>NW_009952974.1:9156708-9157714 GCF_000747805.2 Chaetura pelagica | reverse complement strand
CCAACCCCCCCCCCCCCCAACAACCAACATTATTCTTTTACAAATGTGTTTATTGGTTCTGTGAATAGTTCCTTTTTGCTAGTGGCACTACTGTCATTTCTTTCTCCCTACCATACATGTTCTGTAGGTTCTTGCTGAATGTCTGCAAAACAATGCAATTGTTGCCTTTTTTTCCTGTATGCTAACCTGTGTATTTCCACATGATAATTGTAAAAGCAGATACAACTCTTAAGAGGTGTCTGTGTTAAATTCCAGCTTGAAATCTGTATACTTTTCTCAGAAATGTTTCTTGTAATATTTCTTGTAATATTTTGAATTCTTTATAATGTTGAAAGCATTTGGCTTCTGTAGTATCCATCCTTTCTGTCCCCTAAACTGCATGATTACCCAAATTGATCCAAAATAATTACTACATCTCCTCTTTCAGTTTGAATGGTTCTGTCAGTTGTTTTCCTTTATCACACGAGTGTAGAGAACAGCGTTCTTTGAATTCTGGAATAACTTCATAGCCGCCTTCAACTGAATTTATTGAAATCTGATATGTGCGTCCTGTGCGTCAGAGACAGTCGTTATCTAAAGCACCTGGCTGCCTTTCTCTTTCGCTGCACCTTTGTCCTGTAGATAGAGAATTTCACTCGTACTATTTGGAAAGTAAAAGTTGGTTGGGCACGATATTTGCTCTATTTATTTTTGGGGGAGTGTTTTACTTATCTTCCTCTCGCTCCTGTATGAAGAAATATGCAGTGAGACTTCTTCATCTGACATGTACATGAGATCTTCGCTTTATTCTGTATCTTTCTTCAAAATGAGGGTTCCTAGCCCTCCTGCAGATAACCCGTTTGAAGGGACATATTAAAGACAGAAGGAAGGAGAGCACAAAGAGGAATGCTGTACTGTCACCATTTGTCTGTAGTCTTATCACCTCTTGCAAGTCTCTAATCGTTGTTTGAGTAGTTCAGTGACAGTCTTGGTACATGAGGGAGTTTCCACTAGTTTCTGTCTTTCC
>NW_009952974.1:9149267-9156635 GCF_000747805.2 Chaetura pelagica | reverse complement strand
TCCCTGCCACAGTAGCTGCAAAAATTACTTTACTGGCTTAGCCTCACCCAAAGGTCTTTGCTTGAATTCTGTCACCCACCTGTCACTGATTCTGTAGACCTTAAGTAAAATTATCTGGCAAAACATGGGTATGAAGATTGCCCCTACCTGGGTCCAAGCATATTGAATATTATTTTGTGCAATGCTGCTGCTACTTAGTATGCTCCACACCAGTGCTTTTGTGGCTGGACACAAGATCTTTCTTCAGCTGATCTGGAAAAGAAACTTTGAAGTGGATCCTGACTACTGAGGTTATATTGTTGATACTTTGGTAATCAAAATCCCCCTGTTCATAGAGAAATTGTCTGCAAAACTTCAGATATGCATTAACAGTTGTTAAACTTAGAAATTCCATTTTGTATGTATGCTTTTAATTGTTTCAGTTACAAATTCTGAAGTGCAGCTCCTAGATTTAATGTAAATTACTTCAGAGATGTACTTCAGATCTCCCCTCTGCCCTAATCACAATTCTTCTGATACCTGTTTTGCTTGCCAGCCTGAGGTGCTTTGGGAGGCTTTGCATGGTGCACAAATGGGCAGAGTTCTCTTGGCCCAGCGAGGAAAGTAGTTTGGAGTGGGACATCCATCACTAGTAAATAGCAGGAAAAAGGGTTATATATCAAGGTTGACCATGTCACTCCATCAAATCTACTTCACTGCAAACAGACTGAGATCTCTTTTTGGTTTTGTTTTGGTCTCAGTTATGGCCTGAGAATTTACCTTTTCATTCTTTGTGGGTTTGTTTTGGTTTTGGTGTGTTGTTTTTTTTTCAAATAATTTAGTGAATGGGAAAACAAGTCTGATGGTTTCCCAAAGAAGATACTCATGCTTTAGAAATCATATGTTACAATGGAGGGACGTATTACTTATGGAGGGACAGCATCTTAAGCTCACAATGTCAAATGTGCATGAAAGCTGTTGAAGCCGTTGATTCCTGTAACAGGTGAAAAATAAGAGAGAAGAGATTGTTGAAGAGAGTAAATCTAGGCATCTCTCCAGTATAGTTCTAAGATATTCTTAAGTTTTAGGGTAATGCTTTTAGGAAGAACACTTCTCAGGTTATAGAAAGGCAGAAATAAAATCTAAAATACCACACAAATCTGTGATGACCTTGATAATTAGCAGTTATACATCCAAATGCAAAGGCAGCCAGTTCTAAAATGAGAAGAGAGTAGAAGAGACTGAGGCAAGCTTGGGCATAACTGCCCTCCCCTCTCAAACCTTATGTCTAACATGTCCTTCTCTTGGTGCCATTTTCAGGTGGCCTTTTGTGTTGCCCTTTTCTAGGAATTCTGGAGTTGACTTTGCTCTTTAGTACAAATACTTAAGAAAAAAATACTTAAAACATGTTTAAAGAAAAAAATCTCCCATTGACTCTAGAGAAGATTTATTTAATATTAAGAGCTAGAGCTATAGAATGAAAGCACGTTAGCTGAAAGGTTTACAGTGTTTGTTTTAAAAGTGCTGGGTTTTTTTCTTGCAAAAGTCCAGTTGCCTCTAGTGGATCAAGTTGGAGCCATCTAGGAAGGTCCTGCACTCAACCATTAGTTATTTATCTCAGTTGGAAGTTGAAGAAGAGTACCACAGCTGAAGCAAAGGAAATTTTAACCTGAGGTTTTTTACTTTGTACTGGAGCAGACCAAAATTGCTCCTTCTTGCTCAGGTGTTCAACCAGAGCAAAGAAAATTAACAGTGATGGCTTACATGCATGTATGGGTCTGTGTACATATATCAGTATAAACATAAATATATACACGTATATTTACATACATGTGGCCCAATCTATACAGTAGTGTATGCATGAAACTTGTAAATGACAAAGCATTACTGACATCGAAAGGCTTTTCTAGTTTTAAAAAATCAAATCTACCATCAACATTCAGTATCAATAGTCCTCTACCTTCCCCATGAATTTTGTGCTTAATGTGATTCTTCTGGCTTGTAAATTGAAGAATTTTATTAGTTGCTAAAGCTATTCAGTAAGAAGGTATATCAAAAAGAAACGTAAATTGTAAAATTCAGCTGGGACACTTACTGAACTGTAGGTATTGTTTTGTAAAAAACTGATTTTAAAATGAGCTAGAAAATTGTCAAACCATCAAAGTATGGGATGTGGAAAAGTTTAATATATTAAAGAAACACTATCATAAGAAGAAGTAGCATTTCAAAAATTATATTTTAAGAAATTCACTTATATAGAGAATAGGGCAAAATCATAATCCTTTATGAGCCCAATAAAGACTGCCTAGCTGCCCCCACTTAATACAATATCTCTCTTATTGAACTTGGAAAAAATCTTCTATGGAGGGCTTTTTTCTGCAATATAGGTTTAGTTGGCTTTTTAACTTAAAATGGAAGAATGATGATACTGTGATAACCATGCTTTGGACTGCCCAGGCTTGTGCACAGTACCCTGGATCAGCAGGTACATGCAGTAGTGTGCATAGGAGCAGGGCTGGTGGCCCTGCAAACAGGGTGCTTTGGTCTGACGTGCTGTTACTGCACTGGCCATACTGGCAATCTGTGTGGCTTGGTAGCAGTCTTAGAGTATTGCCTGTTTTAAAGACAGAAATATACTTTTCTCTCTTCAGCAAGACCTGGGGATGCTCTTTTTTTACTTTAGAAACAGGAAGTAAATCCATCTTATTTTATTTGATGTGTTGTCTGACCCACTGTATAGGATGCTCGTGTGGCAGTTTGGAAGATCAAAAATCATTTTCCTTTAGCTCACTTGTTAATGTTTGTTTAAATAGTTAACTTAGGTATGTAGAGTACAGACAAAAGATAAGATTATATTTGTACTTCGCTTTGTATTAGTGTAGCTGGTGGTTCCTCTGAAAACTAACTTGTGATAGTAAGAAAAGGTAAAATATTTGCATTTCTTAGTTTACAGAGACACTCTTCTACTTCAGTCTGTTCTTACATGTACTTACTTGTAGTGTCTAAGTCACTGCAAGCATGTTGGTGTTTAATTCCTGGTAACCTACCAAGTTGTAAAAAAACCTTATTATGGTGTGTTGGAAATATGGATTCTTATGGAAAGTTCAAATGCAAGAGAATACTGCTCTTGTTTTGTGAGGGAACCTGTGCTTAAAGGGAAAACCATATTTAAAAGACTTACATCAGAAATTCTAATCTAGAATTATTTCAAGCACCACTCAGGATTGCATCTGAAGCATAACGATGAAGCTTTTTGACATCACTTGGCTTTGCTTATTTGACAACATTTTAGAGAAAATCCAATTCCTGTAAGTGTCTGTATCAAAATTTCCATTGACTTCAATGGACTCTGAGTTTAATTCCTACTTCTCTCTGTGGTCTGTGGCTACTCAGAAGCACTTCATTTCCCATGTGCTGCCATGGTGTCCCTGGCTTCCCACTTCTCAGAAGGGAGTTTGCATGACAGGCCCATGGAGCACAAAGGGGTATTTGCTGGAAAAAACCTGCACTGTCTGAGCTGGCCTCAGGTGCATGCAGAGCTAGGAGGAGTGGAAAGAACAGATGTTTTACACAATCATCTACACATCTACAGTATTGAAAGAGCATCTCTCTTAAACTGTTTTAAACTAAAATTATTATATTTCAAGATATATTGCTTACATTTTTAATTGCATTTTGCCTATCTTGTCATCTTCTGCAAACATTAAATAACCTGAAAAATCTTGCAGTGTGGGCTTGTTTATAACATAGTGGCTGTGGTTAGAAATAAATTACAGTACTGTTTCTAAAGCCCAGCCTGCCTCCCCATCAAGAAAGCCCTTGTTTCCTTATGAAGACCCTCTTTGCTGCTATAAGACTTTTTAAAACATACTCCCTATGAGCCTTCTAAGAACCAGCCAATGGTTTGGATCTGTTTCCTTTCTTGAGAGCCTGACTCTCCTTTCATCTGTCTCTGCATCCTGTCCTCTTCTCCTCACCACTTGAAGAAGGATGTCTGAAACCAGTTATCTTTTTACCATGTCCTCCCACCTGCTCCTCCTCTGTAACCAAGTGCGTCCCACAAGCAGAAGCTCCTCTGAGAAAGGTGAGTCCAGCTGTGTAAAGCCTGCTGCTTTAGCAGATGAGACCCAGCTCTTTCCTTTGGCCCAGAAAAAACAGTCTTAATGCTGCTCATCAAAGCACGTTCACTGTGATAAGAGTGGAAAATGAGCCAATGGGAATGCAATCTGAATAACTTGAAAAACAGCAATTATGTTTAACACTTCAAGTGCTATTTACTTCAGCATTTGACAGAGATAACACTGCTTATTTCTTTTAGCTCCATGTGAAATTTAGAGTCTGATTGTTCTAATTGGCAGAGAAGGAAAAGTTGCCAGAAATGCACACTGATTTACCTCCTCCTTGATTCTGCTGACATCAGTTAAGTTGCACATGTTACTAATTGTTAAAGAAAGTTATTTTGGGGCTTTGGCTTCTTTCTGCAACACCTGCCTCTGATCTAAAAGCTCAAAATTTAAGATCCTCCAAGTTAATGCTGTGAAGCAGACGAGATGAATAAAATCCATTAGCTCACCTTTTGCAGCTCTGTAGTGTCCTGTGACTTTGGGGATAGTGGCTTAATTGATCTTTACAAATTAAAATCACAGATGAGCCAACCTTTAGAAAACAGCAATAATGGCTAAAAGAAAAGGCATCTGTGAATTTGGTATGGACCATTTAAGTATCATAGCTTATAGAAATATCAAGAAGCATTTAGATAAAGTGGTTCATCTCTACCATTGAAGATCTTCAGGCTCAAAAAATTCTGAGGATTTTATACTGACATATGAGTGGACTAATCTAATCTAAGATCCATTAGGCTACCAGATCTATCATTAAATTGGTAAAATCTACCTCTTTGGTCCATAGACTGTTGTGATGCATGGATGGCAGAGTGATATGCCGAACCTCTTACTGCCATGAAGACATTTATCATTGTAATAGAGAACAAACTGAAGGCTATCATGTAACGTGCAGCAAAGGCAACAAGCTTGAGATTCCTGTCGCCTAAATCTTTTTCAAGATAAGGAAATTGCAAGTATTCTTGGAAGCAGCAGGAGCAAGGGAAATGGCTTTTTCCTCCCTTTGTCCTTCCCAAGAATGTACCAGTGTGTCTCCAAATAATTTTATATCTATATAAAAACCTATAAATAAAATTAAAATTTCCCCCCTGCACTCTCTGTTAGGATAAGTTTTCACAATGTCTCATGAACAAGCACCTGACTCTAAACATCGGTCTACTGCAGACTGTTTAACTACATGTATATGCAGCAGGATTTCAAAGTCCAGGAAAATATTTAATAACCTTTCAAAAAGTAATACGGAGTTTGAGGCAGGCAGCTTCCTAATGTCAGGATTTTGGATGGCTAAATTGGATGCAATGGTGCTGGTTAGTGACACGGGTGACTTTGGCTGGGGTTATGGGCTGCTGTGTACTACTTCAGTGCAATGGGCACATGAGATAGTATGCCTTGGTTGTTTTTTCATTTCAGTTTGTGTTGTCTTGCTTAGGCTTTGGATGAAGAGGGGACAAGTAAGACAATGCCACTGGCTTAACTTGTTAAAGCCAAGATAATTTGATTGTGTTGCTGAGTCTTATCAAAGCCAATCAGTGCAATAGTTTTGGAGAGATCTATGAAAGGACTTTGGTTTTTTTGGGTTTTTTTTTGGTGGGGGGGTTGGCAGATATGGTTCTGTCTTATTTTTGCATATTTTAGGACTTCCATGGCAGTGCTTTGGTAGATCAAAGATCTCTCTTCTGGGGAAAATTAAGAGGGCAGAGGATGCCTCTCCCTTCCTTGGGCTCCTTTTTTTATGTTAGTCTCCAACCTTCTTTGCCTCCCTTGGGCATTTTTGTCATGTTATACAGAACCCAGTTCCAGTGCTATCATGCACCACACAGCAGAAAGGACTTGTTTTTTCCTCTTAACACTGTGGATTCACACCCTATAAGACTTCGAGCTGAAAGCTGGCCTTAGAGAGCTGGCCTTCACAGTTGGGGTGGCAGAGAAGGCTAACAGTTGCCTTGGCTGGAAGGCATCAAATTGGATAAGCAGAAAACAGGGGCCTGGAGAGTGGGAAAGCTCTTGATGGTGATTAGTTGTCATCCTGCATGTCAGAACAAATGAAGAAGAGGAGCGCAATGTTTGCACTGTTTGAACAAGCCTCAGAGAGCAAATTAGATTGTAAATGTGATTGTAATTTGCCTGCCTTTCTAGAAGCTCCCATGGTGCTATTAGTGTTTTTCTTTTTTCAGGTGAAAAAGCTTTAACAAATACATACTTCTGTGGAAACCAGGGTACATGGAGGTTGTTTACAGATTCAATATGCCAAGATTTCTGTGGTTTAAGTGATAGTGCTTATTGTATCTACATCCTGCAGGCTAGTGCAAGGTGGTGTGTAATGCCATTGCAAACAATAATGTATTTCAATATTGCACATGGAAAAAATACATAGATAGCTGTCTATACAAGTAGACCTTTATATTGTACTTGGTTGAGTACTGTTGATAGGCCAATTATAATACTTCTGGAAAGGTATCTGGAATGTAGATTCTTCTGTCCTGTTATCCTGTGATAATGTGCAGTGGCAGGCCATGCCCCTTGCTGAACTGCCAGGGCACCTAAGGTGACCACAACTGTTACAAATTGAAAAAACCCCATCATTTCTGTGTTTTGTTTATATAGATGTGGGGTAACCTGTAGCATATAGATAATGAGTTTGGGATGGAGATGGAGAAGCGCTGATTACAGTTTATTTTACATGTGAAAGTATTTCACACATAGGAGAAATTGTTAATGTAAACAAGTATCAATTAAGAGAACAAGTACGAGCATTGTTGGAGAGTAAGGTAAAAGCTGTGATGTGAAAGGCTGTCGTGGGCAAAGACAGATGACTGACAAATGTAAAGAATTTTGATTGCCTTACAATGAAATCTGAACCTGTGGAAGCTAAAAAAAGTTGACTGAGCTCAATTAGAGACCTATGGGAAAAAAAACCCCTTGTTTAAAACCCAAGTACTTGGACTATCATATCTGACTTGTAGTTACCTGGCTAGATAAAAGAACATCAGGCTGCATCCAAAGTCAGAAATTGTTTAACATATTGTAAAAATAAATAAAATAAATAGTAACAATAATTATGGATTCACTGAATCACTATAACATAAAAGGTAATGACAGGAGACTGTAAAGATGGTAATATTTGTTTTTATCTCTTTTAAAAATCATTTAGTATACCAGGCAGCTCAGACTGATCTTGCTGCTCTCTATCAAATTGAATTTGCCTATGCAGCTCTCTTCTTTGTCTTTTATGCATCTTGGAAGAGACCCACTGATAAAGTATCCTGCT
>NW_009952974.1:9143112-9149186 GCF_000747805.2 Chaetura pelagica | reverse complement strand
TGAAGAGCCAAGGCCAGGATGTCAACATTGCCCAACATGAAAAAGAGAAATTATGTCCTGAAGCAGAGAAGTGCGTTTCTTGAGTGCTGGCTCTGGCTGTCTGTGGTGCATAGAGCTTTAGGAATTACAGTGGCTCTTGGAGTTTCCTTTAGAAATGTGCCTTGTTCCGCATCATCTCCAGCAAAGCTTTGTGATGGACGTAGATATTCTCTATCGATCTGCTGGGCCTACTTCAGACAGAAACATGTACTTTTTTTTGATCCTGTGTATTTTTGGATGAGCTTAGAGCAGAACAGTAGAATAAATGAGAAGTGTTCTGCTTCAGTCAGTGACTGAACAGTGCCAGATATTGTATTGTGCAAATACAAGCTGGTAAGTATATACTTTGGTGGCTGATGCAGCTTTTACCAATATATAATGAAGTTTCAGTGAATCAAATTATGTTTATAATACGGCTAGCAACACAGAAGTGTATTCCATATTAGTAATACACAGGGACAAGCAATTACATTTCATTTTTGTTTATTGACTGTTTGAGGCTTTAAAATATTTATTTGGGAAGTTTGTGTCTCCTTTTTGTTATTTTTAAAGATAAAAGTACTTAGCAGGCTCATACACTAACGATTTTTAAGCTGCAATAGAAAACACACAGGATACGAACAGTGATGTGAAATAGATTAATTAAAATCAATGTTATTTCAATGAATACTAATTGAATTATTAATGCTTGGATCAGGGTTTTTCCCCATTTTGTGATTATTCAGCTCATTGGCTGATGTATGCATTTCTGTTGATGAAAGCCATTTCTCCATCTTCCTTTGTTGTTTTAGTTTTTTTCTTCCCTCCTGCCCTTCATTAAAGGAGTGTGTTATCAATACCAAGTAGGAGATGGACTTCCTCATAGCCAATCTACTTTTTCCAGTGCTGTCTCTGTCCAGTCCTGAGTGCAACAGCACAGTCTGTTGCAGGAGTAGCCTAAAAGCTCCTTAAATGCACTATCATCAAAAGTAGGGTTGGCTGCCATCAGGAGGGATTTGGTGTGAGCCTGCATCTTTAGTTGGGGTGGGCTGTCAGTAATCGCTGAGCCCTGACACCCAGGGGTACCTCTGTGAGCCCACTGGCCCCATGCGCTCGGGTGGATGGTGGAGAAGAGCTGTGGACAACCTGCTGCCTTGCTCTTGGTGGAGGAAAGTTGCCCTCTCCTCTTTGCCCTGACTGCTATTAATAACCCTTCCCCCAGGCTACTGGACCACATATTTTTGGCTGAAATAGATTAAAAGTTTCTCTGTTTTGATGCCAACAATAATGTGATAAACTTGTGTGCCAGTTCTCTGGGGTTTTTGTTTTTGTAACTTGAAGGGATAAGCTCAGGGTCAAAGGCAAAGCTTGTTATCCCATTGAATTCGGAGAGTGGGTTTTCCCACCCCCCACTATTTTAACAATTATATTATTAGAAAGTAGTCTATTAAAATATGTAAGTTTCGCCTCTTCAGTATTTTCTGCAAACAGTTTTGTGCGTGTGTATGTCTGCACAGAACAGAGAAGACTGCCTCTTGAGTTTTTTTGTCTTTTTTCAGGAAGTCCAATTTGGTAACTGGCTAAGGCAGCTGTATCTGCAACTATAGTGCAGGTAAAATAAAACTTTGTTTGTTTTAGCCTATAGTGAACAAATGTTGTTTGAAAGAGTTCCTGGAGTGAAAGATGGTCTACAGAGCCTTGGCAAACATGCAGTAATTTTTAGGGGTTCTACGGAAGAGTTCATACTTTTGGGATCTTTGGGAAATACATCTATGACATGAGCTTACAGTATGCTACAAAGAGCTATTACAAGACCTGAGCACATGAACAGGGAAGGACAACAACTTGATGTACTATGGATTGTCAGAGAAGCTTGTACTTTTGAACAACACTTGTTTAAATGTTATTTTTGGATTACAATCCATTATCATGGATTCTTAGACACAACACAGCCCTAATCCTATTCTGTTCTAGCCACCTAGGTTTTGATCTTCATTTGAAGGCATTGGATGTCTTGGTAGTAAAGTGTAGTTATGATCTTGACTTCATCAGTATTTCTAGTTCTGTCAGCCAGGTGTGCTAGGGCTTTTTCCCTTCACTGTGAATCAGCAGTACATACTATTTATATTATTTATTATGACTGCTACTTATAGAAACTGCATTAACCAGTAGTGCGATTTGCATTTCTGTAGTGCTTTCTGTAGCACTCTGAAACTTTTCAGATTTGTTATAAAAAATGTCTTCAACTGGAAAACATCTTGGTTGTTGAAAGGCAACTCTGTTGCCATCACAGATGCTGAGTGGAGAAATCCTGAGACTACCTCATTTGCCCAGTGTCTGTGTCATAGCACTTCCAGACTTCCTAACAGTGGACACAAAGTATCTTTCGCATGTATTTCTTCACATACCCTTTCTCTTAATTATCACCTCTAACTGATGGGACACTTAAAAAACTCTTGATGTACTTAAAACTCTGCTGAAAAGCAAGGAAGGGTTCATGACAGTGCTTTATTAATGCATTTCTCTTTTCACTTTTTCTTTTTTTCTTTTTTTCTCTTCCCTTTTCTGCCCCTGCTGATCTCTATATCTCTGTCGCTGGATCGGAATGCGATTTCTGATATGTTGTGTAACAAGATTTCAGTGATATCTGGCCGTTCACCTAAGCAGTTTTTCAACACTTCTAGCAATTGAAGGAGGAAGGAATGTAACTTTTCTTCACATCAAAGAAAATATTCTTACTTTGTTTGG
Source organism: Chaetura pelagica (assembly GCF_000747805.2). NCBI lineage: Eukaryota > Metazoa > Chordata > Aves > Apodiformes > Apodidae > Chaetura > Chaetura pelagica. The sequence goes on along the minus strand of NW_009952974.1, from coordinate 9,146,420 downwards.
CAATAGCACTGGGAACAGCTCAGTGAACTTATAAAGTATCTTACAACTTGCTGCTGCTGTGGTGGAATGGGATTAATCAGTTGTCCAGAGGAAAGAATTAAATTACTCACATGTGAGACTTGGCATAAGACAACATCCAAGTCCTAAAACTTTCCTGTTATAAACCTCAGTTCCCTGAAGCTCTTCCACATAGTTTCTCTGTAGCTGTTAGCTAAATACTGTCATTCTAGATATTCATCCAACCCTAAGGATCCCAAAGACCTTGTTATTTAAATGCTTTATCTATATTTTAATATGCCCATTTTACAAATACTTAGGCAAAGAGTATGAGTTACTACAAAAGATATACCTCACTGCTTCTCACTTAGATAAGACAAGTTGTTTTGGCGTATCAAGGGCTCAAAATTCCTTTGTTTGAGTTTCTGATCTGCAACATTCCTCAGATTATGTTCTGATACAAGTGTGAGAGGAGGTTGTTTGTATCTGACTTCTTGACTGGCTGCTATAAAACTTTCAGCTTATCCTCAAACCATTTTCACTCTTCTCTTGAATTCTTCTTTGAAAGATAGGTTTTAATGGGTGGGAATAACTTGTTTCATCCATCTAACTATGGATTCTTCTTCCAAGCTTCATCTTAAGAAGTATGGAATTGAGGAAGAGAGACTAAAGGATTCATCTTGGGGTAAGGGAACTTACTTTTTTTTCCTCCTTCAGAATTATTTCTCTCAACTTAAAATATACTGTTCCCATACTAACACATGTGAGATTCTCATTATTTGAAATTGATATGTTCAATAAATTTTAAAAGGGAGGAAGAAGAGGCATCCTGGTTCTTCTTCATTTTAATTTAATAATAGACAGGAACCATTTCATGTGAAATGTCTTGCTTATATTTTAAGGCATATCTTTAGAATGTTATTTTTGCTCTTTATGCCAAAGGAAGATTTTCTTTTTATTATCCTTTCAGTTGGGATGGTAACTGTTTCAGACACTTTCTGGCCTCTTCAGTGTCTTCTCTTGAGCCTCTACAAAAAGGCAAGCATTTGAAATCTGTTGGTTAATTAGTAGAGTAATTCATAATTCAGGTCTACAGATTGTCCCATAAAGACTCTTGGACTTGGGACTTTAGGTACATCATTTCATTATAGAGGTGCAAACATAGAATGATTAAGCAATATAAAGCAAAGTCGTTCTCAGTGCATTCTTTTACTAGGCTCCACAAGAGAAAAGCTTTGAGACCCATCAACATGCTATTTTGGTTGTTTGGCTTTCAATCTTTATTGGTCTCCTGTAAATAAAGAAATTTTAATTCAAATATTTTATTAAATATTCTCTCTCTGACAATGATTCCTTTTCCTCTCCTCTTTGTTGGCAATAATTTTTACTGGTTTTACTTCTTCCCATCCATATTGGGTTGACAACACACTGGGTAGCCATGCAAGAGAAAACAGAATTGATTTCTTTACCTGTATTTTTATGATTTCCAAGCTGGAATAGGGCATAGGGTCCATTAGAATTCACCTTGTGTTTTTCAAGAAGATTCCTTACACCTTAGGCTTGTACATTTAAGAAAGTGATATTTTTGTTAGTAATGCAAGGCTAAGTGGGAAAACAATTCAGGTTTTGGAATAATCGCTGATGGGCAAAAAAAATAATAGAGGAGACTTATAAATTCTTCCTAGACTTTTTCTGAGAAATAATTTTGCTAAAGTAATTTTTGGTCTTTTATGTCTTTTCAGCTATGGCAGAATGTCTGAGCTTTAAATTGCCTGGGATAATGAAAGGTGACATCGAGTGAAACCAGAATTCAGCAGTGGGACTAATGGGATATTTCATGAGAGTCTGTTGTCTGTATACAGACACCAGAAAGAGTAGGAAACCAGTCTGTTGTGAAAAGTTAAGAGAATGGCATGTGTCCATTTGAAAACTATAGGTAAAGAAATTAAATTTGTCTTTCAAATAATCTGTTAAAGGGCTGCCTACTGTTATTTTGCAGAGAGGAACACAGTGTAAAGCATGATCTGATCATGCTCCAAAAGGCCTTTTTGGACTTTATGATTTTTTTTTTTTTTTTTTCCTGGCATGATGTGTCTACTGCAGAAAGTTGATGAAAGAACTGAAAGATATTTAGTCATATTACTGGAGTGAATGAAAGTAAGTAAGTAGTAATATGGTTTTGTAGTTTAGTTGGTGATTATAACTGAATGACATCTTTCACAATATTGAATCAATACTCTGAGTCAGAGATTGCCAAATGATTGACTCCTGGTGTGATTCCAGAGCTGACATGGCCAACAGAGAAGGGGAAAGTGTGTAGTGCACAGAGGAAAATAGGAAGTCCATGAGTAAAAGAGAAGGCACTCAATAGATGCTTCCTTTGGTGACCTGGTTCCCTTTTAGAAATATTCTACACATTTGTGGCTGCCAAGAGGAGACTACTTGCTTCAGATGGGATAGATTTCTCTTTAGTTCAGTAGGAAATACTGTTTTCTTTAGAAGGTGACAAAAATTGTTTGAGTATTTCCTTCATGAGGAGTCTAGACAGATGAAATTATGACTCCTGATGATTCAACATCAGCAGCTTTTCTGAACTCTAAGTCACTTGGATCATCTTGTCTTTTCTTGGAATAATGTTATATGCTAAATTTTTGTTCCAGTTTCCGTATTTCAGTTTCTTTGATAATGATTTATTGTCTGTTCCCTTTGACTGATACTTTGTCTTTGAAATTCTTAATTGCAGATTGTCCTTGGCAATAACTGGCATTTGTCTTAGGTTTTGCTCACAAGTGTCACTCCAAATGTTTGCAGGAATTTACTGATACCATCAACATTTCTCCTCAGTCACCAAAATCCTTATTGGAGGTTGGCAGATAATGCTGTCTCTCCCATCGTGCCTTCTCCAGCACTGGAGTTCTAGATAGCTTTAATAAGTTTTCTCTTAGAGACCAGAAGAGGAGATATTTATCCTCTTTGAAAGGGGGCTAGAAATCTCTGAAATATAGTGAAATCACATTCCCTCCCCTAACGTAGTGGCTCCCAACAATTGGATACCCAGGAGAAGCCAAAAATATACCTTAATTTAGCACATCTTTAATGTGGCAGAAGGCTGAGAGTAGCTATACAGTCAGTTATGATCATATTTACTCAGTAGCTTTTCTCCTCTGGTTGTCAAAATCTTCTGCTGCTTCTCTGGCAGGGATGTTTTTTTATAGAATCATAGAATCATAGGGGTTGGAAGGGACCTCAAAAGATCATCTAGTCCAACCCCTCTGCCAGAGCAGGGTCACCTAGAGTACATCACGCAGGAA
>NW_009952974.1:9108994-9143085 GCF_000747805.2 Chaetura pelagica | reverse complement strand
CAGGAATGCATCCAGGTGGGTTTTGAATGTCTCCAGTGAAGGAGACTCCACAACCTTTCTGGGCAGCCTGTTCCAGTGCTCTGTCACTCTTACAGTAAAAAATTTTTTTTCGGATATTCACCTTGAACCTCCTATGCTCTAATTTGCACCCATTGCCCCTTGTCCTATCACTGGTCATCACTGAGAAAAGCCTAACTCCATCTCCCTGACACTCACCCCCTACATATTTGTAAACATTGATGAGGTCACCCCTCAGTCTCCTTTTCTCCAAGCTAAAGAGACCCAGCTCCCTTAGCCTTTCATCATAAGGGAGATGTTCCACTCCCTTAATCATCTTTGTAGCTCTGCGCTGGACTCTTTCAAGCAGTTGTTTCTTCTGATAGTTCTTACTACTATAATGTATTTTATTCCTATATCACCATTTGCACCCATGATAGCTCTAGTATTGTGTGACTGATTAATGTTTCTCTCAAGTGCTTCAATCCCAGCTTAGTGTTGCCAAAGATGTTATGGCTCTGGTGAAAGCATTGCAAAATTTTCAGCAAATGTGGCATCCAGTGACTCTGGAGAAGTAACCAGCTGCTTTCAACCAGTTCCTATCAGGGCAAATAGGAAGTATTGCTTTTGCCAGCAAGCTCTCTCATATGTATCTGTATCCTTCTGGAGCAGGGGATAGAAGAATGACACCAGGTTCACTTACCAACTCGTCACACTGCCCTTGAGGAACTATTACAGCTCAACAGATTAATCAGATAGATTAATACTCCTGCTCTCTGGTAATCACCAGAGGTCTGTTTTGATGGCTCTCATTCTGGCACTTTTCCCACTGAAACCCTTTTCCATGTTAAAGTGGAACTAATTAATTCTAGGGCAATATTGAATGGTTTCTTTCAGGTTAACAGTTCAGTCAGTTTATGTCTGGATGCTCTAAGTCCCTCTGAGATATCTTAAACCAACTCTCCAGACAGTGTAAGAAGGTTACCTTACTACTGGAGTCATAAGCATTTATAGCTTTGAGTTGCATGGTCTGTTTTTTTTCTGTCATGAAGATGCCATGTTTGTCTGTTATTGAGGATCACCTATATTTCTTGAGTAGCACTTTCAGATAGACAGCATTCTTCTGCAGAGGGATCATAATCTGCCATGTGTTAATGGCACATGTCACTCTAGTAGTGACTGTTGTGGTGACCACCTTTAAGACAGCATATCATATGATAGCAGCTGAGAGGCATGATGGTTAACATACAGCAACACAAATGATACTATGGGAAATAAGTGCAATCTTTAGCCAGGCTCTCTGAGTTTTGTGGCAGAGGCAATAGTGTATATTACATTCGTAGCAAAGTAAAAGATAAATATGCCTGCTTCTGTGATTATCAAATAGTCAAATCCTGTGATTGTCAGGTAATCAAAATAGTCACTGCATCCTCAACCAGAAAACTCTACCTTTGTTTTTGTTTTTGTTTTTTTTTCCTCCTGAGTGGATAAGAGTAAAGAGATGAATGGCATACGGCAATGTTTCCTTTCTAAATAATTTTTATTTAAAAACTGAATTCCTTGTCTAGACATATTCAACCATTTTAAACAAGGGTAGAAGAAATCCAGATATTCTTTTGAGTGCCTATAATCTGTTCTACTTTTGTTGAAAATACTTTCAACATTACATTGACAGCATAGCCTAAAGTCTAAAATATTAATTGTCTCTACAATGTTTGAAAATCAGCTTTCTAAAACATTATTATGAAAAATGTTATTCCTTAATTAGTTCCAGAGGAAATGTCATTGTAGAAAACTCTACCAATATGAATCTTCTCTAAAGAAAAACATTTTGAAAGAGCCAGTTTGGCAAGCTGCTGTCCTGATTGCTAAACACCAATTCAAGAAATTTCAATTTGCCTTCAGGGTAGGCACATTCCTACTAGAAATCACACAAGGTTTTGCAGTGATTTATATACTTATTTTGCCAACTCAGTCCTGTGATGCTCAATACCTTGAAGAATGAACTCTCAAGAATTAGGCACTTGGTAGCCTTGAGCACCTCTTTGTTCTCTCAGGTTTTGTGCTTAATTGATTTGCTACTTATTTTTGAGGGAGATTTTTATTTTGCTGCCATTAATAGTTTTATTTCTTATTATTTTCTTTTTTATTGGAGCACTTAATTTGGAGTGCCTAGCATTATTCTGTTAGATACTTAGGCTGGCGAAAACCAACCCCAAAGGGACTCTGCCATTTCCAGTTGTGTCTAAAATAATCTCTATACTGCTGTGAGCAGGGACTGTCCCCAAAAGCTCTGAATTGATCCTGGTGTTGGGGAAACAGTATTACAGTGGTTTGATGATTTACCATAACTGACTAGAAAAAGGACAGCAAGGTCTTGAAGAAGTAGTCATATGATCCCCCAATTCAGTCTGCAGAAATAAGGGTATTTCTGAGAAAATTTAGACAAAGTAGTGAAAATCCAACCACTTCTAATTTCCCCTAGATCAACAGCAGTATTTCTGGGTGATGTATTGACTGTTTGAGACAAAGCAGGCTTCAATTTTGCCCTCAATGCTGGAAGGGAACAATATATGTGTACCTAATTCCTTCTCAAAAACAATTGAAACTTGTATGCCGGAAAGAGCTGGGGTCATTTGACAAAGGTGGGGACACTATACTTGACAATTTTGACCATGATCCTTCTGGAATTACCCAAAACAATGGATAGTTCCAGGTTTTATTCCATTGCAAATTATATGACCACTGTACTGATGATTGTCTTCTTCATCCCCATGAGGTTGTCTCCCTGTTCCAGTGTGATCCCTCCATCTTGCTGCAGTCCAAGAGAAACTAAGGAGTCTCCTAAATCTCCTAGCAATATTGCTGGGTGACAAAATCCAGTCTTTGTATTTCTTACATCTGGTATCAGCCTATAAGGGAAATAATAGTGTAGCACAATATCTGACGGGGAATTCAGCACAGCAGCTGTTGTGAGGTACGGCACTGTAGTTCTGGAATGATCAAAAATTCTGGGTGATTTTCAGAGAGCAAGTTGGGTTGGAACAGACCTTTGGAGGTCATTTAGCCCAACCTTTTGCCCAGAGGAGGGCTAACTCAAAACTAGATCAAGTCAGTCACGGCCTTGTCCTATTGAGGTCTGACAGTCTCCAGGAATGGAAATTCCCCAGTGTCCCTGGGCATCCTGTCGCAGGAATCAGCAGTTTTGAGAGTGGTATCTGTACTGTGGCCTTCCCTTCAGCATGGCCACTAAAAAACACACACACTGCTTTTTCAATTGACAGAATTGCAGCAATGGTCCATTTTTCCTTATCACCTTGCATAGAGGAACAGCAAGCAACAGCTAAGTGTTTACAATGCACGATTTTCAAAAATACTTTTTTGGCAGGGTTGGGCAAGCAAGTGTATGTAACTCTCATGGCACACAGTGGTGAAAACCAGACACTTCTAGCTCTGAGAAGGTTACTTTGGTTGTTGCTTTCTGGAATTGTCACTAAAGGAAAGGTGGAGAAAAACTGTGTAAGAACTAGTTTCTAAAGTGAAATGACAGTAGTGAAACATATTTAGTATAGCAAGGAGATTGGCAAGGGGGGACATTGTTTATCTGAGATTCTTGAAAGGTACAGACATCGAGGAAGAAGATAAATTCTTCAGAGGGGGACATGGGAGTGTAACTAATGGATTGGGAGAATTAATGGGATAATAAAATAATTAACAAAGGAGAAATTTCACCTGAGGCTGTCAAATTTGACATAACTGATAGGAGATGGAATTTCCTAGGTTATATTTGAGTAAGAGTTAATTCAAGAAGTGTCAATTGGCCAATAAATCATTTCAGTTGGAATTGTAGAAGAGGTTTTTAGCTTCCAAATGAAAATTGTGTTTGTTTTAATATGTGAAAAGATCACTATATAGTGTGCCAAACTCTGTATAAAAGTTGGCAGCCAGGACTCTCTGAACAAAGACTGTTTCATCACTTTAAGCACAGGCATCTTGTGGATTACTGTGCAGTGAGAGTTTTATTTATTTGTATTTCAGTTGTTTTCTCCCTAATTGTAAAGTGATTTTTCCAGATGTTCTGATTCTGTTCTAAAATTTGTGTTTTATTTTCTTAAATTCTTCATTTTTCACAAGCTAAAATCGGCAATGATGCAAATACTTGGGTGAGAACTTGGAGTAAGTCTCTCATTTTTTGACAACTTTACTGTTCTCCCTTGCTTTTCATCTTTTTTGTCTTCTCCTCTGTTATAAAAAGAAAGTTAAATTATATGGGTTATAGTATAACACTTGTCCTCTGATTTTTAGATCTTTTCTCCCTTCAGAAGGGTTGTAATTAGTTTCATTTTGGCTCTGCTTTTTCAGATTAGAAACTACCACAGAACGTATCTACAAGAGTGATCACTGAATTTTTGTGATGCATGCAGCCTAGATAATGCTATAAATACAATGCTACCTCTACCAGTGAACTAAGATTACTTTTTTCAGTTTAACTTCTTGTCTGCACAGTTTTTCTGCAGTTTCTGTTTATGGTCTCAGACTTGTGACAAGGGAAGGGCTGAGTTTGCTACTGAAATGGATAAAATCTCTTGTTTGGTTAGGAGAAAATGTAATTTCCAGGCTGTTTTTACTTGATGTTTTTACTTATGTCAATTTCTAGCAACTCAAAGAGCCTGCTGGATTTTGTGGATACTGCTCTATTTACAGTCAGTGTTCAGGTTACCAGTAAGTAGCCAATAAGCCCACTATGGAATGGGACTGACATTGTCAGTCATCTTTTTGCCTGTCTAGACTTGCAAGCAAGGAAAGTACATTTACTTGTCTGAGCTAGCGTAGGAGGTTGTATATGTACATAGATAAGAAACTACCTTTTCTTATGGGAAGAAATCCGCCTTCCATTTTGAACTGGCAGGCTGAGTGAAACCCTTACAGTTCTCCCTTCAGTAAATGTCAGATTGATGCCAGACTTGCTTCAATCAAACCTTAAAACAGTTACTGTTGCAAGACAAGGTGATTTCTGTTCCACTGGCTGGTTGGCCATTTTGGACATGGCTGTAGCTGTTCCTTTGAAATTGCCATTGAAAATCTTCTAGTTTAACATGAGCGAGCATTTAAAAAAATACTGATTTTTGGAATTGGCCATATTATTGGTAAGGTAGGGAGTGTATTGGTTAAGTGTGTCCTAGCAATAGTTTACTTTTCATTTCCTTGTGGTGCAGTACAATCCATGCTCTTCTGTGGCATTCTCTTCCACTTGAAAAGCTTGACACTAAGTGGATATATATTTTTAAATATAGACAGGAAAGCTATTATTTTTTATTTAGCTTTTACTGTGTAATGGAATTTGTGACAAGGTTATTTGCTTCAATATAATTTTGTGTACTGATTAGTGTTCTTTGAAAAGGGCCTTGAGGCATGTTGCACGAAAGACGCTATGTAAGTAGGGAATGGAAGGGTAAACGACCTTCATTTAAATGCAGTCAAGTAATCATTATCAAAGTTTTAAGCAATTTGAACTGCCTAACAGGAGGTATGATGACAATAATTGCCAATGTCCTTAAAGGACAGTCGTATCCATTTGATCACTGCCACATGCTTAAAGTTCATAAAAGGAAAACCACTTTACACAATCTTTGAGCAGTATTTGAAGATATCCATTAAAAAAAAAACAACAACAGTCTAACTAACCAACCAAACTCAAATAAGATGATAATAATAAAACAACAAAACAACAGAAAAGCACTTACTCTGAAATGGGTAATTTGGAGGTCTCTGCATGTAGCCAAACAGAATTTTATCATTATTTTATCAGTTTAGGTGCCAACACCAGAGTGCATGAGTGAATTACTGTTAGTTAAAATAAATTGAGAAAAAAAGAATAAATTAAAAAAATAAAAATGTGCGTTAGTATGTAGATTAGAATAAAGCATCTAAAGATGAATGGTTTTGCCATCAGTAAGAAGAGTGCTGGTCTCTGCTATGCTATTCTGACCTTAACCTTTAGGTAAATGAGTACAAGAAAGTGAGTTATTCTGAAGAACTGAACAGAAATGCATTATTACTTCTATTTACTCATTTTCCTACCCAAAATCATCTTGAAATATAACCATGTATAAACATACACAAGCAGAAATGGACTTAGTCCATTCTCTGAGATGCTATAGCAGAGCTGGCCCCAGTTTTGGAGCAATAGTTCATTCCTTAGTGTGGCTCTGTGCCAAGTTAATATTTTCTTTCACTTAATGTTCTCATCAATGGCCTAGTCCCACCAGTTTTCCATAGGCTAAGAAGAGCTCTGTAACCCACCTGAGATGAGTATATAAAATACAAAAGGGCTATGGAATTTTGAAGTCCAGTACCCTACTGTCACTATATATTATAATATAAAATGATAAAGCTGTGTCTTAACATGAGCTAATTCTTTTTGTCCTTCAGGACTGTGGCTGGCTGTTCAATAATGTTACTGCCCTGGGAGTTACAAATCCTCTAATTCACAGCATAAATTTATTTATGGCTGGTTTATTCTTATTTGTTCTTGTGCCAATGTTGTGTTTTTTACTTAAATATTTCATCTCTAATATATATGCTTTGCTGATTGTATTTTTAAAGGGGAATCATATTCCTGTTCAATCTTGGCAGGGTAGAGCAAGCCAAAGTCTTTTACTCTCTGTGAATGTACACTCTTCATTCCCAGTGTCACCCTTATAGCCCTTCCTTGTTCTTTTTCCAGTTTAAATTAATCTTCCCTGAAGAAAATCATCATTACAGTTCTGTTGAGGTTTTACTGTGTAATGACAGTAGTACTTTCCAGAGAAAAAAATTCCCTCTTTATATTTTACAACTGTAGAGCCTGTTTCCATATTTACATCAAAATTAATTGGTGAAAGTCCATTTCAGTTTATACTTTTCAGGTTTTTCTACTTTTCCCTTTGCTTTGTAATGAAGTTTCCACTTGTAGCATTTTTTTTCACTATTAACTCATACTACTACTACTTTCTGTTCTGTTTACACAAAACATGCTATTTTACCTGGAAGATGTTTTGATTTTTCTTTCTACTGCTGGTGCCTTCTAATCTTCTATAATCTGCAGGTTTCCACTGTGTGTTCCTACTTTTTATGTCATATTAATTTAAGGGAGTTTTGCAAACTGATTTCTGAGCAGCTTCATTACCAAGTTTCATAGTTTGCTCCAGTTCAGTAGATGCCCTTTCAATATTGGTCTGTCATTATACTCCTTTTGGTATTTCCTTAACTAATTTACAGTCCTTTTACTCATTCTTGTCTTTCTAGCTGTTAATGTATAATGTAACCTGTAAGATGTACGCAGACATATGCATTTAGATGATTCAGTAGTTTCCTTTGTTTAAAATTAGACATATTATCAAAGTAATTGTCTTGGCATTAATTACCTTTGATAAACCCATTCTGAGCTGCATCCCACTTTTCTGCAGTGTATATATGTATTTAAAGTTTGAACTAATAGAACAACTATTGTCTGAATCAATTCACCTCTTCTGCCTCCTCAAATATCAGTGCCTCCCCAGTTCACACCCTCCACATCCATGTTTAAACTGGGAGTTTTAATGCATAATTTCTTGGGCTGCTCCAGCACACTCCATTTTAATTTTTTTTCTATGTCTATTATTTTGGTATGACCAGAGTGTTTTATCCAGCATATCCCTTTCTGTGTTGTAACAGTCATCAGATGTCCTTTTCCATCTATTTTTGTTTTTCCTAAAGAACACATGCATTTTGGTATCTGTGTTGCAGCCCTGACTGCTGTTTCAATGTATTTTGCTTTCCTGCAATAGCTTATTCTACATCCTCCAGAACTTAAAACTTTTAAATTTTGTGTAAAAATTCAAAGAGTCAGAGCAACAAACCTTAAAAATATTTCTTACTAATAGGATACTGATACTGTTCCCTAGTGAGTTTATTCATGAATCGTGCCACCTAACTAATGATTATTTGCTTGAAAATTTGTATTTTCTTCTAGATGTCCATCGTATCTCCTCCTCTGTTCTTTAAGCCATTATTGTATCCCTGTTTTCTTGATTTCCCCCTTCCTTTGAATCAAATCCAGATGTGGAAAGTATGTGCTTCTCCAACAGTCTTCCTTTCTTAGCTTACAACTAATATATGCATAGATGTGCATTCACTGATGAAGGAAGAAGAGATCTCGATAGAAATGTGGGGAAATTGTGTGTAGATGCAGTTTGCATAGCAAAAATAAAACTCAGGATTTGCCTTTCTGATAGGGAGTCATTCTATATTTTTGATAGGTCTTTCTCTGTTGTAAACATTGTTGTTTGTTTGTTTTTTTGTTTTTTCAACTACAAAAACTATAAAAAGTTCCAGTGAAGACTTCTGGAAAATGTGGAATATGTCTCACTGTGTTTTAGATTGACCTATTATGTATATTACACAAGGAAAAAAAAAAAAGAAAAATGTTATAAAAATGAAGTTTGCATGTATATTTCACTGTTACTACTATGAAACTTAATGTCAGTGACATTCTAAGTTTTGCTGTTCCTTTGTAGTCTCCCAGGCTAACTAAACTAAATAGAGCCAGGACATACACTCAGATGTGGGCTCAAGACCACCAACCTCCATACTGTGCTACTTGTCCTACAGGCTGGAGATTGGGACCTGGCTCACTTTATTTATTATTATAAGTTATTTGTGGTGAGAAATAATATTTGCCAAGTAAGTTCTCATCTGAATGTCTCACAGGAACTATTTTGCCCCCACAGCAAGAAGTGAGAAATGTTTGTTTTCATCTTAATTAGTAAGAATGACTAAGAGCAATCATGGCAGGTGGGAAGTGTTTGGGAATGAAGATCTATGCCTCATCTGTTAAATTTCCTAGGCTTCAACCTGCTTAGGAATCGATTCCTCTGAGTTACTGTGTAGAACAAGGAGGAGGAAGGAAAGTGTTTTGTTTTTCCTGAAGTGAATTGCTGTCTCAGGTTCTGTGTGAGTACTGTGGTTCTTTAGAACTACAAATGTCACTTCTGTATCCCTGATTAAAACACACTGTCCTAGTTTTTGTTCTTTCTACATGCTCGCAATTATTCTCCACAAATGGTTCATACCAAAGTCATCCTCTTTGTACTTTATGGTCTGTACTATGAGGAAAAAGTGCTGCTGTACTTTCTCCATCTTCAGAGTGCCCTCTAATCTGTCATCTCAGGGTGTAAAACCAGCCTGTTCTAAATGGACAGCTCTTGCATGAAGAGGGGGAAAGAAGAGAATACTTGTCAATAGAAAACAGGAAAAATTTAGGATGTATCTTTGAACTGCACAGGTTTTGTTTGAGCCTCCTGAGATTTTCTTTCCACTATTATTTGGTGAAACTGGATTTGTAAGATTATTTTAGCATCAAAACACAACTGCATTTAATTCCATTGGATTGCACTTTTGTTGCTTTGAGCACACACTGATGTGTGTATCAGCTGTGCTGAGTTCCGAAAGAGAAACATGTCAAAATCAAAATGCAATTATAAGTCGAAATGTCTTGTGGTTTAGATTGAAGGAAGAAAAGGAAAGTTAATAAAATAATAACATGTATATTTTTAGCTGCAAAAGGGGTATATTTTTCTATGCCACAGTGCTACATTATCTCATAGAAGAGGTGAAGAAAGAAATACTGCCGAGAATAATTTTTGTAAGGACATATTTTACATGTAACTAATTAACAAAGTGGGTTCAGATGCTTACAGCATCTAGCTGTAAGCACAGGTGCACAGGTGTTTTTAATAAGAAAAATTTAGAAAAGCACTAGATAACTAGAGTAATGATTAAATTCTTTTACTTCACTGGTGGGTATATTTTTCAAAGAGAAAATATCATAACCCAAAAGGTAGAAATGGAAAGCAGAATTTAAAAATAACGGTCTATCACCATTGCAACTTTCTTTTTCTTATGAGTTCTTATATTTGAAGAAATTGATTTTATATTGGGGAGTTTTCTGCTGCATTATTACTAGTTTTGCATCTTCTGATATACTTGGCAACACTTCAGATGAGGATCAGATAAGTACAATTGGAATTTTTTCACCATTCTTTGTCACATTACATATGGTTATGACACAACTATTATCTTTGCTTCCCTGTACCTTACCTATGGGAATGACCTTGATCAAAGTGAGAACTCTACCTGATTTCAAGCTGAGTAACAGTCGTGGTTTTCAGTGGGATTCTGGTGATGATCCTGTGGAGAATTGTAGACCACAACAAGAATTGCAATTGCTCCTTATTTCCTTACTTTGTACTTGCCTTGAAGTACTTGCTGTGAAATATTTTTGTTGGCATATTGAGACTTGATGGCATTAGGCATAATTTTTACTTTATAGATGGTACAAAAAATGTTGAATCGATAACTGTACTTCATTTAAATCCTAAGTTACTGTGTTGAAACTGAGCATGTATCTGGGTTGTTCTTTTTCTGGTGGTACAGCTGTGTGATAAGACTGAAAATAAAACTGATCCTTAATTTCCATGTTAGCAAAATCCTTTCATAGGCTCAGTTGTAGTGTGACTAAGGTAAGTGGTGCTTTAAATTGATGTAGTTTTCCTAGTGAGGAGAAAGTGAAATGAAGTACAGTACTTTTCCTGTAAATGGCTCGTAATGCTATATGCTAGCTAATGTCATGAATCAACAGACAAAGTATGTAGAGTCGCTATGCATGAAACAAATTATCTTATTTAGCCACATGTTGAGATTACCTCAATTACTTCCTTTCATGTGATATTTTAGCTAAGCAGTAACTTAATTTGAATATTCAAAGTAGTAAACTGCAATCCATTTGAATCAATTTTACAGAGACATTTAGTCAATGCTGTTTGGAAATAATAAGTTCAATGTATGCTGTCATACGTTAACAACATCTAAGTTATTTTCTAGACCAAATATATTGAAATGTTCGTGTATACTTCTTTTTCTGAAGTATCTGTGAACATTTTCCTTTAGACTATATCTGATAATTTTTGTGATATGCTGGGTAGTGCATGGATGGCTTTTATGTGTGAGTAGGTGCATTTTATATTACTTGGAATAAACAAGGTTACATCTTAATAATGCTTTAATAGTAGTTTCATTGATTATGTGTCACTGCTGTTAGTTCATAGGAGTTTCTTTTAAGCATTTACCTGGGTGCATTTTCTGTGATTATGGTGAGCTTTCAATGGTTTCATTCATTGGCTATATTTAGCATTATCTCCTCTTTTATTTTTTATTTTTCATTTGTAGCATTCTGTGTTACTTCACATGGACGTTTACAAGGTTAAGAAAAATGGAAGGAAATTTGTGCTCTGTTACCTATTATAGTAATATATATGTCTGTCTGTTTGCTTGTGAGAATATATTTTTTTAGGAATCTATACTTATTTCAAAATACAGCATGCAGTGCAGCAGTTCTATCAGATACTGTATCTAATGTGTTCACATAAACCTCTCAAGGCACAAATCTTCAATGCAAAGAATTTGTTTTATATCCCAGGCTTTCTAAACACTATACTAACTATACAGACTATATCAGTCTGATAGTTTGGGTCTAGAATTACAGAACATAGAAGTGCAGGGCTGTGTGAAAGGTGAGATCTCTGTATTTGAAATTTACTTGAATTGATCCATAAAGTTATTTTTAGAAGTTACTTTCTCATAACATCTACATAACCTGGTTTACTCTAATCTGATTTTTCCAAGCTTTTTAAGCAGTGCTGAAAATTACTTTAGGGAATAGATTTGCTTTCAAACTGAGTTTTCAGAATAAAGTTCGGGTCATTGTGTTCCTTAAGAGATTGGCTGAATGCCACTAACACTATGTTGTGACTGTTTTTAAATCTGACAGTTGGCTACAATACACTTGAGTAACTTCCAGCTTTATTGTCAAGCCAAGGTATGGCTTCAGGAGAGATGCTATCTGGCATCCACAGAAGATATTATCGTCAGTTAGAAGTAGGATGCACTTCATCATTTTTTGCAGGTTTGCTCATTATGTTGTGCCCTGCATTTGAATTAAGTTTGGAAAAAAAAAATAAAATTGCAGTTTAGTAGCCTTTGAGGTTTTATTTGAATATAAATAAATAAAGTTCTGTGGAGCACATTTAGTTTAGAAGATGCTTTAAAATATGTTTTCAGATTAAAAGAATTAAATTTCAGAATTAGTCACATTGATCTGAGAAAAGCCAGATTTGTGGAATTAGTTAGTATCCTTTATTAGACTAATGGCTATAGCTAGAACTGTTGAAGGAGTGTTTGTTTAACTATTCCATCTGATTTATGAAAGGAATATTGAATATCATTACTTTTCGTGTAATACGGATAGAGTCAAAGTAAAATTTTGAACCAGTGTGTTTCTGGTTGCTGAGAGGTGCTGGCTGAAAACACTACCAATATGGAAAGTTTAACTCCTGAATCCCCCTTGAGGTGATCATGCCACTGCACAGACAAGAAGCCTTTGAGATCTTACTTTCTCAGGCTGTTCTGTTCCTGCCCACTATATTTTCTATTAGCAGAACCATAATTAATGGGATGACTTCTTTTTTTAGGATACATTACTTCTAAAATGTTAAAACTTGATAGTTATGGATAGCTGATACTCTTTTTTTTCCTCTTAATTTTTTTGGTTTTTGCCATTCCAAATGACAGAAGTCCACATTGCTTAAAATGTGTACTTCTTTCTTTTTTCCCTATAGCATTAGTTATTCTAGAATAAGATGCTAGGATAGTGAATCTACATGAATATGTATGAACATCAAATCCGATTCTCTCCTGACGCATCCATTCATTTAAAGAGAATAGTGCTGAAAGACAGTTGGACTGATAGTTGAGTCTAATAGCAAACTACAAATCTTATTTTTAATCTTATGAAGTTGAGCTGTACTATATAAGTCTTTAAAGCATTAAGCATTTGTGAACCAGTTTATTCAAGTTCATGAATATCAGAAGTCAAGACTTTAAAAGCTATTCAGACACCGAAAGATGCAGATTTAGATCCCTAGTGAGATTTTGAAAATCACTAGTTTATGTCTTGATGTCACATGTCTGATCTGGAGTCTTCAGCAGTTGTGAAGCAGTCCTTGGATGGAGGTTGCACAGGTATATCAGACCTGATGACTTATCACATGGGATCTTTTCTCTAAAGGGCAGCCAATTTCCTAATGCCTGCACTGGAGTTGAAGGAGAGATGCAGAATGGTGGGGCAGGGTGCCACCCTGACTTGAGCATGATACTGCCCAGCTCATGGTATTGGCACAGCTAGAACCTGAAGGACCACAGGCTGAGGGGGGGTCATCTCTGGCTGCCGTGTGCACCAGCAACAGCAAAGTTGGTCACACCTTCCATGGAACAGAAATATATTAAAATTGATAGCTTTTATTTGTAAACTCACAGATCATGTGCCACACTGTGTAAAGTGTGATTTTTATTTTTCTTTCCTTCTGGTTTAATGTTCAGAGTTAGTGTCATCCTAATTAGTTTCCACTGACAGAATAAATATTGTTCCATCTGTGCACTATTAGAGTCAGTGACTGAAGGTTTGAAACATTTGAGCAGTGGATTTCAAGTAGTCTGTGTAAGGACTGGAAAGCAACTAATTTTGGATTATTTTGCACATATCACCATTTAGAAGGAGGTTGTGGGAGCAATTCTCATTTGTATTGTTATAATCCCAAAGTTATGCCAAAATGTTGTTCCTTTTTTTCAACAGAATTTTCTTAATAATAAAAATAAATAATGGAAAATGAAAGGATTTCATGTATTATGACAACATATAAACATTAAGCCTTTTCTTTTTTAAGTTTGTGAATGTGTTTTAAAAGGAAAACTTTTAGTATAATATTGCTGGGAGTGGACCAGATGAACTAATATCCTTATTTATTAGACAATCCTGAGACAGAGGCAGAGCAATTTGTAAGGAATCTCCTTTCCTTTTCTGATGCACATACTATATATAAAAAAATAAAAATGCACATTTATAAAAGGTAACTATTTATTTAAGCCATAATCCTGGGTGTTTCTTTGGCTGTGCTTAAAGCAAATGAAATTAAAAAGCAAATAAAAACTGTACTTACAACACTTTAGCGTTGTTCTGGAGGGCTCTGAAAAATTAGACAGGAGAGACAGGCATGCAAGTTCTCTGTAAGTATAGTTAGTTTCTGGCTGCAAGTCTGTCTGACATTGAAAATATTTCTTGTGAGTAATAATCCTTTATTTAATGTGATGGAATTTTCCCAGTTCAAATTCTTGTCCTTCTTGTAGCTTGATTAAACAAATTAATTTTTACATAATTGGAAATCAGCACTGCTTTTCATGAAGATGCTGCTTGGTATTTAAAAAATAGTATTAAAAGAACATTAACATCTCAACTATTTAAGAAGAGACAAATCCCAGGCAGCATCCTTAGGAAATGCTGTAGAGTATATAAATCCGATTACTCAAATTCTTTGTTAGCTGAAACAGGATCATATCTGATGATATCTATGAAATGTATAGCTAATATCCCTGAGTATCCCAAAACATTCACAATCTGCGTATTATGTTAATGACTAAAATTGTCTAGTATATGTCACTTTAGATATACATTTTTATTTTTTTAAATTCTCAGCAGCGTTAAAGTGATGGCAGATGTAAATATTTTGTTAGCAATTATAAAATGACAATCTTTAATTTGCATGAAATCATCATACTTACAGCATATGTATTCAGCTATAGAAAGCAGTTGATTGCCATCCTTGTTTACGAAGGTGTAGAAGCCTGTGCAGAGTTGATGAGGGTTTTTGGGGGGGCTTTTGTTGGTTTGTTTTCCTAGGTGTGACAGTTATCACATGTGAACGATATAGAATTTATATATTTGAATATAACAATTGAGCCTTCTTTACTGGATGCTTTTGTTATTCTTTTCTAGGAATTTTGCTATAGAAGTAAAATTATATGGCAATTTTAAGGAACTAAAACTCAAAAGAAATGGCCCTAGAGAAGTGTTATTCTACATAATGTTAAAATAATTCTGTATTTTTTGAATATAGGTTCTTTGGATTTAAAAAGAGGTAGGAGCATTAATATTGGCATGATTAGGAAATTATATTGTGTCATGGTGAGACTGATAGGTAGTTGAATAAAAATGAACTAAAAGGCTTGTAGAAGTAAATGTGTTCTACTACTGCTTAGACAAACATTCTTGTGTTTACCTGAGTTATAGGAGAGTTATGCAGGTGAGAAGAGGCATCTTTCCTTTCATGTTTGGTTTGTGCATGTCATCATGTTTTGCTGTGAAGTCAGTCATAAATGAAAGAATAATGCCACACTGAAACAGAGAGCACTTTAACAATTTCACAACTGTTTTTACATCATCTTTACACCAGAAATAAACAAGTGAACAAATGAAATCCATCAAAATTAAGTATGTGCTGAGAAGGCACACTGGCTTTTAATGTTGACTATCTAGTAAGGACTGCTTATTTATTTAAGCTTTTTTAAAACCAATTTCTGTAACTAGCTAGGCCAACTAGATGCACTGATCTGAGAAAATTATCTTAAGAAATAATTTAAAGATTATAGTTATTCTTAAACCATTTTATTGATTATTTTTTTCCCTCCCCCTTCCTCTCTTCCCCCCCCCAACCCGTTTATAATCTGTCCCCTAAAGGCCTCCTACACATTGAAGTCCACAGTGGAACTCACTAGTGAGGATGAAGCAGAGAAACCACTGCAGGATTCCCTATTTCAAAGCTGAACCAATATTCACCATTGACACATTCATTCATCTGTACAGGGTCATTGGAAATCCTCTTTCTCTAGTTTTTCCTTCCCTTCAGGGAGCAATGCTTAAAAGAGCAAACCCCTGGTGTGAAGAGATAGAAGAATTCTCAGCGTGGCCAGTGGTGCCAGGAATCGAATTAAAGTTGTCCATTTGCAGATGACTGTATACTCAGCTCTCAGCATATTCAGTATGAGGCTTGCTGCTGAAGCTTTATTTGACATGCTGTTGGTGGCACTTAGTTGTATTTTTTTTTAAAAAGACTGGGGGTAAGAAGTACTTTCTCAAAAATAAGAAAAAATGCAGAATTTCAAAATGCGTGTGGTTCCTGCTGTTCCTTTTAGGTCTGGAGGTTTTAAGGATCATGTCCCAGAGAGGTAAATAATTACAGAATTTACTTCTTTGGGTAATTTAACACTTGTCACTTATTCTGCTATTGTTGACATCTCTATTTTGGCATAAATCAGATTTTGACATTAGTAAACCTACAATTTTGTTTTTCTTTGCACACATTATCTCTTCTGTGTGAAAGTCACTGGGAAGATGTGGGCTGCCATGAAATCTGAAATGCCTGCAGTCAACACGAACAGTGCCTCTTTATTTCAGTTTTGTTTCCTGTTAATAGAGATGAACTTGGTGAACACATTGGGGCATGTTTAGAAATTGTCAAATGGAGATTCTGTTAAAGCAGTTCTGATAATTTAAAGAAGTCTCTGTCACTTTGGAGGATGAAAGGATAAGCATAGTTAACCGCTTGGTCACCTGCCTAAATTCTCATCCCAGCAACAAGCAGCATGGTCATACTCCTTTCAAACGTGTGAGTGTCAGAGGGGTTGGTGTGGTAGATCCCTATCTTGGTGACTGCTGTGAGCTTCAATTTTTGTGATTAATTTAAAAGAAATCACAGGCAAAGGGTACTTCTGTGAGTAACAATCTGCCGCCAACATAAATCACAGTCTCTTCAAGGAGCATCAGGAAAGGGAAATGGGAGAAAGAGTCGGAGGCTTCAACTTATGCCACTACCTAATTATGCAGCTTTATTTGTATGACTAGCGAGATATCCACGTGCATGTTAGCAACACACAGGCTTAAATTATAGACATTAATAACAGCTTGAAGACTGAAGCAGGAGAACTACACACAATTTCAATTCTCTATCAGAGCAAATTGTGGCTTTAGATAGAGCTATCCTAGAAATATAGATCATATTTTCTTTTTCAACTAAATCACATAGGTGGTATCTTTATGCAGCACATATGAATGTGTTCATTGTTCATCCTGTAACCAGCACTTCCATACTCAAGTATGTGAGCTGTTATAAAGAGGTAACATTACAGTGAGATATTTTAAACTAGTTGAATGACCTTACACAAGGGGAAGAATTCTTCCAAGAGGTGCAGCCCAGTAATGAGGGTGAGGTGTGTCCTAAAATGGCCCAGAGCTTATTCTAGCTTATCAACTGCTGCTACAGTTCCTAATTTGTGGGGCACTACTGCTTTTTCTGGGCAGTCTATCATTTGAAGTGCTGTGAGAGACAGTTTAATCATTTTAAGAGTATGCTGTGTAACTGATCTTGGAAGTGCCCAGTGCTCACTAGAGATTTATTGAAAAAACATTTGTAGCATGACTGTCTTTTCTTTGAAAATAGTAAAAATATTTTTAAAAAGCAGTCATGCTCAGCAGCAGTTTTCATTGGTGCATTTAGGGCATTCCTCCTCTTTAGCAAGCCAGACCTTTTTAAGAAATGTCATTTCTGGTTATCTTCAATACAAAATGGCCCATCAAAGCTATCTTGGTGCAACCTTAGCTTTTAAATATCAGCCTGTGCCCTCTAACCATTGGTTATCAAGTACCTTTTAGTTCAGTCATGGCAAACTCTCTGTTTAATACATGGAATGAACAAGACATGGATATAGTCCAAGGCATTTTTCATTAAATCAAATATAGGATATTTATTTAAAATGTTTTGGCTGTATTCTTGAAAATGTGGCTTAAGATCTTTGTACCATTACATGCCTAGATGAAAATAATAAGTATGCCTAATGAAATAACATAAAATTTAAAAAAGCAAACGAACAAACAGACCCCAAAAACAACCCAAACACAAATTCTAAATAAGACCATGAACAAATTCAAAGATTCTTTAGCCTTAGGAAGTTCTCACCAAAGGTTTGAGCATAGCGTTCTGCCTCCTATTTCTATCTTTTGTGGACTAAAGTTTCTATGTCCTTATAAATGTGATTTCCTTGGTCCTAATTTATACTTTTTATAATCAGATATATCTTCAGAACAGCTAGCACCATATACTGGTATAGTGGGTTTGATATTCAGCTGCCACTCAACAAGTGGTCTGACATAGGCTAAGATGAGATCTCCACATGATTTCCACAAGCCTTTGGGGGTGAGTGTGTTGAAGTGTGTTGTATCTGCAGAGTTAAATTTCTAAAGTGAGTGTCTATCTCCCAACCTGGCCGTCAGTGCAGGAAAAAAACAGGAACTTGCTTGATAAGTGCTTTGTTAACTTCAAAAACCTTTGCTGTCCTATTTTCTGACCACCCTTTAGCACTGCTGCTCTTGATTTGGCACAGTTTTAACCTTGAGATAGAGTGCGGTGCAGAAACGCATGTAAAGAACAGGGAGGGGGAAGAGGAGAAGGAGATCATGTGTGTCAGATACAGGAGGAAAGAGGCGTCTGAAAGATCTGTCTGGCAGTAAGCCAGATGTCCTCCAACAGTGAATAATCTGTTAACATTTATTGAGTATAAAAAGCAATTACCTGAATGTTTTTTACCTTTTTATGAATAAAACTCTGTCGTTCTCTAGGAAGAAATAATATCGCAGTATGCTGCAGTGCAACAGGATGGTTGCTGAAAATAGAGTAACTTAGAATTTCTCCACAGGACATGTATTTGGGATTGCAGTTGATATAGTCTGCTTTGGGATATACCAAAATATGGGTTTTTTTTGTCATATTCTGTTTCTGTCTGCCAGATTCCAGGCTAGATCCTGTGCCATTGCTAGAAAAAAATGTAATTCCTGCTCTGGAACAGGAAATAAATATATGTGCACGGTTACACACAAGCACATCCATAGAGAGACAGAGATTCTCTGAAGATATCTATTTTATCTATTTAAAAATCTGTATGAAATACAAAACCAGAATCCAGACTGTAATAGTGAGGAACATATTTCCCATGTCAGGCTGCAGGGTGTAAGCTAATCTGCTGAGATCAGGTAGGAACCCCCCTTCAACCCTGTGTTGTTTTTCATTACACAACTGGCTGTTTGCATTATGCTTTCTATTAGAACTTGATTGTCTAATGACAAAGATACAGAGTTATGCTAAAATAAATAGAAAGCTCTACAGTGGAAAAGCAGCAAGCAGACTCTATGAAAAATAAAGCAAAAGTCAAGGACTGCTACATTCTGCTCACCCCAATCCCTCCAAAGCCCATGATTGTTTTCTTCACTCACATGCATTTTCCTTATTAACCCCTATCACCCAGACAAACCTACAACTATATTATATAGGACCTGATGTTCTTCGTTTTGCCTCCTTTGTTTTAAAAGGAGATCTTTCCATAAGCAATTTCAGTCAGGGAAGTTGTATATTAGACTGTTCTACCTTTAAAGATAGACCCACTAGGCAAGTCTGTGTATTTAAACCAATCTGAAGTGCAGGGAATATTGTCTGCTATAATACAAAGGATTCTAGTTCTGTTGGACAAATGCTCTCATCTGCTGCAACTCATCTATTATGTAGCTTTTGTAAATGTATCATAATAGAACAGTAACCTCGGTAGTCCTCAGAGGTGGTTTGTGTGCAATCATTCTAACAAGTGGTTGCTTGTATTTGGAACAATTAAGTTCTTTTTTGTCTTTTTGGGGGTTGTTGTTTTTTTTTTAAGGAAGAAATAATATCGCAGTATGCTGCAGTGCAACAGGATGGTTGCTGAAAATAGAGTAACTTAGAATTTCTCCACAGGACATGTATTTGGGATTGCAGTTGATATAGTCTGCTTTGGGATATACCAAAATATGGGTTTTTTTTGTCATATTCTGTTTCTGTCTGCCAGATTCCAGGCTAGATCCTGTGCCATTGCTAGAAAAAAATGTAATTCCTGCTCTGGAACAGGAAATAAATATATGTGCACGGTTACACACAAGCACATCCATAGAGAGACAGAGATTCTCTGAAGATATCTATTTTATCTATTTAAAAATCTGTATGAAATACAAAACCAGAATCCAGACTGTAATAGTGAGGAACATATTTCCCATGTCAGGCTGCAGGGTGTAAGCTAATCTGCTGAGATCAGGTAGGAACCCCCCTTCAACCCTGTGTTGTTTTTCATTACACAACTGGCTGTTTGCATTATGCTTTCTATTAGAACTTGATTGTCTAATGACAAAGATACAGAGTTATGCTAAAATAAATAGAAAGCTCTACAGTGGAAAAGCAGCAAGCAGACTCTATGAAAAATAAAGCAAAAGTCAAGGACTGCTACATTCTGCTCACCCCAATCCCTCCAAAGCCCATGATTGTTTTCTTCACTCACATGCATTTTCCTTATTAACCCCTATCACCCAGACAAACCTACAACTATATTATATAGGACCTGATGTTCTTCGTTTTGCCTCCTTTGTTTTAAAAGGAGATCTTTCCATAAGCAATTTCAGTCAGGGAAGTTGTATATTAGACTGTTCTACCTTTAAAGATAGACCCACTAGGCAAGTCTGTGTATTTAAACCAATCTGAAGTGCAGGGAATATTGTCTGCTATAATACAAAGGATTCTAGTTCTGTTGGACAAATGCTCTCATCTGCTGCAACTCATCTATTATGTAGCTTTTGTAAATGTATCATAATAGAACAGTAACCTCGGTAGTCCTCAGAGGTGGTTTGTGTGCAATCATTCTAACAAGTGGTTGCTTGTATTTGGAACAATTAAGTTCTTTTTTGTCTTTTTGGGGGTTGTTGTTTTTTTTTTAAAAAAAAAAAAAGCTAGCAAACCAACAATGCAGAACACCAAATTAAACAATGTAATATGGTATTTAATCCAAGCCACTCTGCTCCACAAAAAAATCTAAATACAATTGCCATCAACAAGAGAACAGAGAAATCTGAGGTGTTCCGTACTCCAAGGCACCCTATGGATTGTTTATGGTACCTTTTGCTGAAGGGTAACCTATGGTTGATGTTGGGTCCTGGTTGGGAGTAGTTGGGCTCTGATACTGGTATTTCACTTATGAAGCCAAAAATAATGTTTATGCTGCTGTAGAAGATGCAATAGGTTTCATGTGGGCTCCGATTCCTGCTATTTATGCTGTTTTTCGGTGGAGTTATCCTAAGATGAGCCACTCCATGGCTCATCTTAGGCTTCAATAACAACAATTATTACCACTACAGCTGTCTCCTGCTTGGCTATGCCTCTGTGGAGAGCCCCCACCCTCTGACACTTTGGAGGCACTGGCTGATGGGAGCACCATTTCTTCAAAATGGGTCTCATCGTTTTTCTTGCTGTTTTTGTGTTTGTTTGTTTGTTTGTGTTTTTAAGGATCCTATTGCTGCTTCTCACTGATTCACAGTGTTTGGGGCAAATTCTGACTTGAGATTAACTTACCCCTGCAGCTCCACCTCTTTCTTTGACTTCCTATGCTTTTGCTGTTTCTTATGCTAGTCTGTATTCCTGTATATATGACACTCCATCTTAGGGTAGCACCCTGTAAGTTTGCAAACTTTGGTAGGTCCTACTTCTTCAGTGGAAACTTCTCTAAGGGTTTGACAAAGAAGGTTATTGGGATCAGGCTAAGCAGGCCTAGAGACAGCAGAAGGAAGTGTGAAGTGTCTCAATTTCTATTGAAATTCAGGCATTGTTTGGGATCAGCATCTTAGCTAAGCAGACTGATGTTTTGTAGGCTTGATAAAATACTAATGGCTGAAAAGTGATTTATTTCTTTTTCTTTTGTGGTAGTGGTAGGATACAGAAAGAAAACACTGAAGGTTCTCCCCTGCTTTAATTTTCCATTAGAAGTAAGAAGTGATGGTAACTATAGTTTTATAATTATGCCTAAACTACTTCCTGTGGATGCTACATTTCTGTCAACCTCAGTTTTAAACTACTAAAAATATCATAATGGATGATATTGAAGGACTTATTGATGAGCAATTGATGCTTCAGAGCATCTGCGCTTAGTAAAATCAACAGTAAAAAATGCATATTATATATCTTAGAGCATCGGGTTGTCACTCATAAATGATGTGAATTTTAATGCATTATTCAGAAGTACAAGAGGAGGAGGCAATCCAAATCAGCGTGGAGTCTCTGTTGGTTTATTTAATGTTGTGGTTTTGGGGTTTTTTTAAATGTTATTTTACAGAGAGCAGAACCTAAGTGTGTGACTTACAGGTGCAGAGTTTGGAATTTCATGATAGGTAAGAAGCAGCTCAAAAAAGTTGGATCTGAGTACAAATTCAGTTTAGACTTAAGAAACTGGAAGGTATTTTGATCTGAAAGCTACAAAGACCCATCTGGGAATGAGTTCTGGGTGTGGGGTTGGGTTGGTTTTTTTCCTTTTTCCACTTTGTAGTGCAAAGAAGTGCATACCACAAAATCAAATGAAGCTAGCATTAATTTGGTAGTCTCCGTTCTCATAGTCCTATTGATTCAGAATGCTGCAAACAAATGTGGACGGTTAGAGGCAGCATTTAGGATTACTGAAGTTTGGGGGCTAGGGTATATGAAAGATGTAATGAGAGTACTCATACAGTAAAGGAACTCTTCTTAATGTGGAATTCTGATAGAAAAATCTCTGTTCAAACGAATTAGTCTTCATCATTTTGTTGGTGGTTTTATTATTGATTACTCATCTTTATGCACTTCTTTCCAAAGCGTTGGCTGCCGACACAAACCTTCTCCTGCAGAATCTCTAGTAAGCAAAACAAAATTTGCATCCCTATGTGTTTCTCCTAGTGGGAGACAAAAAAGTAGTCTTGGTCATTTCTTATTGATAACTTAAAATATTATGCCAGGCCTAAATCAATCTGGTGAGAGAACGGTGGCTCTTGCTCAAGATTCACTCTGGATATTTAATTAGCTAGAGCTTATACATGCAATTTATTTTCTTTTTTGCCTCTTTCAGCATTTGTTAGGTACTAGTATTGATATGACTAGTGCATCAAGGTGTTTGTCTAGTTAAATTGAACTTTCTATTGATGAAAACTTATCCCTTGCTTATTGCTGTGTTTTATGAACAATATATGTGGTAATATTACATTTTCAGAGCTGTGGTCTTCTTTACATTAAAAGCTTGGGGGTTTTTTGCTAAATAGGTACTGGAAGTTGACAGTATGTGAAAAGTGAAAAGGAAAAACAGCATTAGTTTTACACACGTTTGTGTACAGAAATAAATTATACATCCAGAATGTTATCTTGAAATTTTGAATTTGCTCTTTTTTCTCAAGCATTTTCAGCTGTCGCTGTGGAAAGAGAACTGAAAAGTGTTTATTTAAGTATCTCTTTCTACTGGCCATTTTTGTTCATTATAATTCAGCTGGTGACAACATTTATAATTTGTATATTAATTACTATAAATTGTTAAGTGATGGAAGAGCAGTCAAACATAGCTAGGTGGAATTAAATTTATGTGTGCCTGGTAGAGGATCCCCAACTTACAGTACGCTGTGCATTCCCCAAATTCTCTCTGATTAAGTACCAGGTGCTGAGCTAACCCAGTCTAGCATGGGCTTTTAAGCATTTTTAAAATTTGCTCTGGAGTTATTATTGAACCCCAAGTATTTTCAAACATATTTTCAGGGAAAAAAAAAAAAAAAGGTCTATATTGCAGTAAATCTATCATCACAGCTACCAATTCCTTGAGCTTAATTATGACACTACTAAATGTGAAAATCTATTCAGCGCTAGGAACACTTTTCACATTACATTCACGCTAAAGATTGGCTGTTAAGAGCTCATTACTGGTAGTTTTCTAAAGAGTGGTTTATTAAACACTGTTACCTAATAAGCATCTTTGGTGGTGCAAATTGCTGAAAACAGTAATGAGTCTGATTAGACTTCATTTCAATTACGACAGCTTGTCTAGGAAAAAAAAAAAATCTCTCCTTGATGCTTTGTAATCTGGCTACAAGGCATTAGATGTTTTAAAAGGAAAATGCCACCTCTGTGTTTCCTTTCCTCAGCTCAGTAATGAATAGAGGGCTGTCCAAGTAATCGTCCAATTTAACACATTGGAAAACTAGATGGGCAGTGTTGGAAGCACAATCCTGTTTGCTTAAAAATTCTACAAAGGCTTTTCAGTTAATATATCTAAATAAGGTCATATTTAGGTGTCCTCTGCTTCCCTTGAATAAGGATATATAGCTGTAAGAAAATATGAAACTAAAATTATTCACTCCTAACTGCTTTGCACAGGTTACGCATTTCTTGGATAAGTGTAATGCACCTTTCAATTGTTATCTGTAAATCTTTTGCAGAACTACAAGACCTGTACATCTTTTACTTGCAATTATAAAACTGACAGCTTTCACAGTACCTCATAATTCAACCTGTTAGTGTTTTTTTTTTAACTTCTGAAATAATTTTTCCTAAGTAAATACAAAGCTTGATAAATTTGTGCTACTGGTATCACATGCATCAGCGAATATTTGTTAGTTTGCTACGTGTGTTTAACTGAATTAATGTCAAGCTTTCTTTTAAATTTCCTATATGTTACTTAAACATTCTGGATGAGAAGAGAAGCTTTAACAGAAAAAAGAATTTAAGCTGGTAGTTGCTGAATATTTACATAAATCCTAATGCTATCTGGTTGACAATATAGGATTTTTAATACTAACATAATGTTGATGTACTTTCAAAATATCATTTAACACAAAATTTGATGGAGAGTTTTGTAACTAACAAGTTGTAATAAATTATGACTGGAGAAATGACAAAAGTGTGACCCACGTGGGAGATGCGGTGCTGCTGAAGGCAGCATGTTGGACTGGGATCTCGGATTGTGGTTCAAGTCATACTTCTGTCCAGTCAGTTTACAGAAAATTTTAGGAAGGTTCACATTTGATAAAGTTTAAAAGCCACCTTATTAGGCAAAGGAAATAAAACAGAAACTGAGCTAGTGCAGGAAATATGAGAAGTCTCTGTCTAGATTTGAATCAAATATTTTCTGTTATTTTTTTATTTAATGTTTGGCACAAAATCCAAATGCTGGTGGACAAAGTATCATTTGTGTAATTAACTGCAGAATAACTTTTGCCTAAAAAGAAAATCAGTAAAAGTAAAAAATGGAGCACATTTATATCCTTCACAATAAATCGTAAACTTCAGTGGTTCTTGTTACTTCAAATCAAGAAGTGACAGGTGAATAAAGCCCATGAACCTCAGAATCTCAGCATCTTGTGTTAACACCAAAACATTTTTTTGGCTCTTTTTGTATGCGACCCTTCTACCTTCTCTTTGAAATTCTTAGATATGATATATTGCATATTTTGTGAGAAAATGGACTTTAATCATTGTGCATCATCAAGCATCAAGTAAAATAGTGCATTTTTTATTTTTCTTTTTTTTTAAACATCATACAACCACAAGTGTATTATTCAGCTCTACAAATGTGTGCCTGTAGTGTGCTTTGAGAGTGTGCTTTGAGATGCTAATCAGTGGAGCTTGACTTCTGTAGCCTGAAGCAAATTTTAAAACTATTTCATGATTAGGTGACTACATATGCAATAACACTATGGACAAAATTATAGGAAAAATAACAAAGTTTATTGTTATTTAAGCAATCAACAACATTCAGCAAGTTATTGATATGATTGTCACATGGTTTAGATTTTTTTATGTTTCTTGAAGGGTATCTACAGAAAAAGGCTGAATTTTTGTGATAGCTGCAAAGGAATGTGACGTTTTTATCAGCTGGGGTCTGTAATTTCTTTCAGTTTTTAAAGCAAGCATGTAATTGTCCTCTGCCCCTTGAAATGCCCATGCACTCTCTCAATGACTTATTGTGTGTTTCAGGACATGGCTGGACTTTGCCTGTTGCAGAATTAACTTCAGTCTTTTTGAGAAAGGAGAATCAACATACAACATGAGGAGTTGGGTTTTCTTCCTTCCCGTTCTCTGCAGGAATATGTAAAAAATGTCAGCATACGCAGAGTTGGGTTTCTCAGTTAGACATCCCTTCTCTGGTGCATGTGTGTGTAAAATATGCCTACATATATATAGAAATATATTTCTATATTTATTTGTAGAAAACTCCCTGTTCCTCCTCCCCTTTGCTAATTTGTCCAGCTAACTGAACAACCTATATAGTTCCTTTCAAATACTCAGGAAACAGTACAGTAAGTCCCAAAATAAGAGCATGCAAAAAATAGGCTGTATTCCAGTTTTAAGTAAATTTGTATGTTTTATTGAATAAGCAGGAAAGAATCTTTGGAATTTGTGGCATACAATAATTGAAAGGTTTAAGTGGGGAAAAGATTTAGCTCAGCTTAGTGTTTCTAGGATGTCAATTATTTGGTTATGCTTCTGCTTTTAATCTTGTTATTCTACCTTGGAGGGAGCAGGAAGGGAAGGAAGGGTCAGCTGCTCAAGCAGCCAAGCCCGGGAAGGAGCCATTCCAGAGCTCTGTTTTCCCTATCAGCATGATTAGTACTGTTCTGATGATTTGGTGAAGGTTTCCCTGCCTTGAGTAGGAAATCTTGGGTGGTTCCCTCAGCTAATAATATCATCCTTTCTTACATCATCTCTCATGTTGAAATAAAGACGTTGTTGGTTGTTTTTTTGGTTTTGTTTTTCTGGTTGTTTGTTTTGTTGTTTTTGTTTGATTGATTTTGTTGTTTTAATGGAGAGGCCACATAAGTATACTGGTTGATAATACAATCCTTTTATGCAGGATATTCTCCGTGGAAAGACAGTGTATGCCAGTGCTAGCTGATCTGATGCTTATAGTAGAGAGAAATGTGTGTGGTGTGTCTGGTACGACAAGGGAAGGCGAGAGAGTGGATGATCTCTGCTAAGAGCTCCCTGCTCTTAATCCTGGGCCACGTCAGGAGCATTCTAAAGCAGTTTATCTTCATATGTCGTCTTGTATATAAGAAACAACACTAAACCCACCAAAACTCATTTCATATGTAGCTTTTTCCACAGCCTTCAGATCAAAGTTATTTTCTTCAGGCTGGACTAAATTATACACAGGTCCCAGGAGTGAAGGACACTGAATTAATGCACTGTGTCACTCAGTCCTGGCTATAGAATATTTTTATCGAAGTGTGAGACGGAACATTTCTTTACTATTTCATTAAAAATTAATGTGCAGATTGCCAAAAAGCAAAATGAATAAATAACATAAACAAATTTTATGAAAGCTTTGTACACTGTGGAGTAATCTTAAGAAGGATTTTTTTACTTGAGTATTAGATTACGTCTATATATACATTTAAGCAGTATTTGTTCTCATTTAGCTAATTAGCGGAATTACTCTAATCTAAGCAAAGCAACCGTTCATACTTTTCCTGTGTTAGTAGGTTTTGGAATAAGTGCTTTAGCAGGAAAGCAATATTCCAGGTTACAGACTGAAGCATTGTGTTACCAGCCCATATAAATTTCCTTTTTCACTCTTGTTAGTTGAGTGTATTGGATCAAACCTGGCTACAGTTATTTGAAACTTACCAGAATTTATATGTATCTTCATATTTGTAAGGCAAATAGGGCTGGTTAGATAAATCTCTGGAATTAACCTTCTTTTGCTGTACATAAAGCTATGAAATATGTACCTACCTGTATTTTTTTAAGTATGATAATAAAAATACAGAAAAAATAAAATGTAGTGGAATTTATACAGAGTGCTGCAGCTGTTAGTTGGAGGAAAACATATTTTAAATAGCCCTTGCTATGTAACTTGGTTTTGTGTTTTAGAGCAAGATAATTTTCTAACATTTTGGAACAGCATAATGCAAAAAATAATTCAGCATCACTTAAATCTCTATTGTGCACCCACTTTGCTCAAATAAAGTATGTCCCTTTATGGCAGTTTTAACCCCATTTATCCTCATGCACAAGTGCTCACCTGTTATTTACTCACATAAGAGAAGGTCGATACTGCAGAACAAGGGGAGTGCTCTGTTGTGACATAAAGCATACATATTCATTAGCTCTGCTGTCTCTGTGGGCACGTGTGGTATGTCCTGATGATCTTCATTTGGCAAAAGGAAGTGAGCTTAAAACAAAAATTGTCTTAATGGATTTAAGATATGCGAAAAAAAGGTTTTCAAATGCTTATTTATGGTGAGGAACCAAACAATAATTCTAGAGTGTAAATTTAAAATTTTTGTAAAAGGAAACAATTTACTGAATCATTATTAGCGACAGAAATGGAAAAATAATGGAATCTACATGTGGAATCTAATTATAATATTGTAATTTTTAGATACTTTTTTTTTTCTTGGAAGAGTTTAGGTCAGGATATTAATGTTCCATATGAGGCTCCCTGGTGCTGAAAATTCATTCCTTTTGCCTCTTACTTAAAAAAAAAGATTCATGGTTCTGTCTTTCACCTGCTGCAGTTTATTACATGAGGAACACGCTAAAGCAGTGGGTGTTTTTTATCTGCTCTGCTTTTAAGGATTTTTGTTATGCTCTTTTAAAGTAAATGAGCTTCAAACCCCACCTCTGGAAGGGTAACCAAGGAAAAGGTTACTATTTTGTTGCTTAAAAATAGAGTGTGCATTTTGCTGCACTTCTGAAAGCTTCAGTTGGGTTTACTGGAGACTTGAAGTAAGCACTTCAGTGGACGCCAAACCATACTCCAGGTCTATATTATTTTGCAGTTGCAAATATCCATAAATACTTGTGCCAAGTGGCCTAATTCCTTATTCATTTATGAACCTTTTTTGTCTGTGAATACTTTAATTCTCAGATTCATTAGAGTTATCCTGCAATACTTGTATTGATTCTCATATTTATTTAAGCATAAATTGCACATTATGTGGTATATTAAATCTTTTAAAAACATATTATAGCTATAAGGAAGTATTCAGTGGACAACAAAAAGTACCTATTTTTAAATAAATTATGCTTACTTTTGTTTACACTTACTGTTCTTCTGAGTATTATCTCAGAAATATTTATGGTCTTACTCATTTGGAATTGACAAAATATGCTAGATTCTTTTTAGGCATGCTGCTGTTCAGAGGTACTTGACAGAAACAGCTTAAGAATGTAAAGCCTGGGAATAAGAATCACAATAAGTTAAAAGAAAACTCATTGCAGTTAATTGTCTTTGTTTAGTGGGTTTTCTAGTTAGTTTAGAAAAGTGTTATGAGCAAATTAGTACAGTGAGAGCAAACTGATGTAGTCAAATATTTTAAAGATAAACTAGAATCACACAGATGACCAAGTGTCTATGCAGTAGGGTTCTGACACATGTGCATAGCTGATTTTACTTATGGTATGCAATGATACTGCATCAATGTAATTGTACTGCAAGGATGTCGCCCTGAACTGAGAATATTTTGATGCTTAAGGTCTGCTGCTGCAGAGGAACCAATACCTCCGAGGTGGGCAGGAGCCTGGGAGGTCCCATGTGGTGCCTAAGTAACAGCTACAGTCCTTGTCATCCACATCTGTGAGCTACTGCTTGGTTGGCCTACAGATCCAACATGCTTCTGCTGGCAAAATATTATTGTGTCATCTCTGCACCCAGTTTCCCTTTGCTTGCTTAGCTATTAGTTCTCCTTATTTCTGTTTCTTAAAGCCATAGAAGCTGATGGATCTGCTAAAGGCTGTTTTACCAGAAATGTCTTTGCAACTATCAAAGGCGCTGCTTTATGGAAATGGCAGAGAGGGAAGTAATTTGCTGTATATGGATTGCCAGTTGTTGTTGTGAGGTGTGAAAGTGATTTAAGAGGAATAATTATTTGACAATATTGAAATTAGATAATTGGGTTGTATTAGTTTGAGGTTCTATGTCTGGAATTTAATTTTTAGCCAGTCAGGTTGTCCTAAATATGTTGTGTTTGTCTTCCTGCTTTTATCTTTAAATGCTGTTGACATATATGTGATTCTTAATATTACTTGTGATTTAAGTGTTGTTTTTTTTAGAGATTGAAATGTTTTCACTAGCCCTGCTAGATGGAAATCATATTGTAAACACCCTGCCAACAGCTTGCTCCCACTGATATGCATGGCGTGCATAGGCTATATATAATAAGCGGAAGAACAGACTCTTACCAAGAAAATGCTGAGAGCACTTTCCAGTCTCGTTTT
This sequence comes from Chaetura pelagica, assembly GCF_000747805.2. Classification (NCBI taxonomy): domain Eukaryota; kingdom Metazoa; phylum Chordata; class Aves; order Apodiformes; family Apodidae; genus Chaetura; species Chaetura pelagica. The sequence goes on along the minus strand of NW_009952974.1, from coordinate 9,113,053 downwards.
CATGAGTTTGTGGCTGTGGCTTGCTGAAAAAAGCTTCCAAGTTGGGCCCGTATGCCTGGGCAGCTTCATTAGAAGCTCTTCCTCCCACTGAGTCCTTTGACGTCAAAGGAGTTCCTCATGGAATGGAGCAGAGGTCTTCACTGAGTAATTAGAAAATAAATGTGGGAATAATTTTCTTTCTTTCTCCCTCCCTCCCCCTGCAAAACATAATTAGCTCAATCCACTCTTCAAAATCCCTCCTGTTTCCAATTAAGAGAGATCAGTTGCACTATCTTCAAACGGCTGAAATTATGCTTATTAATAAAAAATGGACTGTAAAAGAAATGTTTTATCTTGAATTAATTTTTATTATTATGAGACATATGACAGTTTACAGTCTTACAAAATATTATCAGATTTAGTACAAACCCAGGGAGTTGTGTGTCCTACATTTCAAACAGCAGTTATGGCATGACTCATTTATTCAGCTCTGTCCTGTCCTTAAGAAGGATTTTAAAATGTGGATTTAGAAACTGATCCTCAAGGTACTAACACCTTCAGCTCTCCATGAGGTATAAGGTTTGAGGAGTCCTGGCACTTTCCCGGTGAATTGCCTATTTAAGTAAACAGCTGTTTTAGCAGAGCTGATCTTCTCATGTCCACAAGAAGCAGTCCCTTGGCTAAAGTCATTCAGTTGTGTTAATACTCTCAGTGTCTTGAATAATAGAAATGGAGTTGAAAATAATAGTTCAGTGGGAGAGACAGCTTTTGCAATCTTTGGCTAAACATGTAAGCAATTCAAAGTGATGAAGTTCACATCCACTTGCAAGTCTAGTGGGAAGAGAGTTGGTGGTACTCAGAGCTGTGGTTTTGGAGTTGTTTCCTACCATGCAACAGTGTGCTCCTACAACCCTGTTATGAAGAGCTGTCAGAGGTATCTCATTTACTTGTTTGCCCCTGGTGCAGTTTACTCCTTCTAAACAGCATTTTAAGCCATTGTTCCATCCATATTTAACCGCAGGCCTGAAGAACCTGCTCGAGATACTGATGTTTACAAATGAACCTGCAGACCTGTGCTAGACAGGACCTAAGACACAGCAGGGATGGACAGGGCAGAGAGACCACAGCAAAGGAAGAAATATTTTCTTTTGTCTCAGGTATGTTGGAGGAACAGTTGGTGGCTCCTGATCCAAACTGAAGCTTGGGTAACAGGTTGGGAAAGTTGGTGTGCTGCCCTGTTTCTAGTTCCATGTCACTGTATCATTTAGGTTTTGTTCCCCAGAATCTCTGGAAGTGCAATGCAACCTCTGCTGATATCTTCAGAAAACCACAGTTGTGTATGATTTGATTTTAACTTGATTATTTTATTGGAGATGTGAATAGATGATAGGTTTATTGCAGTCCTGGTATCCTTTGTCTAAAGCAAATTGTTGCTAACTGAGCTGATTAGTTGGAAGGTGATTGTTATCATTTGCACTTGTCAGTAGGATGCCATAAATCCTTTGTTGTTTTTTCACCCAGTGGGATCCTAGTTAATATTTCTGAACTTTTCCATGCCTATTTTCAACTGAAACCCTTCTACTTAAACCAAAAGGAAAGATAGTTATATATTTTTATCCTCTGTAACAGATAGAATCCTGTAAAGGACTGAGCAGTTTGACCTGATACTGAGGGCAGCAAATGGAGGAGGGTTCTTTTTATGCAGAAACTCACTGGAGCTCTCAGCAGAATTGGACATGCTGCACATCCAGCATGTGTATAAACTTGGCTGTTCCTTTTTGCATTCAAGTTACACTGTTATTTTTTCTTAACTCTGGCATTCTTTCTTTTTTTTCTTGTTTATTTTAGTTACTAAATCTGCATATGTACGTGGATTTCTGGCATATGGAGTTGTATATGAAACTGACAGAAGTATTACATATTAGATATTATATTTTGAGGCTAAGTGCACAAAATTAGAAGGGAAAAAATGGTCAAACACTTGATTCAAAGTAATTGAATAATTAAATTGTTGACTATAATTACTTTAAATGTAATTCAGATAGATTCAGCTGGAAGAATTATAGAAGAGGGATGTACAGGAGAGCTGTCAGGACAAGAAAAAATAGATATTGCTAAAAAAGCCTACACTGGCTCTCCTATATAATGTATTAAATTTATCTTAAAAGCAATTCTCTGATAAGTACATACCTGCGCTTAAAGAACAGAATCCTTTCCTTCTGCCTTTTACAGCACATACCAGCACAGTTTATACAGTTCAAAAATGTCGATAGCTCAGAGGATTCCTAAGTTAGCAAAGATTTTTTTGAAAAATACATGCAGCCTTGCATTGCTTCTGGATTTTCAGTTAGTTATTAAGTAAATGCACTATGTGCAGGACCAAGGTTTATGTCAGAGTTTAAATTCCACTAAAAAAAAAATGTAACCTCTAAATATGCCCTTATTTAGCTGATTTTAGATGTTTATATCAGCATTTCAATTCCCAGCAAAACAAATGCAGTAAGATATATCAGCTCAAACAAAACACAACTCATAAAATACAGTTTAAAATACAGAGAGGAGCTGGCTGCAAACATTAAGCAATTAGGGGCAGGAGGAGAGAGTTTGCGTAATTAAAATAAGCTACAGCTTCTTCTTTTCTTTTTTTTTTTTTTTTTTTTTTCCCCCCTCCCAAATCAGACATTTGACTTCTGTTAAACAATTATTGAACTGTTAAGAAATGGAGTCAAGCCTAGCAAAAGTTTGCTGCTTTTTCATTTAATATCAAATTGAGGAAATGGCTGTTTGTGCCCCCTAGTCCAGACCACTCCAGAGGACTCCATATAAACACAGATTTCTTCACTGCATACTAATGCAAAAGATATGCTTATGGTTAACTATTAACCTATGCTTCCAAATAACACTAATGATTTCAATGTGCTGGAATAAATGCTCATGTTTCATGGGATGCGAACAGTCCTGTTCTCTTAAGCTTATCTAATCAAAGCCTAATCCTGCCTTTTCAGCCTTTGTTAAATGCATTGGTATTTAATATGCATCAATAAATAAACTTTGAATTATTGTGCAGTGAGCATATTCAAAGATAGCATGACAGTGTGAATCTACTGGTCTGTCTAGCAATTATTCCAAATAAGGAATGCTGATGATGTGACTTCCCTCTTCTCATAATGGATAATTCAGGTTTTCTGACAGTATTTTGCAGCCTCATAATAAGGAGAACATAGACAAATAAAATTCAAATAATTGAATACATCTGAATACATCTCCCACTGTGATTAAAATAGAACTATTTCATTTTAAAAGCACATTCCAATCTAAATAAAAAGTCCAATTGATGACATTTTTCATTCCAATCTAAATAAAAAGTCCAATTGATGACATTTTTAGAGTATTGATGAAAATTTCAAAGTATTGATTATTTTTTTTAAGTAACTGTGAAAGATATTTTGAAAAGCTTGCTAAGTGAATGGTGTATGTTATATGTTGTTGTGTTCCAACGCAGTGCATTCTTTTATCTGTTTAAATTGAATAATCTTTCTTTTACAAGCCATTCAAGACAATGTGCCAAAAGCATATTCGTTAGTTAGAGCACAAGTAAGAGCCCAGCCAGATTCTTTGCTCCAAACATGCCTATTTTACCTTCTTTTTCAAAAGTTTCACTGCTGCTTTAGTGTATTCTTTGTGAAGAGTCTTTCTCATGGCATCCATTCATTGGTATCTAGTGAAGCATCCATCTGCTCAAGTTCTGCATCTCTGTAAAAGAAGCTTTCAGTGTTTTGGTAACTTTATAAGCCTAATATCACAGAACACGGATAGGTTTTATTTGGTTGATTGGTTTGTTTGGCTTTTGCTTTTTTAATAGGAGTAGTGAACTTGCATGTCTGTTAGGCAGTTCAACATTACAGGAACATTAATATTCTTTCCTTTTAAAAAACCTTGAAGTAAATCCCATTACACTAGAAGAATTTTAGATACTGGTTACTTACAATTTGTTCTTGGTGATTTCCTCTTCAGATTTCTGCCTGGATTTAACAAAGTATGATTTCTGTAAAGCTTCTGATAGTTTCTCATTAAAATGGC
>NW_009952974.1:9101494-9106494 GCF_000747805.2 Chaetura pelagica | reverse complement strand
CAGATGTCTCGGCCAGCATCGGGAGCTCTCCTGGGGTGGCCGGTAACCTGGCTGAACCCAGTTACTCCAGCAGCACCTGCAGCAGTCACACCGTTCCCAGCCTTCATTCAGGGCTCCCATCTCAGGAATATGCCGCAGGATACAATGGCTCATACTTGCATACCAGTTACAGTGGCCAGCCAGCACCTGCACTTCCATCCCCTCATCCATCCCCCCTACATAGCTCGGGACTTTTACAGCCCCCGCCACCGCCACCACCGCCAGCCCTTGTCCCTGGCTACAATGGGACCTCTAACCTCTCCAGTTACAGCTACCCTTCCGCCAGTTATCCTCCTCAAACTGCTGTTGGCCCTGGGTACAGCCCTGGAGGTGCCCCACCACCCTCGGCGTACCTGCCTTCAGGAATCCCTGCTCCAACCCCTTTGCCCCCCACCACTGTCCCCAGCTACTCCTACCAGGGACATGGTCTGACGCCCATCGCACCATCTGCCCTGACAAACAGTTCAGCCAGCTCTCTCAAAAGGAAAGCTTTCTACATGGCAGGGCAAGGAGAAATGGACTCCAGTTATGGAAATTACAGCTATGGCCAACAGAGATCTACACAAAGTCCCATGTATCGAATGCCCGACAACAGCATTTCAAATGCAAACAGGGGGAATGGTTTTGACAGAAGTGCTGAAACATCATCCTTAGCATTTAAGCCAACAAAGCAGCTAATGTCCTCTGAACAGCAAAGGAAATTCAGCAGCCAGTCCAGTAGGGCTCTAACACCCCCAACCTATAGTACTGCTAAAAACTCACTGGGTTCGAGATCGAGTGACTCATTTGGGAAGTATTCCTCCCCAGTAATGAATGAGCATGGTGATGAGCACAGGCAGCTCCTCCCTCACCCAATGCAAGGCCCGGGACTTCGTGCAGCTACCTCATCCAACCACTCTGTGGACGAGCAACTGAAGAATACTGACACACACCTCATTGACCTTGTTACCAATGAGATTATCAACCAAGGACCTCCCGTGGACTGGAGTGACATTGCTGGCCTAGATCTAGTAAAGGCCGTCATTAAGGAGGAGGTTTTATGGCCAGTATTGAGGTCAGATGCGTTCAATGGACTGACTGCTCTACCTCGGAGCATCCTTTTATTTGGACCTCGGGGAACAGGCAAAACATTAATGGGCAGATGTATAGCTAGTCAGCTGGGGGCCACGTTTTTCAAAATCACTGGATCTGGCCTTGTCACAAAGTGGTTAGGGGAAGGAGAGAAAATTGTCCATGCCTCCTTCCTTGTGGCAAGGTGTCGCCAACCCTCGGTGATTTTTGTTAGTGACATTGATATGCTCCTTTCTTCTCAAGTAAGCGAAGAACACAGTCCAGTAAGTCGGATGAGAACCGAGTTCCTTATGCAGCTGGACACTGTACTGACTTCTGCTGAGGACCAAATAGTAGTAATTTGCGCCACGAGTAAACCGGAAGAAATTGATGAATCTCTTCGAAGGTACTTCATGAAACGACTTTTAATCCCACTTCCTGACAGCACAGCGAGGCACCAGATAATAGTACAACTGCTCTCACAGCACAATTACTGTCTCAATGACAAGGAGGTTGCACTGCTTGTCCAGCGCACAGAAGGCTTTTCTGGACTAGATGTGGCTCACTTGTGTCAGGAAGCCGTGGTGGGCCCACTCCACGCCATGCCAGCCACAGACCTTTCAGCCATTATGCCCAGCCAGTTGAGGCCAGTTACATATCAAGACTTTGAAAATGCTTTCTGCAAGATACAGCCTAGCATATCTCAAAAAGAGCTTGATACGTATGTTGAATGGAACAAAATGTTTGGTTGCAGTCAGTGATACTACTTTTAAAAAAAATTTATTGAATGTTGGCACACACAGAACCTGCTACATAGGGTAGAGAACCCTTTTCAGTAGTGTTAAAATTGCAAAGGGTACTGGGAAGACTACAATTTACCTTGCCTCTAAAGAGCCAGGGTAGACTTGAAGGAAAAGTGCATCAAACAAGAGCTACTGATCTGAAAAAGCCACACATGACAGAAAGCGCATGTTGATGCTCAATTCTGTTCAAGCTAGACAATACTCACCAAGGAGCAAGGTGCAAGTGGGTTGATTTCAGAAGGACATGAACCCTGTGTGTTGATTCCATTCTGCTGTTCTTGAGATTTAGTTGCTGTCAAGTGCCTGAAGTGGTGCTTTATTTTTTGTTTGCCTCACAATTACATTGGTGGCATGTGCTAATATAAAGAGCTTTAACTTCAAACATTATTGGACTAAAGAGATGAACGGTTGTGTTGTGACAGAGAACCAGATTTTTGCTATTCTAAGAGCAACAGTATTCCTCAATCCTGTCTGTTCTGTGGTGTTAAACTAAGAACAGGTAAAACAGGGTAATGGTAATCTGGACCTTAATTTCTGCAGTTCATTTCTTTTAATGTTCTGTCTGCAAAAACTCAGGAAAGTGATTGTGATTTGTACAGTACCTCAAAGGAATGTGTTGAAAGCACTATGTACTGCTGAGAGTTATAGGCTAGGCTTCAATGTTACTTTATATTAAATATGTATGTTTACCTCAACAATTGGAAAATGGCAAGGAAAATTACTTTGAATGTATCCAGGAAAAAAACTAAAGAGTGATATGACTGAAGCTTTACAGTTTTTAAAAATAGAAACAGAAGGATTTCCCAGTGTTCAGAAATGGTTCTTTTGCCAATTTGTCAGATCAAACCAGAGCAAAATGATTTTTCTCGTTGGTAAACTGTAAGAGTTCTCAGCATATTGCTCCTTGATAATTATGTGATACAGTCTTTAGAAGGTGCATAGATGAAAAAAGAGCCACTTAATTGGTTTATGTTAGCATTTGAAACTGTCAAACATGAGATTTGGTAGGACTCCGAGAGGCAAATTACCTTAAGCTGTGACTGCTGGTCTCTTTTGTGTGGCCCCAGTCGTGGTTTTGAGGTTGTTTTGGTGAAGCTGTAGGGAGTGGGATCAGTAGGTCGCTGGCAGAGCTATGGGTTGCAGAGCTGTTTATAGCAACGCAGTGGACTGTGACCAAACAAACTACAAATAACAAAACAAAATGGAACCCTCAAAGTACATTTATTTCCCTTCCCAAACTGTAAAGTTGAGTTTTTTATTGTATATGTACGGCTCCATTGTCTTTAATGCAATCTTCATTTCTCATCCATTAGAAATCTTCCAGGCTGGAGTGTTACCACCATTATTTCTACCTCAGTTTTGTTATATTTCTCTTGAAAAGCAAAGTAAGAAATAGGGCAAAAAACAACACCAACACAAAAGTCAGATTACATTAGGAATGCAAACCTGCTAAACAAGTTTCAGAGAGCTGCTGTTTTTTCCCTGAAGTCAAGTTTTTGTCTGTTAGTGCTCTTTACCCTCCCTTTTTCCTCCCCCGAGTCTACATAGTCTGGTGTCTTCTTTCTGGAAAGACTAGGTGGCATGTGTGGCATTTTGCTCAGTTCATCCCCATCCCCCCTTTCTTTTTATCCTTTAATGCTTTCCATGCAACTCTTTTGGTGACAGCTGACTGATGTTGGGTCTCTGAGCAGGAGCAGTGCATGTTGCAACTGCCCAAAGCCTCTGCAGTCACGTGAGCAAAACAGCTTTGCTTTTTTGAATGTATTTTTTTGTTTGTTTACTTTAAAGAGACAGTAGCAAAACTGTTGCAAAGCACTGGCATTTAATGTTTCTGTTAAGTAATGTACATTCAAAACCATTAAATGAATGCACTGAAAAGCCCCAAGAAGAGAGATACCAGTCCGTTACTAGATCATGTTTGTCTTCTCAAAAGTTGTACAGACCTTGTCTGTTTTGTTAAAACAATGGAGACATTTAGCATTCAGAAAGCTAAAGAGGGATTTTGTGATATTGCTGGAAATTTATGACTCTTGATTTGTATTTTCCTTTTTATTTTTCTTTTAAGATATAGATATATATTTAGATAGAATGTGCTAAACACAGAGCAGATAAACCAAAATCTAATTTAAGAAGTATTCCTGGCAAACATTTTGTCTATCTAAAACTTTTTTTTTTAAGCATAAAAGTACCATTTTAAAAACAGTGCCTTTCATTAAGGATATAGAAAATAAGACTTAAGTACATCACCTGGTTTTCTTTTTTTTTTATTTTTTATTTTCTTTTTTCCTTTTTCCTTTCAACAGCAATTACAGTCTATGGTCCTTGTTATGATTTGTTTTTTCTGCTTCCCCAAACCTGCACAGGCCACTTCTTCGTGCTGGTCATTCCACCGCGCTCATGTTTGGGAGATCCTGATGTCCCCATTAGCTGTAGGCTCATGCTGATCACACTGGCAAGTATGCTATTGCAGGTTGCTGACCCAATTTCTGTCTTAGACATTGCCTTCTCTATCTGCCATTGAGCTGTGCTTATTTGTAAGGCTGAGGCAAGTTTTGATAAACCAACTCTTTTTAACTGTTTCTCCTAACAGGTTTAGTTGGGGGTTTTTTGCAGCTGGTCAAGTGAAAGCTAGCCACTACAATGTTTGGGTTGGGTTTTTTTCTGTTTTTATCCAGTAGCAAAACCAAAAGCAAACAAAATTATAGTTGATCCCTTTGGCTTCTAGCTTTAATTCATTCTCTTAAAAAGTCACTCTGGGAAATGGATTTTTCAGATGTTAACCAAAGTGAGAAGCAGGCAGAAACTGTGGTGGTGTGAAAATGCAGGTTGCACACACTCTCACACTCATTCTCTCCAAGGCTCTGTTCAGCTTTGGGGCAGCAGAAAAGGAAAACTTCACCCCTATCACAGAAGCTGTAAGGAGAGAAAAACAAAGCTAGATAGTTACCCAAATCTTTCCTTACCAGCAGCTGTCCTTGGCATCACTCTGGGACGGTGCCTGTTGAATTTTGGGAGAGCTTGGCCAGTTACTGTTAACAGGAGACACCTCAGCCCTTCTCCAAGTGGCTTTTGGCCACCCCTTTGATGAAATTTCCCCCAGTTCAGCAG
>NW_009952974.1:9099000-9101439 GCF_000747805.2 Chaetura pelagica | reverse complement strand
CAGCAGGGGCTGAGCTGGCTGAGCCCCCTGACCATGTCCTGTCCTTCTTACTGCTTCCCTCCTTCCTCCCACATTTAGCCCCTTTCTTCTCCCTAGTGAGCAGGTTCTGGCATGCTGCTGATCCTTCACTCCTCTCAACAGCCTTCTTGACAGGAAGTGTCTGGGAATGGCTTAAGCACAATCCTGAACTTGACTGGGTCCCAAATGTTAGGATTGTTTTTGAGAAGAGAGATAAAATATGTTCTAATGGTGTCTTCAGGATTAAATATTTGCTGATCTTTGACTTTTTCATGGTAGAAAACCGTTACAACTAGGCAGATTTTGGGACTGCTGCCACAGAAATGCCCAAGTGGTTGGCTAGGGCTTCCTGACTGCTGGCACAGCCCAGGATGTTAAGGAACCTGAAATGGTTAAAGAGCACTTGCTGTGTCAGCCTATCTCTGCAGATGCTTTACACCGTATTTTTATGTGTGGATCCCATTCTGCATCAGCTCATTTTCTTCCTTGTACCTTCTGTAACAATTCTTACAGCAACAAAAGTAAAATAAATTGGAGGAATATTTCTGCAAGCTGAAGGATCAATATCAATTCAAGGAGGAGTTCATAATGACCTTATGTGAGACAGAAATGGAAATACTCTACACTTCTGGCATCTTTCTCTCCAAAATATTTAGAACATTAGTGACAATATAGGAGAGTTTGCTGACTGAGCTGATCAATGGAATGTGAAGGCAGTTTACTTTAAGGCTATTTACTTTCACACGGATTATTTGTCTATTAGTCAGTTTGTATTCTACTCCAATGCAGATAGATGGGCAAAATGTTTTCTTCAGCATTACAAACCTACCAAGGGGAAAACCAACCATCTGACTAAAATGCATAGGCCAAACACCATCTGGGTGTATTTACCAGCTATTTGAAGGCTGGGCTCTGTAAAATGGTACAAGGTCATATTTAGGTGTATTTTCATAGGATTTGTTTTTAGAGGATTGTCTAGTCAAAAAGATCCAAATTGAGTCCTGCATCAAGATGTTAATATATTGAAAGTAAATATGGGGATCTGACCAGGGTTTTCACTGTCTGCAAATGTGTACAACTTCAGGTAAAGGGCTGTTCTTATAATCCCCCTGCATTTTTCTCTGAAGCACTCCATCACGAGGGAGAGTGCATCATTCAGATCTGAAGGATACTCTTTGTCACAAAACAAGGCCACCAAAAGTTGTAGGGCCTCCTACCCTTTCACTTACACCAATCTGAAGGCAGTATAGCCTTGTTGACTTACAGGAATTACTCCTGACTTCTGCCCTTGTTAGAAAAGTCATCCCTCCAATGTATAATAATCTATGTCTGTTGGTTTTCATCATCAGCTCTGAAAGCTAACCTTGTCCTCACAGCACTAACTCCTTTCCATCTTGTATGTGTGCATGTGTGTATATAATATTTATATGTGCATACACACCATGTCCAAACAATAGCTTTGTCTCTTTATTTAAAAAAAAAAAAAATATTCATTTAATCATCTGCAGATTTATGTGAAGCACATTAGTAAACATGGAGATAGTAGTATTTCAGAATTCAAAAAAAGCCCAGCTGTGCTGGTGACTAACCAATACATGAACTGAAGCTCACACTCTGCAAGGACCTTTGGTTGACATTCGATTTTGAACCTGCCAGATGCATTTTTGTGAACCAGGGGTACTGCATCTTTAATGAACAAGTCTCTACTCTTTCCCCTGTTTTTAAAAACAACACAAGCAGTGTAGCACTAGGCACTGCAATTGTCAAAGACAATTAGACTGAAAGCAGGAAAATTTCACCTCCCTGTCTCAGTGATATGTAGAATGTCGGCAGTATGGGTCAGCCTTGCCACAGAGTTGTGTGAGAATATATGAATCAGTCCTATAGAATGTTAAATATTTATAAAATGGTTCTGTACTACACCAAGGTTCGGAGAACATTCATTCCTCCTTGTTGTTTTATAACAGAAAAAGAAGCAAAAGTTTCTTTCCAAACCTAAACTTTGTGTGGTTCTTTTTTTTTGTTTGTTTTGTTTTTGTTTTTTTCTCTTAATTTTGTTCTTGTTCTCGTGGTTTATATGCAGTTGCTAGAGGCTTTTGATTTCCTTTTTAAAAATATTTTTCATCAGATGTGCGTTCAGACATTTGTTCTTTAAAACCATTTCTACCTCATTGCTACATATTGTACATGTAGTATTTATTTGTTGTCTTTTTTTGAATGTCATGCATTTCGTAAGAAAAAGACTTGTCCTTGAACTTGAACAGTCTACCTCAGAAAGACTGTCTTTACACTGAACAGTATTAACAACCTAAATGATAAGACGCATTAGCGAAGTGTGGCAGGGTAGATAATGCACGAGTACTTGGGATACTGATGGACTTTTAATTGTACTCATAACACAAGACTGCTTAAGGAACTTAA
>NW_009952974.1:8996500-9089000 GCF_000747805.2 Chaetura pelagica | reverse complement strand
AAAGAGCGTCATAGGCTTTCCTCTGTCTTGGTGGTAGATATCATACAAACACAGGTCAAAATTAATTCTTGCACAGAACTGTTTCACAATAAAGAGAGAAGCTAAAATTTGTGGATGAAGCCAACAGAGTAGTAGGTAAAAATAAGAAGTTTGTCAAAATAAGCATGTTAAGGATGGTGAGGTCTTAAATAGAAGGAAGGCACTCACTTGCTTTTGGAAATCTGTAGGCACTTTCATACTTCTAATAAGCTGAGTTTTTCTATGTACAACTTTATCTTTAGTTGGCTCCCTGAGCATATGAGGAGCTTTTTGTCTGTAATTCTCATGGAAGTAGTTGGGGCTAATGGCTTTCAGTGATGCTCAGAATCATCCTCTAGACCATGGACTGTATCTTGAAGTCAAGTAAAACTTCTATAGAGGCCAGCAAGTGCTGACTGAGATAGACACATCACATGCCTCATGAGGCAATGATCTGGTCTGAAAGGATCCTGCTTGCCTAAATCCTTAGAAAAACAAGATGTTTTTTAGCACAGTGTTATATCTATGTCTAATACAGATATTACTTGTAAATTCAAAACTGGTTCCACACAAAACCAAGGTAGACAAATTTGTTGAAAGGCAAAACTGAATAGCTGATAAAGCTACTCTATATTTTTTTTTGTTAGAGGATTTTTTTTTCATTTGTATTTTACATCTACTTGAGTCATTTATACAAATTCAATACAAAATACCTAACTGTAAGCTTTCTACTTAAAACCTCGCCAGGTTTTGTATTTTGTTCTCTTCTTTTTATATGGATATTACCTATTTTTCTATCAATTTAACACAGCATTTAATTAAATCACTGTAAAGCAATTAATGTAGATGGAAACAACTTTTCAACAAACGGAAACATTGAGTTTAGAACATATAGTTTTAAAGTGTCCGTAATTCAATTATAATAGTATTTACCTTGATTAAAAAACTGATTATATCTTTTTCCAGTAGTTTTTATGGGTTTAAAAAAGTTGAGTCCCTTTTCTCCTTTTTAGCTTGTTTTCAGAATTTGAAAAACAGAGATACAAAGGCAGCTGTGGCAGCTGAATTCTCTTTCATGTGTGTCCAGTCCAGGTGAAGCCCAGCATAATGCACTGTAATTTGTCTCTTCAGTTTTCTGATACAATGACCTGTGCATCCCTTAAATCCCCCACAGAATGTGCAGACACAGACTGATTGAGGTGAGTATGGACTTAAGTATATATTGTTCTTTGTAGCTCTGACGAATAGGCACTTTTGCCAAGTGCAAGATGACGTGGATTGTAGTCTATTGAGACATGAGTTCAGACTGGGCCCTGTTATACGTTGTGAGAATAACTAAAGATTTGTCTGGAATAAGTTTTGGGGTTGTTTTCTTCTTTTTTTCTTTTCTTTCTTTTTTTTTTCTTTTTTTTTTAACTTTTTGTTTGTTTGGGGTTTTTTGTTTGGTTGGGGTTTTTTTTGTTGAGTGGGTTGGTTTTTTTTTCCTTTCTTCCTCAAAAACAAACAAAAAAAGAGAATTTTTTCAGTTTCTGACAGTTTGCAGTTCCACTAATGACAGTAATCATGAAAGTGCCTTTGTGGTAAGAGCCTCTTGCAGCAGGCTGGGATAACGCAGCACCAGAAATCCCAGTCTCTTACTAAGGAGTATTGGTTCAACCATGGAAAAAAATTGGTACAGAGTATGCAGGTGGGAACCATGGGCTTTTACCTTCCTGATAGTATATATTTTATTGTTTAATTTATTCTGTGAATATAACTGAACATTTACAGGCGTAGGGGGAACTGTGGGTTAAATCTGGATGATTTTTTATTCTGATCTGATTAATAAAACAGAGTAGAGGCTGGTGAGGAAGAGGTGACAAAAAATATCAAGCTAGATGCTCTCAAATCATAGCTCATAACTATTTCAACAAGATTACCATACTAGTATAATTGGATGAGATTTTATTTTCTTTTGTTGTAATAGGAAAGGAGTAGGGCAGCAGTTTATCTTGTAGGTTTTTGTGACAAAGGAGTATTTAAAATGCTTAGCCTTTTGCTCCATAATGAATGAGAAAGAAGAGGTCTAACACTTTAACAGAGAAGGTAGTCCCAGCAATTAAACATTTTTAATAATCCCCCAACCTTTCTGTTAGAATCAAAAGCTTGATTCTGATCCTAAACTAATGTAATTGTGTTGTGAGGGTGTACTTCTCTCCAGCTGCCTACCTGGTGTACAAAACTCCCCTTTTTATCCTCCTCTTTGTGGTCCTGAGGAGCTCACCACTCTCCTTACTGCTGAGGTCAGACTCTTTAGTAAAATACACTAGGTAACAAACCTAGCAGGTTTTTACTACTGGCACTGTATGTCAGTAACTCTGTTCCTAGCCACTTGACTTCATTTGCCCCACAGTGCCGGGGCTCCCTTGCCTGTGGCTGTGCTCAGCTGTGGGTCCTGAGAAACAGCCTCCAGGAAAACCACTCCTGTTTTCCATAGGTGCTGCTGGGCTGGGGAGGCTGATACATGTGCTGCTTTTCTGCCTTCAAGACAATAGCCATCAATACATAACCATGGGCATATATATCAGGATCTTAGATGGCTAAATAAAGAAAATTATCACAGCTAAAGGATAGCATTTGAAAATGTGGCTGCTAGAGAAGTTTTGGGAGAGGAAAAATTGTCTAGGATTGCAAAGACTCTAAGAGATATTTTCACTTATGGGGAACATACGATAAAATTAATCACATCCTTTCTGCCTAACCCAATTCTAAGTTTTACTAAGTTAAAGATTTTTTAATCTTAAATATAAATCCACAGCTTTCTGCTGTAACATTTAGAATATTAATTTCTTCTAAAATTCAAAATAAATAAATAAATATGCATTCCCCAGTAACATATTTTATTGAAAACAATTTCTTAAAATGCTTTTAAATACAGCATTTTCACTTTTGAACTTAGTTGGAGTTGTCCTGTAATCTAAATTTTTAGGCAGTATTTTTTCCTTCAGCACTGAAAATAGAAACCTAAGATCACTAATATTTTAACAGTAGCCTAGAAGAGATTGCTTGTTGATGTTTAGATTAACGGGAGTAAAACATCCAGAATGTTTTACTCTAATTGGCTGGGTTTTGTGCTGACACATGTGCATTAGTATGTTCTAAAGTATCTTACCAAAATGCTTAAATAAATTTCAACAAATCTGTTTGAACTCTATGTTTCTGCTGCAGGCAGAATAATATCTATTGGTTTTATGTTTGACTGAGAACTTCCTGCAAGGGAGATTACTGATTCATCAATGAAGAGTTCTTCATGCAAATACCATCTGCTCCAGGAGGGTGAGAAGACTCTGCTAACACACCAACGACTGAGGCGGAGAACCTACCAAAGAAGGCTGAGGTAAAGAGCCAGTGTTCATAGCGGGGCCTATAATAGTCCATCTTCTGCAGTCGTGCTGGTACACCAGTGTGCTTATGCTTCTGAGGAAAGGTCACTGGTTTCTTTAACAACTGGTACTGTTTTTCTGAGGGAAGGAGTGGATTTATTTTTATGCACTTACAACTTTTCTTTTGAAGCCTTGATAGGATGTGAGGTAATGTAGGATTTTAAGAAGCATTTCTGTTTCATTCAGTGCTTGAAATGAAAACTGCTCACCTTGGATAGCTCTGAGCTCACAATCTTGGCCCTTGCTAGGGGTTGATGGTGGGTAAAATGAATGTAAACAGTTCTGGAGAAACCTGAGTGAGAGGGATTTGTTTTATACAGCCAATGGTGTCTGCAAGGCAGGCAACTTGTATGGCACTTTGTTTCCTTATGTAGATATTTGAACACAGAATGAGTTTACCTCCTGGCAGAATCCCGTTAGTGACCAGTGTATTTATAGTTTCAGCTTCTGAGAAGCTTCTGTTACATTTGTATCTCTCTTTATTCATGTGATTTTCCCCTGGAATCTAATGAAAGCATCCTTTAAATTTTATTGTAAAGATTTAACTAATACAGAGACACTGAATTTGGGTCTTCCCCCAGCACAGTAACATCACCAGATGTTCACAACATTGTCAAATATAAGTGCACTCAAAACTATCAGTATTCAATTGAGTAAGGTAGCGCAGCATTATCTATTGCAATAGGAAACCAACTGGGAAAATACATGTCCAGATTTTTGACATTCGGATACAGAAATACAATGGGAAAGGCTGAGTTTCAAATGGTTTTCTCAGCTTAAAGAAAGGAATGAAAACCCAGGGCTGAGAAATTTCCAGCTGACTTTCAAATGTAGGTATATGGGGAAAAATACCTGCTTGACCAATGACCTTACCTTTCTATATTCACTAGAAGCTGATCCTGAGATATCAACACATAATCCCAATTTTGTCGAGAACAATTTTTAGAGCCTACCTTTTACTCTTAAGGAGGCATTAAAAATGTATGTTTCTAACAATTCTGCAGCACTCAGTGAGGTTGTTGTCAATGCCATCAGTTCGTGGTTTAGGCTAGTCTTGGATGAGTTGTCAATATTTCTGTCTCAAAACCTCCTTCATTAAAAGTGGTTGCAGCTGTGGCAGGGGTTAGTAATACTGGATACCAATACAGTAATGTTAGGTGACAGGTAGTCAAGAGTCAAAATAGTCCATAGACACTATTGGCTTCCATCAAAGAAGACTCATACTCAGTTGTAGCTGTATTTTCCAGCTACCAAAAAAAATACTTCTCCCCAGTTAGTAAGCAAGTTGAAATCTGGTACAAGAAAAACCCCAGAGCAAAAAAAAATAAAAATCCAAAACATAGAGTTAATGGATCCTTGTTTGTTAAGACTACTGCCGTGTCTCCTCTTCTGCTTGCTGGTAAAATACATGCTTAAAAAATGCAAGCCAACAAACATACACCTGTACCTTAAAAGCTGAGTATTTTATGCGATGAATAGGAAAATAAAAATCCCCTCTACTACCTGTCCCACTGCCCCCAAATAAACAAACATTTTCTCCTCCCTTTTCAGCAGCCTGTATTGGCACTAGTGGGGGCAAACAGAGTTTATACAAGATTGCAAGGGCACAGATACCCAACCAAAATAACCCAGTCCAGATGCCAGCCAAGCACTCCTTTTCCAAATCAAATTACTAAAGAAGGTATTAGTGAAAGGGTTTACAGCTACACTGAGGATAAATGAGTGATTGAGGGAGTACAAGGTCAGCATACAAGTTGGAGGGGAAAATCAGAGCCAATTACAAAATGTCTAGGATATTGTCAGCTTTCTTAAAATATTTTTAAAGGGAATTCTACAACAGGTGTCCAGCTGAAGCATGAACATCCTTACTTTTCACCTCATGAAAAGAAGTGAGCAGAAGCAGCCCTGGAGCTGTTACAAAGCTTAAAAGCTGTACTTAGCTCCACCTTCTGCAGCCCTTTCAGGTAGATATGTTGATCAACATAAGTCAGCTTATGGGTACCTTCAGTTGTGGGTACCTTCTCAGTCTCTTCAGACTCTATAGCTTAGCTGTGCAAAACTTCTACAAACTTTCCTCCAACCTGTCAAGTACCTGATAAAATGCAGCACCTGATAAAATGTGCAGATAACTGCACATTAAAAAAAAAAAAAAAAAAAAGAAAAGAAAAGAAAAAAAAAAGAAAGTTAAGCAAAAAGTATATAAAAATGTGAATATCCAAATTAATGCACTAGACTGACTTCTTGCAAGGCACTTGTTTACATGCTGATTTCCAACCCCCTTAGCTACAGAGAATCTGAAGGTAGCAGAGCTCCCGTTTCCTATAGGCACAACTGAATGTCTGCATTCATAGAATCACAGAATCATCCTGGTTGTTAGGGACCTTGAAGATCATCAAGTCCAACCATAACCTATATCTCCCTACTATAACCTAATTTACCTGTTCACTGCTTAAAAAACCATTGTAGAGGTTAGGGCTACAAATCAGAGATGTGCTGTATATTTTTACTAGGTTTTCCTGATCATGAGATAAAGTGAGCAAAATGGTATAGCTTGGAAATTAGTGACTCTTTCAAGTAATAATAAAGACATCTGCTGCTATACAAATACA
Source organism: Chaetura pelagica (assembly GCF_000747805.2). NCBI lineage: Eukaryota > Metazoa > Chordata > Aves > Apodiformes > Apodidae > Chaetura > Chaetura pelagica. Next base: position 9,082,951 of record NW_009952974.1, on the reverse strand, counting down.
TTTATTCACACTTAAAATTTTCCAGTGAATCAAAACAGAGTTGTATGACAGTGTACATATCATTAGGTAAGATAAGAACTGAAATAAGCAAAACCTGTTTAGATACTTGGGATGACCTCTGCAGAAATCTGGCATTGCCATAAAACTCATTAGTCCTGCTATTCCTAGAAGATGGGTGTTGTTGGAAAGGTGCCACAGAGGCAGGCTTCCTCAACAGCTCCCTGTCAGTCACTCACACCTCCTCTGTGACTGGTCTGTTGGCCATTGAATTGAAAATAGGGGAGATGAGATGCAAGTTGCTGGTTTTACAAATGAAGAGTGAAATTGGATGCATTTTGCCTACTTTGCAATCAGCCATTATGTGTATGTTTAGGCTGAAAAACTAATCTGGTAGTTTTCAGATCCAATCATATTAATGAAGTAGCAGAATTATTAGTGTGATTCTGTACTACAGTCAATTTGGTAAATAGATATGGAGGAGAATAAAATACGTAGATTTTTATAATACTCTTCTAATTCTGCAGGAATTAAACCAGTAAAAATGTAGACTGAACTTAGTTTTAATTGGTTTATGTTTAAAGATTCTTTGATCAGCGATAACAGTAATATATATTAACATGTTGCATTTTAAAGTGATGCTGCCTTTCATTAATCAAGTGTCTGTATGGTTGATTAATTTGAACAAGGTTTAAATTGCTATGAAAATTTATCATTCATAGCCATGATCTCCATTTACATATATGTTAATTATTGTAAATGTAATCTTTTTCTGAATCCTCTGGGCTGCATACTAAAAAGACACAGTGATCACAGTGAGTGCCTCCTTTTCTATTACAAAGTGAACTCTTACTAGTGTTCAGTAAAGTCTGTTTCAGTTGTCAGAGATAGACTCAAAACATTAAAATGTTTTATGCTTAAGGCAAGTTCAAATACTGTAGATGCTATTTCCTTTTCAAATAATTTCTTTATTCAATGGGTAGAACATTTAAGAAAATGAAACTAAGCACTACCAACCATTATAAAACTAAGTTCGGTCTCTGTGGGCTGAAGAACCATTTTCCTTCCTTCTCAGAGACTTTATCCATACTAGCTACAGTATTAATAATCATGAGGGAGGGGGGGGTTCCACATGCCTTTTGAAAAGAGTGACTTGAAGAAGTTACTAAGTCAAAAGGACCCTCTGTAGTATAATTAAAACAAGTTAAATTGCATAAGACAGACATCACCAAGGTTTATAGCCTTTTAACATGACATAGGAAAAAATATCTCTTTGCAGTGTCTGTAAAACAGCTGTACTAGAGCTCCTGACACACACCACACTGGTGCGTGTGTTTAATGCAAATAAACACACTTCCTGGACTTCAGACTCTCCAGCTCTTCAAATTCTCCAGCTCAAGGAGATGACAGTCATTTGTCTAAATCTTATTATATTTGACATAGTCAAAAATTTTATCAAGGTTTAGAGAGAAGATGTTTCACAGGACATTTCCCACAATGTTATGTAGAGAAAACGCATTGGCAGGAAATAGATTTCAGATACAAAGCGTAAAGTTTCTCTCTTTCAACAACCAACCATTACAGCTTTTATTAAAAAAATGCATATCAATAGAAAATAGTTACTGTTCATTAAATTACACTCTGGGTCTCATACTGCTATTAATTCTGGTTTTGCATTCACAGAAACTGACATTTGCTTCCTACTTTTTATTTCCTTTCTTGAAATATCCAGGCAGATTTTATTCATAAATGACTTAAAATAAATCAGAATTGCAAGCAGGTAATGTTAGGGCCTCCAAACTTTATTCCAGAAAATACTTCAGCATATGCTTATATGCTAAGAAAGTATCTCTTCACTTACTGATCTTTAGTGTATGACCTGGTGTCAAATTGTTCTTTACACTTTTTTTACTTGTTTCCCAAGTAGTTTTGTTATTTTTACATTTTTTACATTAGTCTTTTATTACCTAGTTGCAAAAGGGACCATTCCTAGGTGCAAATTTAAAGTTTTCTTTGTTTCCATTACTTTTCATACTTTTCCGTTTAAATGGTTTGTATTTACATAATATATTCACTGCAGAACCAGCCTCATTTCTTAGTCATAACTTAATGCAATTAAAATGTATATCTGGAAACCTTTGCAAACATAGCACCTTTACAGTACCTGACTGAGCACTTATAAATATACTTAATTTGCAGTTTTCCATTGGACAGTCTGATAATTAAATACAGTGACTTGAGTCTCAATGCAGTAAATGGATAAAATGAGGCATATTTGTGAAAATTATATCAATCTTTTGGCATGAGTATGGTCAGATTTGGAATGTGTTGTTGAAGTCAACATCTGAAGGAAAATAAACCTAAATATGTAGCTTTATGTAGTGTTTTAGTATAGCATCATTGCAAGATCTGAATGGTTTGGGTGAATGTTGAGCAGGAAAAGGTCACTTTTCGCCCTGCAGTCATGGTGGCTATCATGGCACCCTCTCTGGTGGCACAGATTGAAATTCATGGTTACTTAAATTGCTTTTTTCTTTCATAAGTATGAAATATGCATGGTATTGTGTTGTAAAGAGATTTTGGCATTAATTGATGGAAGTTGTATAGTGTTACCCTGGATGTCAATATAATAATAGGAGCTACAGGGTCTGTATACACAGATACATACATACATATAGAATCTGCTATCAGGGTTAAACTGTCAATAAAGAAATACTGTAACTTATTACCAGCCAAAGTTACTGTGTGGCAGGAATTCTGTCTGCTATATCTGCACATCCCTTTTTGACAACTTCAGGAAATTAAGATGAAGATAACTTAAAAAAAAAAAAAAAAAAAAAAGTAGACCAGTGTGTTCAGTTACAATTTTTCTGATTTGAAGATGGTGCTGAAAAATCAAGAGTTCTGAAAAACCTTCAGAATTCATTTGAAATCTGTTGAATGTGCTTCATAATGAGAAATTAGTAAATGTGGCCAGGAGAGGCATAAACTAAGGTTTGTTCACAGTACAAGAATCAGGGTGCACGTAAGGAAATTGCTAGAATAGAGTCAAAACAAGCAAAACACAGAGATTGCTTATTTATAGAAGCTGTGGCATTACAACTCACTGCTATGGAATGTACAGAGGCCAAAAAATAAGAAATATCTAAAGATTATTAGATACATTCATAGAAGAAAAAAATATCTCATGGAAGTTGTTAGAACTTTTAGTGGATTTTTGGTTTAGGAAGTCTTGGGGTGATGTAAGGCTAGGAGGACATGCTGGGTTACCCACGTTCCCAGGAAGTTAATTATTTTACTTGAAACTTTGTAAAATATAGGACTGAAATGTTAACAGATTTGACAAACTTCAGATCACTTGGTGAAAGTCCAGTGAATTAAGAACAAAATGAAACAGAGGCTTACAACAGAAAGCATCAATGTTACTTGTAGTAAAGGCTGGCTGTCGGTTTTGCTGCCATGTATGTGTGTGCATGTATTTTAGGATATACACTATGTACCTTGGTTGATAAATGTCTAGTCAATAGAAAGGATATAAAAATACTTGTCATGTTTTAAAGAGAGGTACCATAAAACCAAGGTCTGTATTAATTTTTTTTGATAGACCTTATTTCTTGGTTTATAGTGGCAATTACACTGACTTACATATTTGAACAAATGAGTACATTTCAAAATACGTATATGAATATTTTTTTTCCCTGCAAACAGAAGCTACTGGAAGTACATCGGTTAATTGCTGTGCTTAAGGTAAATGAGCCCAAAACACTTTAGACTTTTAGAATAGTGTCTGGACATCTGATATAATCTAGTAGGTGAGGGCTGTGCAAAGATGGGTGGTGGTTCAATGGCAGTTGACCAAGCTGAACTGTAGGTTCATTTTGTCACAAAAAACTTTCTTCACTTAAAAGACAGCCAAGCTGCTATTTTCTGTATCTACATTGCATTGATTCCACCTGTAGCAGCCCCAAAAACTTAGCCTGTGCATACAAACACGTAGCAAATGCAAAACAAAATGGTCCTGTCCTAAAGAGCCATGACCATGAGCAGTGCAAGTCGTAAGGACTGGCCACATTTGTGCGAGCAGTCTGCCACAGAAAGACAAGGTGCAGTGATTAAGTTTTTAGATGCATTGCTAAATAAATGGGGATAAAAGACCATTTTTAAGATGCAATATGTAGAAGGAATTTACCAGACCTCATGGCTGCTTTAATACAGAAGTGTTAGTGTGAGCTGATACCCACTTAATCGAGGTGAGTGACAGGGTCACCCTGTGGACTAGAACGTCTAAGAAAACAGGTTATTTATGGGAGAAAATTAAAGTTTATTGTGTATGGACACATCCCACTGCGGTGCTGTGCATATTTTCCACCAATGTAGCCAGCTCTGCTTTCAAAGCACTACCTATGGCTGCATGTTCCACCTTTCCCTGGTGCCCACATAATCAGTTCAGTTCTGGCTCAGATCAATCCTTGGTCAAATGTTTGGCTGTTTGCATGCTTTCCTGTGCCCAGGAGAAGGGAAAGAAAGGAATGGCTGACAGTGAGAGAGATAGAGCACTGCCAGAGCCCACAGAGGTCCTGCCTTGTGACACTGCAAATGGGTCTTGAACTATGACTTAACAAAAAGATGAAGGTCTTGGTGTGTATGCCAAGAGAAAAGTCTGGAGCAGGGTGGTAGAGACATGACACTTGGAAAGTGAAGCCTGAGTTTGCAGGCTTCTTCACACAGGGAGGGTTTCAGAGAGGAGTGATGCAGTGTGTGCACCAAATCCTGTGGGAACCACACAGGAAAATGTATAGAGAAAGAAATAAGGAAGATTTGTTGCAGGTGCATGAATGCATGATTGGAGAGGTGGGAGGAGAAGAGGGAGAGGACAGAGTTGTGAAATCTGAGGGACCATTAAACACTTGAGCAGTTGTAACATACTTTATTTGTTGGAGAACAAGCATGGAAAGCAAGGAACCATATTCATCTCCTGATCCTATTGCTCCTGTTCTCCTGAGGCATCCAAAGGCCCCTTTCAATGTACCTACTTGAAAAGTACTCTGCTGAAACAGTTAGTATGATAAAAGTGTATTCTTCTTAGCTTTCTATTTTTTTAATAGAATCTACTTTAGCTCATAGGAGAGATTTGGGCTTGTTATTAAATCTAAAACCAATAAAATTAAGAAGGTAGCCTGTTTAAGTTTCTTCTTATTGAATAGGGGGAAAAAATAAATTAACGGTCTGGATTCTCGATAATCCATGTAACATTTAAAGATGCATAACTTTTAAGATCACTTCTTTCTTTTAATAGAAAAGGATGCTGCTGCCTCTGACTTAATCTGTATAAACATCTCCATTGTTTCTCTCTGTTAATGATCACTTCAAACATTGTCTTGAACAATCTGTTTTTCCAAAGAGAAAAAAAAAATATTCAGCAACTAAACATCAGCAGGATTACATATTTCACCTTCCTAAAGCCTAATTTCTCCTTTGGAAGTGTAATAGTCTCAGATTGCTAGTGCAACCTAAAAACTTGATTGCTTTGGCCTTCTACCAGGCTATAAAAGAGTTATCATCTGACTTAGGGTGCAACCATGCCATTGCCCATGCACCAGCTCTATTGAATTTGGCTGGGGGAGGGGTGCAGTTCTGCCATGCTGAGCAGCTGCTAAATTGGACCCTCACAATAGAAATTAATCTGGTAGGCAGCCAGGAAGAACAAATATCAGGAGCTGGGTTTCTCCACAGCTACAGACCCACAATCACACAAAGCTTCACGCCCAGATCTGCTTTCCTTGCTCGATTGCTGTGTGAGAGCCTGCCCTCCAGTCCCTTCAGCATCTCCTGTGTTTCAGCACCCTGCCTGCGTACAAGAATGATGGAGTCAGCACGCAGAGCAGGGGCAGGCATGCATGAACACCAAAACAAAGCCGGCTTGGTCTGGTTTTAGGCCAGATCACTTTGAGAGTGTCCTTTCAGTAAAGATTCATGGGCTTTCAGATTTTTATTCAGATTAGCTGCACTTATGTTGGCAGTAATAGAGAATTAGTTTTGTCTTCTGCTGGTATTTAATTTTTCCTCTTATACCCACAACTTGCCAAGAAGATCCTCCCCCCCCCAATATTAATAAAATCTCTGTACATTCTCCAACTCTACTTTACATATTTTTCTCTTCTAGGACATCTGTACTTTGCATACTTTTGCATTCTCCCCTCACCCTTTTCTTCTCAGCTGCTCCATGTTTTTATGTCTCTCAGGAGGGGTTAATTCTTTACAGCTGTGTCCTGCTTGCCAGGAGTCTCACATGTGCAAATTATTAATCTTTTCTATTGCTACAGTAACTCCCAAGGCTTTAAACACCCCCTACCTAAAACTGGCCCTTTTCCAAAAACTTTTCATATTCCCTCACTAAAAGATAATTTGGTCCCCTGCAGGGTTTGCGCTGTTATTTAGCACAATCGCCTAAGTAGAGTTCCTTATTTCCACATAATAATTTACAAATTGGAATTTAATTTAGAAATTTAAACCCCAGAGTATTTTCAAACCCCAGCGTATTGAATTTCTCTGGTTGTTCTACAGTTGACATGTTAGTTTAGGGGTTTTTTTTGGTGGGGTTTGTTTGGGTTTTTTGTGGCATTTTTGTTGTTGTTTTCTTTTAGAAAATACATTGTGTTTCTTCTGTTTTGCTGTTAAAATTCAGTTTTGAATAATGTGAGTAGTTTAGCGATTGCCATGATAATGATGTGAAATGCAGTTTGGAATGTCAACTGATGTAGCTACACTTCCTTTCCATGAAATACAGAAGCTGATTCTTAAATATGGAATGACTTAACTGCGTAAGTACAGAATGTCCTAAATTTCTGGTTAATAGGATGCTTAAGTTATTAGCATTTATTTAGCCCACTTAATTTTTTTTATTATTATTTTATTAGAATGTTAACTCAATACGGACTGTCCATGAGTTATATCAGCAATCTGTTATGGACATATAAATGAATATATACTGTGTGATTCTCACTAGATAAACATCTATGCACAAATAGAAATGCATCCTTTAGTTGTATACACGCATGGCTATGCCTATAGGCATACAAACACATTGTTTTGGCCTGGGATGACTGATGAGCTGACTTTTTTTTCTATCCTCTGACTTACTCTTTCTGATGTGTTGTCCTGATTTCATATATATATTTCTTAGCTACTGATTGGATATCATTATGACACTTCCAAGCTTCCAAATAAATAATTTATTTTGAAAGTTAGATATGTCATAATAAAGCATTAAGACACTCCAGGCAGTGCATTTCTGGCTGATTATGTGCCTCCAGTGGTATTATAAGGCACAGGCAGAGGACTGAGTGATTTTAAACACCTGACAAGTGCAATAATCCCCAAGAACTGCATGGCCTGGAGCATCTTACTGCTGTTATGAAACAGAATTTATAAATAAAAATAAGAACAGCCAAACCTATTTATTTATTGGACATTATGACACTGGTATGACATCACTGAGGACCAATCAGTAACTTTATTTTACATTGACTGCTAACAGTAATTTCTTAATGTGAACAATAAACCCAAATACTTATAAGAAAATATTAAACAATTTTGAGTTTAATGTATGCAAAGGAAACGTAAAGGTGGGTTAGCTGCAATTCAGACATATGAGCTGTTTAATATATACAGAAAGTCTCCCTGTAGGCCAATTAAAAAAACCTTCCAAACAATGTTGACCATTAATTCACACAGTATTTATAACTCAAGTGAGTTAAATTTTCACATCTCAGATAAGAGGTCTGTAAGGAGGAAAAAGAAGTTTCATTAGGACAACAACCAGGTATGAATTGTGTTTTGTCCTGTGAAGAAAAATGTAAACATTTTTTACAGTGAAGAGGTTATAGGAAATGTAAGAATGCTGCTTGTAGATTATTATCTCATTAGGAGTGAAAATTCTTGGATAAAGAAGTCAAGCTCTGAAAACTAGAATATGTGTGACTTATAAAACTGTAGCTGTAAGAAAGTGCTGCAGTGTGCAGTGTAGCATCAAAGCTGTAGTAAAGAATAGATATAAAGAAAGTGTTTTGTTTTTTTTTCTTGTGCATATATAAAAATAAAACTTCAGAAATGTCATGGCTGATGCATTTAGCTGCTGGACATTGAAAATCATCCCTGTGATTCAGAACCTGAGACTCAACATAATCAAGAGCTGTTATATTCTTGTCCATAAGCACAAGCTGTAGTGACTTCCCTCTGACTCTCTGGCAGGGAAAATGTGTGCAAGTAAAGCGGATCTCCCTTAAAAAGAATGTGGGATGGCAGTGATAGGAGTAAAGACATGGAAAAGGTACTGTGCTACTGTACTGCAAATAACAAATACTGAAGAAAGAGAAGCCATTGTGCAACTGATCACTACCAGGAGGAGTTTTTCAGATGGACTGTAATTCACAGTATCCCAGAATGGCTGAGGTTGGCAAATCTCTGGAGATCACCTAGTCCACCCTCCTGCTCAAACAGGATCCTCTACAGCAGGTTACAAGTAGTCACATCCTCTTGGTTTTTTAGCATCTCCAAGGATGGTGATTCCACAATCTCTCTGGGCAACCTCCTCCATTGTTTGGCCACTCTCCAAAAATTGTTTTCTTGTGTTTAAATGGAATTTCCTTTCTTTCAGCTGGTGTCTGTTGTTTCTTGTCCTTCCACCAAATACCACTAAGAAGAGTCTATAGTCTTCTCTACTTACTCCCCATACCAGGTATTTATACATATTGATAAGACCCCCCTCCATGCCTTCTCTTCTTCAGGCTGAACACCCCCAGCTCTCTCAGCCTCTCCTCATGTGAAAGATGCTCCAGTGCCTTAATCATCTTCTTGGTTCTTTGCTATACTTGATTGAGAAAATCCATGTCTTTCTTTTACTGGGAAGACCAGGACTGGATTTGTCACTCCAGATATTTCTCACCATGGCTGAGTGAGATGAAGTATCAGCTTTCTCAACCTGATGCAATGCTCCTGATGCAGCCCACAGTTGCTGGTGACCTTATTTGCTGCAGGGGAGAATTTTTGGCTTATATTCCACTTGTTGATCAAGTTCTGTGATTATTTGTTCCTACACCTTTACTTGGATTAAGGTGAGGATGATACTCTTGGTTGTTCCCTAGATTCTACTTCTTCTATGTTAAACAGAGGACTGATAGTTGCTTTCTTCAAGTCCTCCATCTGTCCTCAGTCTGGGATACTCATTCACAGAATTGCTGAGGTTGGCAGATCTCTGGAGATCACCTAGTCCATCTCAATGCATCTCATCAGGTCCCATAGTCCTTTGTCTGTTGGTAGAGATTCTTTGCCCCACTTGATTAGGTGGATCCCATCTATTCCTAGCAGTCCTTCATCCTTCAAAAAGATTACATGGTTGTAAAATCACAGCCCAGCTATATCAGCTGGGCTTCAGCTATGCAACCAGTGGTTGACCCCCAGGATCCTTCTGCCCCTCCTTAACCATTTTCCCACACTGGCAGGACTGAGGAGAAAATCTCCTGGACCCCCATGCCCTTGACCTTCACCCTTAGAGCCAGGTAAATATTCAAGATAGCAGCAGCAAGAAACCTAAGATGCACATGAAGACAAAAAAGTGCCATATGTTAGTTATGCTGTTCCCCACTCAGAGTGTAGATTTCTATTTCTCTAAATCAAATTCAGTAAGTTTAATGGAAGAGCCAGGATAATGCACCATGTGTGTGCATAGATGCACTGTTGTCCTGGAAAATGCTTTGAAAAAGATCTGGCTCTCCAGGCTACCCAGAGCTTACCAGCAGTATTCTGTGCTTCTTGTGTAACACACATGCAAGGAGATGTGCACACATACAGAATGGGCTTGAATAATGTCTGCATGATTGTGTTTAGAATTTTAAAAAACAATACTACTAATCTGCTGCCTGCAAGATCAAATGTTGTTTTTTCTAAAATTTCTGATTAACCAGGAAGAAAAAGATGTGCCTGGAAGTGATTTGTGTTGGTATACAACCCTGGACTCATCCAAATAACAGTGGTGCAGCCCGCAGTCCAAGAGCACAGCAACTGCCATGCCTGAGCAGTCCAAGGGTCATGATAGCTGGTATCCTGACATGAAATTTAGCCAGCACCAGATGCTTCAGAGGCAAGTTTAACACCTCTATAAGTAGTGTAATGGAGCAGTTTTCCCATGAGGAAAGATACCTCCCTAACTGTAATTTCTAGCCTTTGTTTTGTACTATTAAACACTGAGAGTGTTCATTTGCTTTGGATTTTTTAATCACAACTATTAATGTAGTGAAAAATTATCAGATAATTTTTCCTATTGACATAAATAATTTTACTTTTTATACTGGTGAGTCATTTTTCTCTTCAGGCTTCGCACCTGTGAGTTTCTCAAGAGAATTTTATCTTCCATTAAAATAGTTATTGATTCTTAAAACTTTTTAAAAGCTACTTTAAGAATACTTCAGCTTTGTTCCTTGTATGTGCTATAATTCAAAATGGAAATAAAATTCAAAGATGGCTGAGCCTATACCTACCACTTTGCTTTGTCACAAGTGATAGAATAGCATAAATATATATTCTTTTAAAAACCCTCTCCTGGTAGCATGGAGGTGTTCAGAGAATCTCATTCCCATGGAAATTCCATGTTCTATGTAAAGTTTCCTAGTGTTTAGAGCCTGGTTCATTAGCAGTCCCTGAGCAAAGAGGAAATATTTAATCTATCTTTCCATAATAGTGAATCATCTGAATTTAAAATTCAAGTGGGTAGAAGGCTTTTTGCATTATTTTACCCTGCTCAGCACTGGAGCTTCAATGTCTTATGAAGATGGTCCTACATACAACAGTGCAGGGCTGTTTTGGTGTGGATATGTTAGTGTCCTCGTATATGGTATTCGTGCCTGCCGTCATATAAGCACAGGAGTCTGAGCACATACTTTTCTTAGCTTTTTTCTAGCCTATATCATCCAATTAATTGTTTCACATGCTATATTCTTTGTAATCACAGTGAGCAGCACAGGCAGTATGCTGGCAAGCTTTTCTGCCCTGAAAGGAAAGTCCGTCACTCCTGCACTGTGTCCGTTTGGTGCTGTGAAATAATCCCTGGCTCTTGTTTTACCCTTCCCTTGGGGTACCTGCTCTGCTGAATGACCCCATCGTGCTCAGTGCATTGAGATTTTGAAACTAGCTGCTAACTACTGTGGATGCATTTCCTGACCTTACTGGTGGGAATTGAACCAAAGTCTCTCAAGTGCTGTAGGATCTAATTAATATGCATCTTATTCCAGGAAAGACTCATTACTTTATAGATATTTATATAAGGGGTATGTCTGCTATAATGGTTAATAACTATGAATATAGTTTCATTTTTGGTAGAGGAATGAAGCTTTTGTTTAGATATAGATGTTTAGTTTTATTTTAAAAAAAATAGAAAGTATGATTATGATAATTGGGTGAGAGTTCCAAACAGTCACACAAAGTTTTCACTCTTGCCTTGAGTACCAGCTGAAATCCCCTCTCCTCCTTCCCCTAAATTTTAAAAGAGGAGTGGGCACAAACAGATTTAGGAATTAATTCAAAGCAGCAGCAAAGGGTCCAGATAGAGTCTCTGCTGGATACGTAGAACTTCTGTTGTGCAAGAAAGTGAAATGGGTCATGGTTGGTAAGGTTCTGAAGTAATAACTCAGTATAAACCAAGTCCTGCCATTTTTAAACTGAGGAAAGGATTACTCTAGTCATAAATGGTAACTATTAATCTAGTCTCCTCTGTTTTTTGGGAGGCGTGAATGTCTACCTCTGTAGACAACAGCAAGAATCAGAGATGATACAAGTGTGGGGCATAGACCTGCAATGTTTGCAGCTTGGCAGGGCTGAGAGTTACCTGCTGCAATGACGTGGGTTTGTTTAGCATTGCATGAAAGATGTTTTTGGCTACTTTACAGTGCAGTGATAATTCTTCCCTATCTCATTCCAAAGCCCACAGAAGCAGAAGTTGTTCCAGGGAGTTGTGTGCTGTTTTGTACCACCTTTATTTTTTTGGACCTTCATTGCCCACATACAAAGATGAGGTGCAAATTTAGGAGGGAGTCCATGACAGATGTGAGCAAATGTGCCAAGGTATGGAAAATGGGAACCTCCATATCCATTTTAATGTACATTTTCAAATGACTCTTACTTTATCTCTCTACAGCCCATAGAGTTATCCAAAGAAGGGAGCACTTAGAAAGAAGAAAACAAGCCAGGAAAGAAGTGAATGTTTAATACAGATTTTTATTTAAAAACCATATATGTCTTTTTAAAAAAACTTTTGAAGTAACATGATGTTCTTACAGTACATGGTTTGATGTCTCAAGTGAGACTTGGGACTACTGGTTTTGTAGAGGTTGTGTATAGAGAGGCTTGGGGCCCTGTACATCCCATGTGTATGCTAAAAGTCAATGCTGCTGCATATTTGGCAAGCTGTGTTCATTGTAAATAGACATTCTGGGGATGACTGTCCCAGAGGTGCTGTGTCTTTTATTGAGACATTGTGCCAACTCAGGCTGCTGAAGATTTTCTTTTCTTCACAGCCTCCTTCTGCTCTTTCTTGGCTTTGAGTTTGTGCTGAAACCTTTTCCTGCCTCTGTTCATGCTAGTACACACCAACAACAAGAGTTAATGGGAAGGGATCAGATCACTTGTGATAGCTGCGTGGTGGTGAAGTTGTGGGCAACCCCTCCCCTACTCATCCCCCCACACACACACGTGCATGTGCTTGTATTTCCATGGGACACTCCATGTGGGTGACTTCAGAAGTGCCATAGGACTGAATGGACAGATATTGCAGCCAGTGCCAGTAAAGCTCCCTGGTGTAGAGTTTATGTTGTCTGTGCTCAGTTATCTGAAAACCATAGCTACATGCTGTGGGGTAAAGATAGGAACACAAGAACATAGAAATAGTCCTATTGGGTCAGGTTAAGACTCATCTAGCCCAGTGTCCTGCCTCTGGCAGTGGCCACCTGGTCAGACAAGAGCAGTTTGCTGCTACCGCTTGTGTAACTCAACCTCCAACAGTTTTCAGCTGTTTCCTGTGCTGGATGTGTTTCTTGCAGTAAACTTGAAAGACTGTTTTCTCTGTGCATTTCCCCAGACTTTGTTTGCAACCACTGTGTACCCCTGGCAGCCTTTGGCAGTGAGTCCCACTGGCTTCCTCACCAGTGCTTGAACTTTCCTACTCTACTGGGATTTTGTTTGTTGCCTCCTACATTTCAGTACTGGGAGAGTTGGTGAAAAACTGATGCTATGGGAATCAATGTCCTTTCACGTTTTTCTGGCTGATTATGTTTAGACTTGTGCATTCTCTATTAGTTGTCTTTTCCAAGCTGAGGCATCCTTGCATACCCAGTTCTTTATACAGATATGTAGTATCCTCGTTGGCCCTTTCTGGTTTGACCATATCCTTTTTGAAATGAGATCAGAGCTGCAGAACTATTCAAGATGTGGCTGAATCATAGAATTATTCAAAGGCACAGTGTTTGCTTCAGTTTTATTTCTGTTGATTCCTATAAATTCATAACAGTTTATTTGCTGCTTTGGCTAATAATGAGCACTGATGTAAGTCTTCCTTGATTCTTTCGTATATTCTTATTGCTGAATTACAATTGTCATTTCAAAACTTATTCGCTCGTATTTAAGAATTTTTCCAGTGTGTGTCAGTCTTTATTTATTCATAGTGATTTTTGTCTACCTTTTTACTGACCATCCATACAGTCTTGTAAGAGCCCCCTGCAATTCTCAGCAGTCCACCTTCGTTCTCAACATTCTGTGTTTTGTAAATTCAGGGCTTTGTTTTGCCTGAGTATAGGTAGTATAGAAGGTATTTAGAGAAAATACGTCGTTCTTATGCATAACTTTTTCTTCATACATGTCAGATCATCTTGAGCCTACTCTCTATAGGTGAGAAACTGCAGGATGGGTTTTGCTATGTTCACGCAGTAAGTGAATGAAAGATCTTTCCTTCTGCGGTCAGTCTGTACCAAACGGGTGTCTGGGTGTTTAACAGTTGTTTAACTTGTTTAACAGTAGTAAATTGGAGATTGTCCTGGGAGTATATAAAATACCCATCTATGGAAAGGAGTGGGAATTTCACCCCTAGGTGTTCAAGTTGATTAGATCTCATTACAGAGTGCCTTAAGTGAAATTATTTGGAACTTTGCATTTCTCAGTTTTTCCATACCCTGAAATTTTTTGTCACAAAACCCACTAGGTTCATGTAGGTACTAATACTCCCTCTACAGCAAGTGAAGCCATAAAGGGACATCTTACCATCCCCAATGCTAGTTATCAGCAGGCTTACATGCATTAGTGTGACTTGCCTTCCTCCACCATCCTTTTTACAAGAATTCAGAGGACTTCAGTTTTCAGTGTTGTCAATTTGGCGCCTTTTGCAGGTTACTAAATTCACCTTAAAAAAAACGTCTACACATTAAGGGTTCTATTAATGAATGACTAACACCTCATTTGCACTTGAATTTAATTCAGGTTAAATGGAAACATTGTGCAATGCTGTGGAATTTACACAAATTTTATATCCTTGAATACAGATTGCTGGTAATGAAACTGACACTTTGTTGTGCATACTGAAGATGCCCAGGGGCCAAAAGAGGATGGAGAATAAGAGAAACAAGGATCAGAGCTGGCCTGAATGAGCAAAGTACCCTTACAGAGGAGTGGGAAAGGTGAAGAGGAAATCAAAACAATTTTGTAATGTGTAGGTATTCCCTACAGCTCAGCCTGGGGACCAAGTAAAGCTTGGGCTTTTGATGCTTGCTGTATCTGCTTGAAGACCTGAGTTTTTCACTTATCTAGAATTGACTTTTCTGTGGGAATCTATATTCATTTAAACTGAGTCTCCCAGTTCTCATTTGAACTTTGTGTTCTGAGACATTTGCTGAAGAATTTTCTCCTACCAAGCTTCCAAGGATTGTCCTTTGATATGTCTTAGTTTTTTCAGGGGTGTGTGAGAAGGAGAACTAATTACGGTGGAATTTGACTCAAAATCTGACTTAACCTTTTGTCACTTGGGTATTTGGACCACTATGACTTTCAAGGTGAAAATATTAAGCAGAGGGGACCATTGTACAAGCTTTTTCACATGAGATTTTCTTAATTTCCCTTGATTCATACAGTGCCAAGCACAGTGGCTCACTGATCTATGACACAGGCCTGTCATGAGTTCTGAAGTTTCTGCAGAGTTGCAATTAGATGCACGTGATCTGGAGGAAATTAATTTAGGATATACTAGAAAATCCCATTATTACATTCTTCGCAGCCTTATGTTAAAGCATTTGTCAATAACTTGTAGAAGGTAAAAATCTGGTCACTTGCAAGAATGGGGAACACTTCTTATGATTTGTATGACCAGCAGTGATTCTGTGCTCAAGCTGCAGAGGCTCTTTCCAGCAGCATCTGCCTCTGTACTCAAATGTACTTTTGGGTAACTGCAAGCTTCAGGTACTCTTGTCCTGCTAGATAGAAATCCCAGCTAAAAATTCAGAAGTTTCATTATACTAATGTTTAAGTTTTTCTGGTGATTATAAGTATCTGAAATCACCCTTAGCCCAATGGGAAGAGCTAGTCACTAGTGGTTATTATTCAAATGGAACCTCCTTGCACTATGTGGAAGTTTCCACATCACAGAAACTGGTGCAAAGTTTGTCTTCACAGGCACAAATGTAAACTACAAAAAGAGAAACCAAGGAAATGTTTAAGAATATTTTTACTCCCTTGAACGTTTATCCTCTGTCTTCGCTTTACACCAGGTCTTTTTTCCACGATACACAATACATCCAATTTTCTCTATTCACTGGTTAACACATCTGAGAATTATTGTGTGGGAAGAAAAAAAAATCTGCTATTTGAATACCAAGTCACAATAGATGAAGTCTAGGCTCTGGTATCGACTCAGGGGACAGGTACTTTCTCCACCTTTCACAAGTCAGCAATAAATGGTGTGAGTTTAAGGAGTAAAAACGACTATGTATAAGAAATCTTCCTTTATTCTATTTTTTTTTTTTTTTTAATTCCCCTGCAGAAATTGATCTGTGTTGTGATTTTAATTTCAACAAGACTGCTTTGAAAAGCAAATCTGCAAAAGAGGGTGTCATAAGCTGCATATCATTATTACAGATTCATATAAGCAAGAACTGGGTTTGGAAGTCTGGCTGCTGTAGCTGCAATAATACCAAAGTGAGTTGTAGTCTGTGGAGGAAACATGTCAGGCACATAATCCTATTCTTCTTTTGAAGTTTCTTTCTTCAGGAATATTAAATAAATAAACTGTAAATTGTTGAAGTTACCACACACTATTAAGCAGCACCCTGTGAGGAAAATAAGCACTAAAGAACTTATACATGACCTCAGAAATCTCTAAAAGTTGCTTTCTAAACAACCCTGAAACCTTTGGCTCAGCTGCATTAAAAAGAGAAAGAATAAGAATAACACAAGAACATGTCAATACATAAAGTTTTCAAATAATATTTTTCCAAACAGAGTTTGTTTGTATTCTGGTAATCCTATCCTGATTACCAGTGTGTTAATGTTTTTAAAATAATATCTTGATGAGTTATTCAGACCCAAGGGTCCTACGCTGGCAAGTTTTAAGTTTCAAGGTACCTTCCTCTATCAAAGCAAAGAATAATCAGCCAAAGCCCAGGTTAGCAGCTTCCTCTTTTACAGTGTGTACTGTGATTTTGCTCCATGGTGATGCAACGTTGCAATGATTTATATCAAAGCAAGCAACCTTCAAGCTGAAACTGCAAAAAATGTAAGGAAGGTCAGTGATAGGAAACTGCTAAAATGTTGCAGCTTCAGAGAAGCTGCAAAGAAGCTCACTATGAAAACTACAAAGCTGAAAACATTCCCCTAGTCTTTGATTTCTTATTTCTGAAAGGTTGTAATGGAGCCAGCTAAGACAATCAGGGAATGTTTTAACAGAGACCCCATATATCTGAATTTCTCCTGTAGCTTTATACCATCTATACATTTCTTTGTTTAATGAAAAGACAGAAAACTTCTGTAAATAAAATTAAGGTATCTAGAGGATAATCATGTAGGAAAGTGCTTATGATGTTTAGCGATTATTTACCTGTCTGCAAATAGGCATAGGCAAATATCAATGACAATGGAAAATGCAGTCAATGGTAAGTTGAGAAAGATGAAGAAAGTACAGCAACCTAAATACTAAAAAACCTTACTGAAATTATTCAGTACTTTGTTAATTAGCAGACGGCTGTAACATTGGTGGAAGTAAAACACCTGCTCATTTTATTTCCCAATGTTTGAAAAGTGGGACAAGCAAAAGTATTTTCCAGTCAGCTGACCTTCTTAGACGAATTCTGTTCTTGAGAAGTTACACGTGTGCCTAAGGACCAAAGTGACCCTTAGTGCTGTGGGTTAAAAGAGACAGAAGGAGGAAAGCATTTTCTAAGGGTAGTTTCATTGTTTGAGGTTCTTATGTCCAGTATTTGCCCTAATTAAATGAGAGTAGCAGAATTTAGTGTTCCTGATAAAACAGCAAGAAGGAAGGGAGAGGAGCCTCCATCTCTTCCAGTCTACCTGCATGGCCCAGTTCAGCTGTTGGGGACAGCTTCTCTGTATCTCCTTATCAGCCCCCTGACTATTTTACATGTCAAGTTCTTTTGTACCTTGCCTCACTTTCCACCTTTTCTATGACTTACTACTCATGCATTATCTTTGTACCTAAATTTTCAAGGCTAGATCTCTGAAACTCCCCTGACATCATCTTGTAGGAAGTATCTGAAACTTGGTGAAGTCCAAGTTTTCTCTCTTGACTAGCTGAACCATTTCAGACCTATAATCTCTTAGGGGTTTTTCTTTCCTCTGAAATTACTCCCTTTCAAACTTCCTTCTCTCTGAACCAATTATCAGACACTCAGGGGCCCAAGAAGCTTTTTCTCATTCCAATATCACTATCCATGTAGTGTAAAAATCAGATAGTAGAGAACAGTTAGGCATTGGAAGGGACCTTTTTCAGGTGCCCAAAAAACCCTTCCTTTTTACCAGCCAATGGTGTGAGACTGTGGCACATATTTATTAATACACAACTTAGCTAGCTGAGTTTGTGTTTAAAAGTAGATTTTTTTTTTTTACAGTGATTGCACCAAAATCAGGAGTTTATTCTAGAACTAGGAAACTGAGTAGATTTTATGGTAGTTATGAGTAGATGAATTTTAAAATTCTCTTTCCACCAACCACTCCTGTGTTTTTAAGAGGACTAAGAACAGTGTTGCCACTTTCACCTTTCGTTTTTCTTTCAAAGGCATAAGAGAGAATTTGTTGAACCCTTTAACAAAAAACATTCTTAGGACTAAGTATTGTGATTATTGGAAACTAAGGCTATTTTGAGAACTGAAACAATTTTCTGAGTTACCTAATGGTACATTTTAGTAATAGTTTCTTATTCCCTAAAAATCTCAATGTTTACCTCCTTTCAGTCTTTTAAATTATATGATAAGTTCTTGAAGCTTCATTTTTAAAACACAGCTGAGCTTTCTTTATACCTTTTATTCTCTGTGGAGTCATTTGCCTTACAGGATTCCTATTAGTGTGACTTCTTGTATCTTCAATATGCACTGTTTCTGCCAAGTTTCAAGCAATTTGTCCTGTCAATATTATTTCAGGGTTTGTTGGTTTCAGGAAACAGAGTCATCACTGCAAGAGCATTATTGGTATGTTCATTAGGAGAAATAAATGTGCTTTGCATCTCCATTTAAATTGCTCTGTGATGAGCCTGTCAGTACAGTATGTGCCAAACAGCATTAGAGCACTAAAAGAGTAGTAGGGAAAACAGCAGCGTCACCTTTGTCTTTTCTTATGAGCGTGTTGCTGCAAACGCTAGAAAGGCAGGGAGAGGGGAAGTGCTGCTAAAGCTGTAACATCACTGCTGTTGGCAGAGGGGCACGAGAGTTCCTGGGAGAGCTGGGCAACAGCAGGGCTGGAAATGCCAGACTTCAGCTTGCAATAGTCCTGCCTGCAATCACTGTGAAAAAGAACTACCCCAGCTCAAAATCCATCAGCCTGTCTTAAAAAGCAAGTGGGAGCAGGCCAGGAGTCACCACTGAGAAGAGATGTGAAAGGGCAGCAAAGCCAGCATAAGCAGATGAAGGATTTCTGAAGGAGCCAGCTAACAGTACCATGGAAAGTACAATTACTAGCTCTTGACACTTCTAACTAGAGAGATTTGGAGTAGTTAATGAGAAAATACTTTTAATGTTGTTGAAATATATCAGAATAGAAAGGACATGTTGGCAAAATAGCAATCTTCATGTTTCTTTGTCCCCTTCAGGATGGCTTGTATGCCTGGGAAAGTGGTGGGGGAACTGCAGTGTTCCTTCCCAGTGGAAAGAAAGGCAAAGGCCAGTGCCACAGCCAATCTCTGTGTGGTCCTCTCAGCTCACACCCACAGCAAACACCTGCTGAGAAAAGCAAGACTTTCTGGGAGCAGTGGATGAGGTAGGCAGCCCACGAGCTCCTCGCTTGGGTGATGGGAACATATGGGAGTTTTAATCACGTCTAATAACAACCCAGCTGCCAAAGGCAAGTGAGGGGACAGGAATGTGATTCTTCTCCACCCGGTGTTGTTGTGAAGCTAACTGTTGACTTTCATCATAATAAAGCCAAAAACAGCAGACCCAGTTTTAAATTGTAGTTCTAAGGCATAATAGCATATTTGTTTGGGTTTTTTAATAGCACAGCTAGGAAAATTGATCCTTTATGGAATACTTTGCTAAAACGAGTATTGCTCTTCCAAATAAACACATATCTGAATTACATCAAACAGGATCCTTGTAAAAATAGTTACAAAGATAGATATTAGCTGAGCCTGAACAAAGCTACCCCTTGTTTACCTGAATTAGAAAAAAAAAATGATTAATGGTAATGAATGTGTTACATTACTCATTTGTCAAAAAAGATCAATAATGTTAAATACTCCAGGAATATCAGAAAGCTGTCTCCAGTGCTGTGCAAGTTTCATGAACAACTCTAGTGGAAAATTTGCTATTGAAGGGGCTACCCCTCCTCTTGCAGAGATCTTCCTCCTACTGTCCCCTGTCTCCTCATTTGGTGCCCAGGAATGACCGCTGTTAATGAGGGAGGGCAGAATCTAGAAAATTAGGATGGTATTTTTTTTGCTTTAGTTTGGTTATTTTGCAATTCAGATCATTGCAAAGGAGCAGGTACAGATACAATTAGGCAAAATGTGAATCCCCAGAAGGAGGGTGGGGGAGGATGAGTGAACTCAGCAGTGGTGCCACAGTGGAGGGGGCTGGAGGTCGGTGCTGGTGGGGGCAGTTGCCTCTGCCAGCCCCTCTGCTGCCTGAGGGGAGCATGACACAGTCCAGGAGGAGAGGCCAAAGCATTGCCTGTGGCAACACTCTCTCCTTAGCCATTCTGTAATTATTTCACAGTTTTTGTGTTTCTGTGTGATGCAATGCAAATTCCTGGAGGCAGCAGTACCTGCCATGAAGGACCAATTAGTGGTCATCTTGGGAGAACTCATGTGGTTGTAGCCAGTTGTCACTGAGTCAGATCCAGGGGAGGATGATACTATGAACAAGAATTGCTTTTTCCATCAAGAGTCGTGAGATACTGAGAAATAGTGATGCAATTGAGCCTACTTAGTAGTTTAAAACCAAATACTTCGAATTCATAGTAATTAAATGAATTTGGACAAGTACTCTTCTGGAAAACCTTTGTAGAGTGACAATAACACTCATATTCTGTAGATTCAAGGACAGTTTCCTTTACTTCGCATGGAGGAGTGGGATAGAGACTTGCATTACCTTCCTGATTTTTCACTGTTTCTGCCTGATCCTTAGTGAGTTAATTTAACCTTCCCTTGGCTCGTTTTTCCTATCTACAAATTATGTACATTGTTATTTAAGTACCTCAGAGAGATATTTCAAGTTTTAATTAGTGTTTGTAAAATGCTTTGGGTTAGTTGGATCAAAGTGTGATTTATTATTCAGTAACGTATATGATTGTGCAGTAGGTGTACACATGTGCATGCTGGAAAGTGGGGTGGCAGTGAAGACAATAATTTGTACTTTGTTCCCTGTTTATATAAATATGAGTTGTTAAGATTCATTTTCTTCGGTTTCATTTCCCACAGGTTTGATCAAAGGCGTTTTGATTTTCACAACCTTGACATTAGTACGTATTGTCATGCGCTTTTATGAGAAAAATATCTACACATAGGAAGGGAAGGGATAACTAATATTCTGAAGTGAATCCCTATATATATTTTTAATAGAACTTCTGTTCTGTATGAACATAATGCATGCATACTGTATTTGCTTAAAGGCATCAAGTTCTCTGTTTTGATTTCAGGAGGGTATGCTGGTGAGAATCCCATCCAACAATGTGGTGACCAACTTCCATCCCACATGCCAGGACCCAGAAAGCTGGAGTGCATGGGAACCTAGGACTGTGCAGGAAAGGCAAATGAACCCTTTTAACAGCATTTGCTTTAACTGATCCCTGTGAATGAGACCTGGCAGATTGGAACAAGCCAGGGATTGTATCTATATTCTCAGAGAGGTAATTTGCCAGTAGGAGTGTCTCCCAGCTGAGTATTCAGGCTCTGAATTAATCAACATTTTTTAAAATTTAATTTTTTTTTCTCCTCATTTTGTTAATGTGAGCAGACTTCTCTGCAAGCTGTTTCAAATATAGGTATCGTTCCACATGTTGGAAATGACAGATCAAGCAAGCTTTTCTGAGGATTACTGCAGTATGAGCCCACCCTACTAAAGGTATGTGGAAAGCTTGAGCCAGCCAAGCAAATGTGTGTTAACACCAACAACGTCACCCCTGTCCATCTTATGCATTTACACCTTGATTTCTTTTCATCTGTGCCTTGTCCATTGGCAGGATTTTTCTCTGTGATGCACCTGAGCCCACTCCTTTGTTATTGAGCAGTCAGTGAGAGAGAGAGAGAGAGAGGAGGATAGTCCTATGTTTTTAGCTCTTAAAGCAAAAAAACAGCCGTCAGAAATGTGCAGATTGGACGGGTAGAGTAGGATATCCAATGGTGGAAAATGTACAGCAGAAGCCCTCCCGGAGAAGGCAAACAAGGAATTGCTAAGAGGGAAATCTGTGGGAAAAAAGCCCAGGGCTTAGGGAAGCTGTGCCAAACCATGGTACTGTGGGTGGATTTGCCTTCAGTCATGCTGAGACATCAAACACCAAGTGAAGAAAAGGAAAAATAATGTTAAACTATGAGGGTGCAAATATAAACTTTTTATAAGATGAAGTGATAATATGGAAAGGCACAGGAAAGCTTTGGAGAGGCCACATAGACTTGATGCTTGCTGGAGCTGCAATGTTATACCCCTATATTTTAGAGTGTGTAAAGTCTGTGGCAGTATAATTATAGCAAACTAGAACTCAAAGTAATTACTTTTGTTACGAGGAATTAGATCAACTGCATGATTTTGACAGACCTTTAACAGAATGGATGACCCTTTTTAAAAAAAAAGGAAGGAGCAAAATTGCTGAATGGTGTTGTCCACAAGATGAATTTGAACTTATGCACAGTTTCTTATAGGTTATTTGCAATACTTATGTATTTATTGAAATATATATGTATAACTAATGTAAGATGTATCCCTATGCGCCCCATAATACATGTATAAATATCTGACTCAATTTTGTAAAACATACAAAACTAAGTGATTAACAGTGGGTTGAAACAAAGCTGACACTGGTAAATCTGAATAGTAATTCACTATGTTTTAAGACTTTAAATGACTTCTTGCACGAGGAACTAATTCACTATATGGAGAAAAGGAAAAATTGCTCAGGACAGCAGCTAGGGCTGTAATAATCTGTTTTCTATTTCTTCCCTTTCTTCAAAACTTCACTTTTCCATTTGACCCTAAAGAGTGGACACAAAAGACATGTATTTGCTTGAAAGGTGAGAAATAAAATATATGTCTTGACTTTAAGTGGCTCCACACAACACTGGCTCTGGGGTCTGATTTTCTTGCCTGTCTACATATGGCCTTCTCAGTGCCTCTGCTATTGTGTTCAATGTCACTTTTGCTGAAGGAAAGTGGCTGAAATGTCACTTTAGACAAACACCTTGAGATTTCGGAGGCAGGCTTGAACCTGAAAAGAGATTGATTCTCATGGGAAAACCCTGCTTTTGGAAAAGGAGACATAAATCACAGCTGGCTTCCAAAATTAGTAAGAAAACATTAAAAAAAAATAAAAATAAAATTGGTAGGGGGAAGGCTAGGCACTGAGAGGCTAAGGAATCCAGCTTTACCAGGGCATGGGGCTGCAGTGCTCACCTGGACACCTACAGGAGAAACTCTCTGGCTGGTACCAATTGGAGGGTGAAGCTGGCACATATTTTCTTCTCACCAGCATCTTCCCAAGGTGTCATTCACATCTCTACTTTTAGTTTCCATGGGACAAATTTTCCTGTGCAAAAGGAAGCCATCCAACACACCTTGTAATAAGGCTAATTCTGAACTGTAGTCACTGAAGACAATTACCAAACCCACCAGGACCCACATGCAAAAATAAAAGTGCCCCTAGCGCAGCTGCCTGCTGTTCCCACTGTTTCAGTGAGCCCAAAGCAAGACTGTCCCCAGGAAAGAAGCTACTGTTCTGTATTTAGGACGTTTGGTGCAAAACTCTGGATGGGACTTTGAAATATTGGAGTGATACAGAAATCTAGTACTCAAGAGAATCATAGGAATGTAGAAGACAACTCATTTAGAAGGTCAAGGGATACAAGGCATCAAGCAAACTAATGGAACAGGAAAGGAAGAGGAAATGTAAGGTTACTGGTGATCTGATTTGGGACCTGTGACTGCAAGCAGCAGTATGTAGTGTCCACACAGCTGCTGTTACTGTCTGAGTAGGAACAAATGGTGGAGAAGACTGGATCTCTATGTCCTCTACAGTCACCAAGACCTGCACCCTGTGAGGAAATAGCCAGCTAGGAGTGCATTATACCAGATATGCACAACAAAGGACAGAGTGACCAGTATCATAGAATCATAGAATCTTAGGGGCTGGAAGGGACCTCGAGAGATCATCTAGTCCAACCCCCCTGCCAGAGCAGGGTCACCTAGAGTACATCACACAGGAACTCATCCAGGTGGGTTTTGAATGTCTCCAGTGAGGGAGACTCCACAACCTCCCTGGGCAGTCTGTTCCAGTGCTCTGTCACTCTCACAGTAAAAAAATTTTTTCGGATATTCACCTTGAACTTCCTATGCTCCAATTTACACCCATTACCCCTTGTCCTATCACTGGTCATCACTGAGAAAAGCCTAACTCCGTCCCCCTGACACTCACCCCTTACATATTTGTAAACATTGATGAGGTCACCCCTCAGTCTCCTTTTCTCCAAGCTAAAGAGACCCAGCTCCCTCAGCCTTTCCTCATAAGGGAGATGTTCCACTCCCCTAATCATCTTCGTAGCTCTGCGCTGGACTCTTTCGAGCAGTTCCCTGTCCTTTTTGAACTGAGGGGCCCAGAACTGGACACAATACTCCAGATGTGGCCTCACCAATGCAGAATAGAGGGGGAGGAGAACCTCTCTTGACCTACTAACCACACCCTTTCTAATGCACCCCAGGATGCCATTGGCCTTCTTGGCCACAAGGGCACATTGCTGGCTCATGGTCATCCTCCTGTCTACCAGGACCCCCAGGTCTCTTTCACCTACACTACTCTCCAGCAGTTCAGCCCCCAACCTGTACTGGGACATGGTGTTGTTCTTCCCCAAATGTAAAACTCTGCACTTCCCCTTGTTGAATTTCATCATGTTTCTCCCCGCCCAACTCTCCAACCTATCTAAGTCTCTCTGAATGGCAGCACAGCCTTCTGGTGTGTCAGCCACTCCTCCCAGCTTAGTGTCATCAGCAAACTTGCTGAGGGTACATTCTATACCCTCATCCAGGTCGTTGATGAAGATGTTGAACAACACCGGTCCCAGTACCGACCCCTGTGGGACTCCACTAGTCACACACCTCCAACCAGATTCTGCCCCATTGACTACAACTCTCTGACTCCTTCCTTTCAACCAGTTCCTAATCCACCTCACTTCCTGATCACCAAACCCATACCTGATCAACTTTTCTACAAGGATGCTGTGGGAGACGGTGTCAAATGCTTTACTGAAATCAAGATAAACCACATCTACCGCTCTACCATCATCTATCCACCTAGTAATTTCCTCATAGAAGGCTATGAGGTTAGTCAAACATGATTTACCCTTGATAAAACCATGTTGACTGCTCTTGATGACCCCCATGTCCTTGATGTGCCTGGAGATAGTGCCAAGAACAAGTTGTTCCATCACCTTTCCAGGGATGGAGGTGAGGCTGACCGGTCTATAGTTACCCGGGTCCTCCTTCTTGCCCTTCTTGTAGACTGGAGTGACATTTGCTATCCTCCAGTCCTCAGGCACCTCACCTGTTGCCCATGACTTACTGAAGATGATGGAGAGTGGCCTAGCAATGACCTCCGCCAGCTCCCTCAGCACCCTTGGGTGCATTCCATCTGGACCCATTGATTTATGGATGTCCAGATTACTCAACTGATCCCTAACCCAATCCTCATCTACCATGTCAAACTCTTCCTCTATCTTGACTTCTTCTGGGGCTATATGAATCTGGGGCTCATAGGGAGACCCTGCAGGAGTGAAGACAGAGGCAAAGAAGGCATTCAGCACCTCTGCCTTCTTTATATCCTCTGTCACCAGGGCTCCCACCTCATTCCTCAATGGGCCAATATTGCCTCTACTGCAAGTTTTGCTAGCTATGTATTTGAAAAAGCCCTTTCTATTATCCTTAACCTGACTTGCAAGGTTAAGTTCCAAGGAGGCCTTAGCTTTCCTAATTGCCTCCCTACATCCTCTGACAACAGTCCTATATTCCTCCCACGTGACCAGCCCCTCCTTCCATGATCTGTAGATTTTCCTTTTCCACTTAAGTTTGCCCAGTAGTTCCTTCTTTAACCATGCAGGTCTCCTAGCACTCTTACTAGATTTCCTAACCATTGGGACGCTCTGATCCTGTGCTTGCAAGAAGTGGTCCTTGAATGTTGACCAGCTATCTTGAGCTCCTTTATCTTCTAGCACCCTGTCCCATGGGATTTCTCTTAATAGATGATTGAGGAGACCAAAGTTTGCCCTGTGGAAGTCCAGGGTTCTGGTCCTGCTGGGTATTTTGTTCCTTCCACACAGGATCCTGAACTCCACCATCTCATGATCACTGCAGCCAAGGCTGCCATTGACCACCACTGCTACTGTACTGTACTGTACTGTACCTCCTCTTGATCCTCTCTTCAGTTTAGATCATAGCTTCTTCTCTACACCTTGTCCACTTGAAGTAGTCATTACACTTTTTTTTTTTTAAATCTCCTAACAATACAGACAATTCCACCTTCTGCATTTTATATAATATAGTCAGTACCCCTAATATTTTCTATCTCAAGAGCTTTACCTGAACCTTCTAATTATCTTCTGCATTTTATATGGTGCTGTCAATACCCTCCAATATTTTTTATTTCAAGAGCTTTTCCTGAACCTTTGAATTTCCAAGACTAGAAAGCTTATTGAGAGAGTAATACCCCCTTCTTCAAAAGTCTCTACCCGTATATTCATTGCTGTGATCCAATCAACCTCATTCTTGCATCTTTTCCTAAATCTTCACTCAGAGTTCTTTTTTTTTTCTTCTACCAATACCCATTTGCTTTAATAGAATGTTTTCATATGCTGAAGATTAATTCAAATATCCTTTTCCTTTCAGGTTTTGGGAAGTGTTTTTTTGTTTGTTGTTGGTTGGTTTGGTTGGGTTTTTTTTGTGTTTTTTTAAAATTTGTTTGGTTTTGTTTTCCTTTGTTTGTTTTTTTTTTTGGAGGGGGGGGTTGTGGTTTATTTTATTTTATCCTTTAGAAGATGCTGGATAGATTTGCCAAGAGATGATTCTGAGACACTACATGAGACAACATGAACATCATCTGATATCTGCTGAACCAGGAAACTGTTCCTCCTGTCTTATGCTAGAAATCCAAGTCCAAACATAAGTGTCCTGTGAGATAATGGTAATTTCCAGTAAGCACATTTAGAGGAAAGTAATTTTTTCTCTACTATTCAGGCAAGCATGAAGAACTGAAAACTTGTTCTCCAGTATTTTTTAACTCACTGGTAGCTGCTCCTCCCATTAACCTTTATATTCATACACACAAACATATAAATATGCTAATTTGCAGAAAGAAATAACTGTGTTAAAAGCTGTAATAATACAGAGGAAGCAATCACCTGTTACTGTTCTCTGACAATTTCAGCTGTCAAGTGAACTTGAGTTATTGTGATGATCAATCACTGCTGCTTTAAGCCTTATGCTGTATTTAGCATCCATACTTTATCACTTCTGGTATTCAATACTTACCTTTTTTTTTTTTCACAATGAAAGTATTTTTAATGCAAAAAGTAGTTATCACAATAAGGCAATGATTGCTCTGAGATGCTGTGTTGCTTAGGATGAAACTGCTGGAACATGTCCCCTGCCACTGATGTCTCCCTAGGACATTCCCCTCTTCCCTTAGCCACTTATTCTCACCACATCGGGGCAGCTCATTGCTCCTTGGCTGCTCTGAAGGAATGATTAGAGGGGTTCTCTGCAAAACCAGATCACCAAAATGAGCCAGACAGGAGGGCTGAGTGGTTTGGTGGTATCATTGGGCCCTTTTGCCAGCCTGGTTTCATGGACCATAATGTGCAGAAATAAAGTGGGCAGCAACTGAAGGGGGAGGACCCAGCAGCTGGGGCTTAGCAGTGGCAAGCTCTTCCCCAGCAGAAAAAATGACTTTGCTACTGAAGGAAAAATATCATTAGGTACAGACTGAATACAAATAAAGTAGGAAGGTCAGGATCTCTGCTGTTATTAAATGATTGTGATAATTGCTTTATCTGGGCCTTGAGGTCAGTTCAGGGCTGTGCCTAACTTTCTGCCTCTTATTTTGCACAGAATTAACTGGAATCTACTCAGTAGTTATAATTTCCTTCACTCCCCTAGTTACAATACTTACATATACAGTAGCAGTTATTCAGATGATTTAGTTTTCTTTTCCTTTCCATTGGAGGAGTGACAGTAGAAGAAGAGGAGGTAATACCAGCTTTGATCTTTAGTTTGAGCTCTATAATATAGGAGAGGTTGAAATGCTTGGTTGATAGCAGAGCCTGAAGTGCGGGACAACTCACTCTTTGCCCCTGAAATGTTATTAGCCTTCTTTGCTCCGCCTTCCAAAATAAAACACAAAATAAATAAAGCTTCCAGCATCAGTAAACTTCCTGCTGTTTGAACTGGCAGGCAGCCAACTCATCAGGGCTGTTCTTCCTACTGGTATAAAACACCCATGCAAGCAGGGGGAAAAAAAAAAAAAGCGAGGAGGCCCCTATGACTGCATGTAAAAAAGTGCCTCACCAATTTTCTGATTTGAACACTATAACAAGAATTCTTGGACTCACTCTTTAGAAACAAGCTTGCTCACACTCTTTTATAACCCTTTCATTTTCTTTTTTTGAGCATTTATCACTTAAAACCATGCAGTAGCCCATCTGAAAGACTAAAGAAACAAAATCCTATAGGTACCTCATTCTTCATTTGAAGTTTGAGCTGGCATTCAGGAAAAAATATCTGTACATAAATGCAGTTCTTTCCTGGGAATTTAGTTTCCCTCCTGGAGACCAGTGGCTTGTGCATTTGGGTTATCTGGTGAGTGTTGGGATTCCATGGCCAAATTAACCAGTTGCACATGCAGTGGTCTGAGCTGCATTTTTCCATCTGGTTTCTACTCAATCACTTAAAGGAATTTGTGATTTGGTTATGGAAACCTCCCAGTTCTGCCCCACATTTTCCAGGAATTAAAAAATACAGACCATGCAGAGGGACTGGTTTTACAAAGGGTATTTTCTGAATAGCAATATTTATGTGGGATTTGTTGATAACTGTTAACAATTAAAAAGGATTTGATGTAAGTGATGAAAACAGCTACCTAGGAGGTTTGCCCAGTGTCATCTACCTTGAGATTGAACCCAGATTACTGCCTGTACATTTCAGTCTGGGTTTCTGGATTTGCACAGGTGAAATGTTGAACTAGAAGAATATGGAACAAACCACTACAGCTTTAAGCTGCAGAGGTTTATTAAAAAAAAAAAAAAAAAAAAAAAAAGGCAGAAACAAAGGCAAGCAGATGGCTAAAGATGAAGGTCACATCAGATTGAGAAGTTTGTCAAAATGTGATGACATAGGTAATCTGTAAACTGTTATTGCACCTAGCTGGAGGTGCTGAAAAACATTTTGAAATTACAAAAAACACTGGAGTCACCAGCACACAGGCAGGAATGATAGCCTGGAGTGGTTCTGCTCTATGGATGAATGCCAGATGTGGAAAGCGACATATCTGGAATTAATGATATTAAACATGCTTTTCTTTTATGCTCAATAATAACTCTATTATGATTGATACAAACCGCAGACACTTTATCTAGTACAAATGGAATCGTCTGTCATTGACTATATTAAATCATCAATTTCTGCATGATGAGGATCGTTTAGGGTAACTAATCATCTGTCTCGTTCTGAAGTCTTTAAGGCTGATCAGATAACGTTTTGAATACTGCCTGAGCAACCATGACAATCTAACCCTTCCATGTAAGGATTGAGAGGGGCCCATTATGCCGTCAAAGCCTGTGGAAATATCACAGCTCTTTCTCTACATAATACCCTGCTGTAAATAAATCACTCTCCACCGCAAACTTTATTGATCACAAGCACTTCCATGCTTGTGTCTAGTGAAGTCTCTACAGAATAAAATGCTGCTTTATATTTTGTCTTGTCAAAATATTAAACGGCTCTGTCAAGCGGAGTCAGGCTAGCAGTGATGGTGTAATTCTGCTGTAGCCCTTCTCATTCCCTCTTTCTATCTCAGCTGCCAAGCTTACAAAGCAGGATTTTTTTTATAAACTTTCCAATTATAGTCTCGTAAGATTATGAAGCCTTAAGATAAAGTGTCCTAATTTAGACTGGTAGAGTACTGAACCACTAGACAAGAGCCTGTTAGATAAAACATTTCTCACAAGGAAAAGATAACCTGGCTTATTTATATACACAACATTAATAGGCAATGGGAGATAGCCTGGAATATCTCTATTATTTTACCAAGTAAGATAGGAGAGAAATATTTGAATTAATTCAAGCTCGAAGTGTTTATTATTCACAGACAAAACTATCCCTTAATTATGAGACAAATGTACCAAAGGAGGAAACTGAGAAACTCCACGTTAGCACAAAGCTTTGCATTTTCATACCCTATCATTAGTTCATAATTCTGTAAATAAGATAATGTATCTGTAGTGATACAGAAGCACTGTCATGGTTTAAGGGGGGACTGCTGCTGCCTCTGACTTCAGCTCACGTTGTATTTGTCATCAGATGGTCTCACTTTGACACTGCTTAGCCACACAGAGCGTTGCCCTTTTATAGCACCCTGTGAATCTCGCGGGAGAAAACCTGAGGTCTTGCAGAGCTTTGCTGAGAACAGCCCGGGCAGATTGTAAGGCGATTTGGGGCTGTCCTTAGGAAGAAGCTGGAGCACTTTCAAGGCTGCTTGACATTGTAATAGTATTCACCACCTCAGGACTGCAGAATCTTAAGCTCTGTCATGCATTCCCATGTGCTTCCCACTCCAGGAAAGGCAGAATAAGAGCCAAGAGTGGTGGCATAAAGCTCTAACCTGTGCTGAAAATAAGACTGAAATACAGAAACAGGGAGCTGACAGTGACTTCCTGACTTCTGGGCTTCTCAGGGAATCAGGGAAAATCTGGTCTCAAAATCACCATGTTTTAGTCCCTTCCCTATACGATTTTCATGCAGGCAGAGTTTCTATTCAGGAAGCATAAGTTTAGAATTCACAGTCAACCTTCTTTCTTTGGGTCTTTATTTTCCCTGTGACAAATCAAAATCCGTATTAGGTGAAAGAACAGCAGAGAGACCATCCGCAGATGGAGATGGGCAATTGTGAAAAGAGGTCAAGAACAGAATAGGGAAGGAGTGGCAGAGCTAGGGGTCAGTGGAAGAACAGAAGCTCTGAGTTGGAGGTGGACCCACTCATCCCACACGTAAGCTCCTTTCACTGAGGCAGCGGGGAGCAATCTCTGTGAAAAGCACCTACCACAAGGAAGTACTGACTTCCTGTGCCTCACAGACATGAGAGAAACTGAGATATTCAGACTTAAAATGAATGCAGGCAAAGTGAGGTTATTCATATGATGGGCACTTGACAGTGAGGGCTCATGAGCAGAAACCTGCTGTTTTTTCCCAATGAGTGACAGACATGCCATCAGGTTCCCCAAACTGCATATGCAATCACCCCTAACAGTTCCTTCATGTGATTTTTATCAAAGAAATTTAGGTTTTAAATTATTTGAGCCAATAAGTATTCCAATAATCTAATGTAGCCTTGGGCAATATGTGAGCCAAGTTACTCAGCAGGAGCATTTAGGCATCCTAAAATGGTCTGATCCTTCTGCCTTGTCCTAGCTCTATCTGGTCTAGAAATTGCTACCCTCCAAAAGAGACTGAACAACTTCATCTTCTCCTTTATTACAATTATTGTTGTCCAATTAGGGGGGAAAGTTATGATCCTCCTACAGCAGTAATGGAAATTGTTAATTACAGGAAAACAGACTGTGAAGAAGCAGTTGTTTAGTCAAAACATTTGTTAAGCCTTTTTGGATAATAAAATATTTGTAAAATTATTCTTATGGAATGCTTACAAATGCAGAAAGCCATGAAATTCAGTGATTTCTTCATTAGTAATCACTATCACTCTCGGATTTTTCAACAGCATGAAGGGAAAAGTATTGGCTATGATGTTTTTTCATCTTTAGTGTAAGTCTGAGTGTTGTTTTCCTTTCACATTCTGTTCTACAAAAGATCTGTGGCACCTATTTTGGCAGAAAGCTTAAAATAATAATAGCAATCAGAAAAGAAGTGTAACAGTGACTCCACCAAAAATTGAAGCTGAGCAACAGAGGGGAAAAAGGATCTTCAGTAATCCATTTAAGGCATCTCTTTGTTGTTTTGCTTAGACCTGTTTGAGATAAATTATTACCTAAAATGTGGATTATTTTTTTTTAAAAGACTTGCTAATTTTTTCAAGAGCTAGGCCTAATTGATAAGCCTATCTGCAATGCCATCAGTAGTGATCCAGATAAACTAAAATCTACAGAGCAGATGAGCTAGCTGGAAGTCTTGATTTTTGGCCAGAAAAAAAAAAAAAAAAAAAAAAAGCTAAGTGCATCAGTAGTTGAACACTGTAGCTGCTCCCAGTGCTTTGATTATCTAAGGAAATGGGGATTTTCTCTCTTTATGGCTTTTGTCCTTGGAATCAAATAGCTTCTGTCACTTGGTTCTCCACCTAAGGTGTTTGTGTAATTGCTTAATTTAAAAGGTTGTTTGATTTTGCTTTGTCTTGGCCAATATTGAGGGGTTTTGTTTTGTTTTATTGTCTTCATGTAGTGCCTCATTAATAAGCTTATGTAAGGAAGATCCCAGGCAGCGTAACCTCTAGGGTGTGTTGAGATTGGGCTCATGTCATTGCCATCCTTGCTGTAAGTAGCTGTTCCAAGCCTGTGATTGCAGATCAGCCAAAATATCTTCCAGAAAAACCTACTTCTTCTCCAACAACTCTGCAAAAATTCAGGAAATAGACAGCTTTTAACTAGGAAATGAAACACTAGGTTGCTCTTTCCTGAACTTTATATGGTCACATGGTTAATTTGCATTCTTAAGAAATTATGATCCCATGGAATACTATTGCTTGCTTCCTCTGGTTTCTTTATGCTGTTTTGACCAATTACAGGCTGCAGACAAACCTTTCTTTTGAGCTTGATTTAAAGAGGGATGGACTTTAAAAATTAGAATGGCTTGTGTTTATGGAAGAAGAATAAACACATTCATAACTAAAATACTGATATATCTAGCTACAGATATCGTGCAAAAGACCAAATACGTAAGAGCAGTGTTCTCATTATTTCAAAATTACCATTTTTAAAAGTATAAAAATAAGTAATAAGTTGTAGAGTTTGCATGAAATGCATATAGAGCCTTTTCTTTATGCAAATAGTGTAATTGTAATTAAGAAAATACACTGAGACTGTCTTCAAGTTTGAACTAAGTTGCAGTGCTCAGAAAACTTGGATTTACAAAAAAAAAAAAAAAAAAAAAAAAGAAAAGAAAAGAAGGTATCTCTTAAACAAGGTAATTATTAGTGATGAGACAGTCCATAGTAACACCAGCAACTACTCTGGTCTCAAAGGACTGCTTTTCATGACTAACCCACTTCAGGATCAAACTCCTTGAATAAGATAAACGCCTACTTTACTTAAAACATGTTTCCATAATACTTTACTGTCCTTTAACTTTCACTGCTTTTGTGTGCATGGCTGGCGGGAGGAGGATAGGAGGGAGGGAAAAGGGAGAAAAAGAACAGATCCCCCAAGAGTACTGGGGTTCGGTCAAAAGCTCCAAACCTTGAAAAATCTTTGCATACTAACATCTGAAACAAGTGTTCCTGGGCTCATTTCTGTGAGCCTACATTGCTGTGTTGGCCTTACCCTCCTGAGTTTTCTCAGACGTGTAGCCAGGAGGGATCAGTCTCACTGCATGTAATTTTTATGTATCTTTTCACCAAATAACAGGTCCTAATGCAAAATGCACTTTGGGACAGCACGAGTAATCATGACACTTCCTAAGTTGTGACACTCCTTTTCCGCCATAAGCCAATAAATGGATTACACTGATCTGTGTAAGTTTTTCATCTGTGATTGCTAAAATATGGATAAAGGCTTCATTTTAGTATTTAATGCTAATTTTCATTTAATAAGTGATTCAAGCATAATTTATTGGAAACCTCATAGGCTATTGTTAATGTAGATTTTCTGTGCCAATTGCCAAGGGCTGGGAATAGGAAAGTACCTAAGAAAATAAAATGAAATTCACATCAATGGACTGCAGAAAACTGGAGATGTAAACAGAGGCGGGGGAATGCAAATAGCAACATCGAGTAAAAGCAAAGGTATTGCTTCACATTTAATGACTGACTGTGTTAAGGACCCCAGTCATCTCCTCTGGCCAATCATTAACTGCTCAGAAATGTCCTCCCATTAGCTCTTATTGCTTAACAACAAGTACCGAATATGTGTTTAAAAATATTCGTTATTTTTTTAACTGCCTCATAACAGCACCAGTGAAAGAATGCAAGCAGGTGAAAACTGCATCCACCAAGCTTTAAGACCCAGATCAGAGAGACACAGCACAGCTCCATTTTTCTCCAGAGCAACTGTGGTGCTCACCTGCCTGCACATCAGCCCACAGTGTTTTGCTGCGCTCATACATGGCCAAGCATGTGTTTTATCGGAGCTGCCTGCTTTACTACATGTATCCAGGAAGAAGCAGCAGAAACCTGTTTTTGAAACCTGAGTAGTACAGATTTAAAGAGATGCTGGCCATGAAAATCACATTTATTTATTTTTTTTTGTAACAATGGTAGATAATAATGTTGCAAGTAAACACAAAGATTTTGGATGGTGTTGGGGTTTTTTTTATGATGCTGTTGTTTTCATTTATTAGTAATTATGGTTACTTTTTCCTAACTATCCTTTCAGTTGTTCTGTATCATATATTTGGAAACAGCTGAAGATAGAAAACCAAATAAAATGACAAGTTTATTATCAAAACACATTGTTTTAAGCACAGGCTGTCATGAGTTTAGAAGTTAAGATTCCTCAAAATTATATTAACTCATTTCCAGCTGTATAAACAGAAAGGCACAAAACAGACTAACTTGTGGAAAGTACGCGGTCACGAGCTTGCAGGTCTGTCCTAAAGGTATGTTTATGTCTCACATTGACTCAAAAGACCCCTAGGCAGAATTTGGCCTGTTATCTGAGGAAGTGAAAGCAGACAATTTATTGCAGCTAGATCCTCAAAAACAGATTCACAATTATAAAATCACAGAATCTGTTAGTTCTGTTTTCTTCAGTAAAATAACAGAACTCCATGGAAATAAGATTACAAGAGAAACCATATTAGATTATGGACCATCTAGCTCAATTTCCTGTCTCTGGCAACAGCAGATACTTCAGAGCAGGGTGGCACAAATACAGCTTTAAATGTACATATTTTTTCTCTAAATGTGTAGAACCTAACTTTAAAATCACCCTGCCATTCTTCTACTCCTTTCTTCTTCCTTTCACTTTCTTCTTGCATATCTTAGGCTCTTTGTCTCTTGAAGTGTGATGCCTTCTGAATTTTGGCCTTAATTGGGAAAGTTGTTGAATGTTTGGACTGAATCATATGGGAATGGTAAATGGTGTCCAGAAGGTAAAAACATGGCACAGTGAATTTCTTGAGGCTTGGGATTTGCTTGCTTTGAGTGCTGTTGTGACTACAATGCCCAACACATATGTGCATAGTATTATTTTGGATCTGAGACTAGTTACTCATAAAAATCTCACCAAAATATCCTCTGCAAATAAAGTGTCAATAATCTTCCAATAAAGTAAGTCCAGGACCAAGAAATAACATTGTATTTTGCATACAAGATAGATGCTATCCATCTTATATATTAAAGATCAGGAACATATTTCCTGAGCGTAGCAGCTAGTGTTACTTGATGAGCCATACCTCAAAAACCTGCCTCAAAGTCCTTTTAATATCTGCAGCCTGATCTTTGGTTGTGACTGATGGTCATTAACTAGACAGTGTGATGTGCCATTGAGCAGGTCAGTAAATGGCTATATGTGTTGTTTGCATTGCAAAGGTCTCCTTGCCTCATCTGTGGACCACAAGTTATGCTGGGAACAAAAAACATAGGACACCAGAGTTCCAGGCATACCTGCTTCCCTTCAAGCAACAAAAAGTAGTCTTTTTATTTCTTACCATGTATTTTTTTTCTTTCAGTGGAAAACCAAGTGAAATAGGGTGGCTGGATCTGCAGATATGTTAAGATACACAAAAATGAATCCTTGGGCACTTTTTAAACCCTTTTGTTTTGGGGATTTTTTTTTTTCTGGGGGGAGGGCAGAAGCTTTTTTCTTGCGGGCTCCTATAGCGTACATTTGACCCAAAGCATATGGAAGAACTGCTACCTGCATTGGCAGTGCAACCTCATTGACCAGTGGTTTAATAGAGAACAACAAGACCATGATGTAGATACTGGAAGCTTCAGCATTACTTTCTTGCCCTAGCAGCACACTGATTAATTGTACGCAGCAGGACACGTTATACGCTGCCAAAAGCTGTTGTTGGAGGAGCTATAAAATAGTAACTCGAAGAGTTACTGACAAGTCAGTACTACCTTCTGGGCTCAAACTGAGGAGAAAGGGCAGCTCCTATGGATTTTGTTTTGTTCTCCCTAAATAAAACCTCTAGATCCAACATGATAATGTCTTGTCTTACCAATGTATGTTTTGTTCTTGGTAAATAATATTTTAATGCCATGTGCAGCTGATGTTTTAAAGATAAGTCATTAAAGAATCCAGTTTTACTTCTAGATTTCCACAGACTTATTTGGATTATAATGAATTAAAACATAATAAAAAATAACCTGATTAAGATAATTAATAGGTTATATCATCTTTAAGCCTTAACTCTCTAGAAAAACGCTCATGAAAGGAGGAGTGTCTGTCAGCTGAGAGGTCTACAGTTTGATTAAAAGCATGAAAAAGAGCCACAAATACTTTCCCACCTGAAAGGATAAGAGAAAGGTTTACTGTCACTGAATGTGCCGAAAGCCCTTGTCTTCTGTGCAGCTTAGGCTTGAGAATGTCCAATTCATTTTTTCATGCCCCACTATGAGTGAAATGGGGAGAAATTACTGTGATTTCTTCATTTGTTTGAACACTAGCAAGTGTTTGTTATGAAGACTATGAAAACATCAGAAACAAGAGGCTTTTAAATTGAAAAATAGGAAGCTGATTATCATCTGCTAGCTTTCTCCAGGATCCTTGTATTGTGGTGAAACAATGGGAAATTAGTGGAAATCTACTAAAGCAGCCATTCTTCTGTGCATGCAGAGAGTCAGCTTCTATGAGCAACCATCATATCTCCTCTGTTTATTAACGTCAAATAAGCTACCAGTTACGTCAGTCCTGCAGCAGTTTCCAGGAGGCCACAGCTCCACGAACCTGAAGTTTGACTGCTGACAAGAAGTTGCTTGAAGCAGAAGTGTTATTAAAAAAACACATTCCCTGTAGCATTCTTGCTTCTGCTGCCACCCCCAGCTCAACGCCTCCATCTGCCCAGCTGTACCATGGGGCAGACACCCCAGCAGGCTCTGTCCACAAGGTCTGCAATGCTGCTGAGTTTCTCATCAAACACCCTGTGCTGCAGGGACTCCTTCCTCTAAGTTCTGCATGTTGTAGACAGCCCCAGCTGTGAGTTTGACAGGCGTGTACTTGCCTATTTGTAATATGCTATTGGCAGAACCTCCATGGGTTGGGGTAAGGTGATTTCTACAGCCAAAGATTTACAAGGTTTTGTAGGAAAGCCTTCTCAGCTTTTCAGCATGCTTTTTAGATGATGTCACAAGGCTGTCATTGCCAATATTCAGCTTGAGAGAGATTCCTGAAATATTTTCAGTCTCTGACTCTTCTCTCTCTATTTATAGATATCCTTGATAAAATACTAGAAGTAGACATTTACTGGACATCCTCCTCTTACTTTCCCCTATCCCCCAGCAAACCCCTCCTTTTCTGTTTACATGTCCTTACCTGGTTTTGTATTTCCTATTGCAGGGCATTAATTGCATGAAGTACACGTCATGAAATACAGCTACTGTGCATTCTTTTGGAATGGGAAGAAAAATGTAAGTTGAGTAATTTTTTAAACTTACTTTTAACAATTTTTTCTTTTATGAATAAACACTGTTGTAGCACATCACCCTCTCCATTCCTTTATACCTGTGACTAGCCACATTTGCTGCAGCTGAAAAGTATGCAAATTTGCAAGCAAAGTATTCATACCTCTTCCTAAAGACCTAATGCATTCATCCCAGCATCCTGGCTATTTGTTTGACTGAAATATCAGAGTATGTTTCATAATATTTTTAATGCTGCTTTTTAGATATATTTCCAAAAGGCCTAACTATCTTTTACCCACATTAATGTGAGATAGGGAGTCAGGAGGCAAAGGAGCTGCTGTAGAAGAAGAGGTGACCAACAAGTGTGACTTAAAAGCAATAACCTATGCATTGTAGGTAAATCATTCATAATTGTGCTTGGCTAGTTGTGCAACATCTTATTTAAAGGCAAAAAATTACTTTCCGACTTTCACAGAGTGTCATTTTATGCCCTAATGCATGACAAAGCTCCACTGCTAGTCATGTAAATAATTCATTTATTTCTTCCCATCTTCTACTTTAATAATTGAAAGTAAGTTTTTTTTGTGTGCCCAGCAGTAAAAGGGTGCACTCACATTTACCTGGCCTTGGATCTTGCACCATCAGTGCATTCTGTGTAATTGCAGAGCTTTATCCTGTTTATGAAAATGCTGTGTGCTTTTATCTACCAAGGGTGGCATCCAGGAATGTTACATTTATGCTTTACACATAGATACCAAAAAGACTCAGAAATGCTAAAGATGAGAATACACTTTATCCTAAGCATGACAGTAGTAAGTTAAAAACTTCTTCATCTTTAGCACTCAATAGTGGCATGCTGCTACAGCAACAGGAAAAGCTGTGCAGGGCTAGGGAGCCACGATGTTCCAGCTGTGCTCCTGTAACTCAGATATTTACAGCTGAGATAACTAGTCCTCTCAGCCATTCTGCTTTTTAGCAAAAACTGAAACTGTGATGATTGCTGCTGCCTAGGCATCATGTCTGATGGCTATGGACTGATCATGTAACATGTTTTCTTTTAGTAGCATTATTCACATGAATTACTAGCTTCAGCCATGAAGCCGCACAGTCAATTGCAGAACTCTGTTATCTCACATAATCAATTAAGTTTATTAAACCAAACCTTGAAATAGCTGTCTCATTTGAAACTCAGTCGTAGGCTTTCAGGTCATATTTTTTTTACCAATTAACCCAAAACCACTGCTGGCACAATTATTGTTGGGGATGATGTACAATTTCCTTGCTATGGACTAAATCTTCAGTCCAGCTGACTGTGCCTGTGAGGGATGTGTGTACAGAGGTAAAGCAGAAATGCCTCATTCCCACAGCTCCTGGAAGTGGCCAGTGCCTGTGCACACTGAGATTGTTTGGCTGGTGTTGAGAGTGAGGAGACACACTCTAGTGGAGCGTCTCAGGTTGTTAGTCCCTTCATCTTCCCTTTGCCAAGTGCAGGGTGTAGATACAGAGGTCTCCTTGATCCTCAACATCTTTGAAGTGATGCAAATCTTGAATGTAACTAAGCTGGCTTTTTATTTCCAGCCAACAATTTTGCTCTGAACACACCACTCTGGAGAAATCTGCAGAAGAGAACAAAGGTGGGGACTTGTGTATATCTGAAGCTGCTGTCTCCATGTGGCATTCAGGTCCACAGAGCTGTGTAGGTGCTGTACTAGAGAGTTTTATTTAACAAAAGAAACAAACACAAAACATTTTACCTGGTCTTAGACACAGAGTGGCATTAAATAACTCTCCACCTGCAGCTAGTTAACATAGTGTCATACCATTATGCTTCTTGTTAAGAATATGTTAAGAATTAGCCTGATGGACTCAGTACTTCCACTTCTTTACACAGGAAAGAACTCAGATGAAAAAAGTTGAAAGATTTTGTTTAGTACTGAACCAAAACTCCTTCATTCTAATATCAAAGGACAGCAACCTTCCCCATTCATTTTTTTTCATACCTTGTGTACATAATGTCTTTGCTAAGGCTACTGACAAGGTGAGCTCTTTGGTTTCTGGGTCTGCATTTTTTGTTAAGACCTGAAAAGAAACCATTAGCTTATTTCACTTAGGTGAGCAAGAACAACTGCCTGTTTTGGGTTTTTTTTTCCCCTCAGGGTACAAGAGTGGATAGGACACCCAAGATTTGGGGAAGTATTTAAGAAAAAAGTGTTTGAGATGCTCTCGAGAATATATGATGTCCCATTAAATGCAGCTATTGACAATAAAACACCAAGTGCTGAGGCTGTTTTTTATGGCTTTAAGAATGTTCCTAGAAATGCCAGCTAAATGTGTCTCTTTCTAAACTTCTAAAATTAGGACTAGAATAATGAGACCATGATTTTAGTGTTACATAATAGTGGCACAACAGTGTGACAGAAAGTGACACAGCCACATAAAGAAAGCCCAATTTTTTCTAATCTATTGGAATGTGTTATGCCAACCAACCAAAGTCTTTTCACTGAATTTCTGAAAATAAATCTCATTGGAACACACTGCCAGGAAATAGTTACAGGAGAAAGACACAAGAAGGGACTAGAATCTGGTTAAGTAAAGGAGAGCAATGAAAAGAAAAAAACATTATGAACTTAGAAAGTGTTAATGTATTTATATACAAGTGGGTGGATTTTCTGGCATCATGGCAGGGCTAGAAATTGATTTATTTTTCGTGTATTTTAGTTAAGCAAAATGTAGAAGATACTTGTAAGTAAAAAAGACAGTAAAGAAAACAAATGCTTCAGAAAATTCAAGATCAAAAAAGCAGTAAGGAAACGAGTAAAATCTTAACAAATTTAGCTGAATGGACAGGATAATGGTTCAGTGTTGACAAATGTAACTTAAGAAGGAATAATCTGAGCTACCCAAATACATTGCTATTGTCACTTAAGAGAAGACCTGTGCCTTATACTGGACAGTTCATTGAAACTCTGCTCTGTGTGGAGCAAGGGTCAAAAAAGCAAACAAACAGTTAGGATGCAAAAGGGTTGGGAGAGAAATAATGCTAAAAACCTTATAACGTCATTAAATAATCAGTGGTATGCCCTGACCTGGAGTACTATATTCAGCTGTGGTTATCCTGTCTCAAACAGAATGTTATCAGAAATAGATGAAGTCTAGAGATGGGCAATGTAATGATTAGAAGCATGAAAAGCCCTTCATTTCAAGACACATTGAAAAGTTTAAAATTATTTTGATGAGACAGAAGATGGCTCAGATGGGCCACTAGCAAACATGGCTGCATTGTGTGTAGGAGATGTTATTTATTTAGAAAGGCAGCAAGTTAAGAATTAAGTGCAATGAAGTTAGTAATTTTTGCAATATGTAATTCTCTTCAGGAACTCATTGCAATTTGGTGGCCAAGAACTCAGCTGAGTGCAGACTTCAGTAAGATATGTATTTAAGGAAATGTATCACCTGTGTTACAGCCCATAGGATTTAAAAGATTTTTGAGGAGTTACAGATTACCCCAAGTGTGAATATTAGCCAAGTTGTAAATGACAGCATTAAGAAGAAACCTTTCCTATAGACAGGTTATTTCATAAATGCTTACTACAGGTTTTCTGACACTTCTCCCTGAAACACATCTAGTACAGACCACTGTCAGAGAGGATATCTGAGGAGATGGACCATTGCTCTGATCCAGTGTGTCAATTTCTATGTTGAATCAATGATATAGAGATGAAAGGTTCGATATCCCATTATCAGTCTCTTGAACCATCCAATTCTCCTTCTCTTCCCCATTCAGCTATTGATTAAATTAAATGCAGCAAGGTAAATGGGGACAGGAAAGAAATTCCTTATCTTAGCAGAGCTCTTTGTGCTTTAGTCTGCGTTATAAGGAGATAGTAACACCAAACTACTGAGAAATCTGTAAACTAGATTTATCCACAACAGCCCATGCACACAAAGATGCCACTATTTGGTTATTATTTTTACTGCCATTTAACTTTTTATTATTTTTAGACACGTGAGTATGCATTTACTGCTCATTACATGCTGCAGTTCTGGGGCAAAACTAGGTACAAAGAGAGTGTGAAGGACAAACCCCTACCATTCATCTGTACACATGTGCCATGCTGACTGCTGTATGTTGTGGAAAGATTCTCTGTAGATTCACCAATCTGAAGAAATAATGAGCTTAAAGCAGTGGAACCTCTGAAAACAGTTGGCAGTTAGATAATGATGGATATGCTGCAGAATCCAGAGATCTTGGTGGTGGAGGATGAATGATGCATATAATGAAAAGAAGGCTAAAGCTGATCACCTTCCCTGTTAGTATAAACACGTAAAATGCAATTCACTGTGATGATGGTGGTGGTGCATTGCATAATAAATTATGTGTCTGGATCATAAAGGCAATTTTTTATGATAGAAAAGTTTAATAGAAAATGTATGTAAATGAGCATAACTTGCCAATTGATGCTTTTTGACTAAAGTGTTGGAGGAGAAAATAATTCTCTAGCACATTTGCAAGTTGAGCTGAAAAATGTGGGTGAGTTCCACTTTCCAATTTGCTCACATTTTCAGACATAGAGGGATAATAGATCAGTTAAGAGCTATGTTTTATTGCTGTAAAACTGCTCAACATTGTGCAAAATCTTTGGAAGTGCTATGTGTGAAAGTTGGTGGTGAGGAAAATGTGGTGGGAATTGCTGATTAATAGAGGAG
This sequence comes from Chaetura pelagica, assembly GCF_000747805.2. Classification (NCBI taxonomy): domain Eukaryota; kingdom Metazoa; phylum Chordata; class Aves; order Apodiformes; family Apodidae; genus Chaetura; species Chaetura pelagica. The sequence goes on along the minus strand of NW_009952974.1, from coordinate 9,040,297 downwards.
CAGGAGTCAGCCACATCCTGTTCTCAAATTCCTGGGGCTTGCATGATTGCAGAATTGAGCCTGGGGGCTAGAAGTAAAGATTGTCCCAGCAGAGAAGCTTTAATAAGCAGAGAGCTCCAGAAGGGAAAAAAAAAAACAGCCAAAAAAAACACCAAAACACTGGGCAGTAATGTACTGGTGAGAGATGGGAATCTCTTGTTTTTCCCACAATTTTCAGATGTGCTAGATGAAAGTTGCAGAAGGGCTACATGGGCCATCTGATTATATTGGGGTACAAGGCAGCAGAGGAGAAATCAAAAAACAAAACACTCACCATGTGGGGAGGCTTCTTACAGCAAACAGAGGCAGCCTGGTCCTCAGGCTACAGTGATACTTTGAACCCTATTTCTCCACTGTATCAGTTTCATTTTAGCTATTCCCAAAAGTAATGTTCTCCTAGGACTGTCTGCAGCCAGGCAGGCTCTAAAAGGACTTGCTTGTCTTAACATGAATATGGGGGGCTTGAGATGTGTTTTTCAGACTGGAATATCTTTCTTTACCTAGGTTTAACTACTAATAGAAAAGGAGAGCAGGATATTCTAATGATAGTGAAGGGGTTTTTATTCCATGGTGTTGACCATGCATTGAGCAAATTTGGAGTGTTTTGGGTTTTGGTTTTGTTTGTGGGTTTTGGTGGGGATTTTTAATAATTTGAGTGAAATATGCTTCACAATTTATTATTTTTCTTTAAAGGGCAAAAAACTACCTGTGAGAAAGTGTTAGCAGAGAAGTATTTTCCCTTCACCATTGTCCCTAGACCTGTGCAAAAGAGTCCAGCATAAAACTGAGATTTTTCTGAGACTAGGTTTTACTCTGGAAGAGTAGAATTCAATGAATTTTCTAAAAGAATTTCTAAGGAAAATTTACACATCATATACAGCCAAAAATACTGATATAGAGTACTAAATTGACATTTTGAAACATAGCAGCTTGAATCAATGTTTTGTTTTGACATTTTGATGCAAAATGTAGATATTTTTGTGTGACATTTCCAAAGCAAGTTGGGATCTTTTTGGTAACTGTCCCGCAGAAATGTTTAATGAGTCGACAAGCAAATGTCAAACTGTTAGAATTCCCATGCAACACAAATTTCATTGGTTGATCAGCTCTTATTCATGCCCTTTGAAGAAGAGTTGAGCCTATCAATATAATAGAAATCCATATTCCCACACAAGACCTTCCAGTTCAAATTTGAATTCTAGCAGTCTCACATTATATTTTTTTTTTTGCAAATTCTGTTGAGAAACAGTGGGTGTAATATTTTATCACTTAGAGGTTTTTTTGAGGTAACACCAAATTAGACAGAAAAAACATAAAATTCACATTTCAGGAGGAATCTAGGAAATAATTTCATTAGCTGAAAATGGAAGAATTTTTTTAATTTAGTTAAATGCCATATTGCCTCAATCTAGACAGAAGGAAAAAAAAATAACACAAAAGAACTTAATATTTTTCTTAGCACACTGCATCACTCACTTCTGGTTAGCGAACAGATGTCCCAGACATGGAAGCTGTATAAGGCTTTCTTTTGGCTGAGAGCAGATTGACATTTAATTTGTTACTAAACACTAAAGCTGGAGTATTGGTTTTCTAGAAATGTACATAAGCCATATTTAAAATGCTAGAACCACAGCAAAACACCACATTTTTGCAGAGAAGATGGGCTGTCCATCTGAAAATGTTATGAAAGCTCTTCCTAGAAAGGGTTTGGGTAGTAAAGCAACCTGCAACTCTAAGGATGTGAATGGAGCAGAACATGCTGTTGAGGGCTGGGCTCTCTCGGGGTTTGGTTAGGAGTTAGAATTTGGTTCTGACAATGACAGAGACCTATGCGTACCTGGGCGCTGAATCCTCAGCTCCTCAAATCTGGATTAGCGAGGGCTGCATCAAGAAGCAATTCAGTGGTCTAAACAGAATCACTCTGACACAGATTTTTGAGTTTTAATCTGTTTCTTCTGTGCAGTTACCTAAATTCACGTAAATAAATAGGGAAAAAAAATAACAATCCTAAGGTGAATGTTCCTTTATGTTCCTTTGCCAAAAAATAATTCCTTTCCCCAGTTTTATTTTCAGATATTTTCATTGGGCTTCAATTGTTATTTGTGTAGAAATCTACAATATGTTTATTTTTTTAAAAAAGATAAGAATCAACAGGAGAGAACACCAAATCTGCTGAAAATCCACTAGTATGAGGTGGTGTCTTCCTTTATGTTCCTTTGCCCAAAAAGAAGCAAAAATAAACCCCTTTTCCCCAGTTTTATTTTCAGGTATTTTCACTGGGCTTCAACTGTTATTTGTGTACAAATCTACAATCTGTTTATTTTTTAAAAAATATAAGAATCAACATGAGAGAACACCAAATCTGCTGAAAATCCACTAGTAACATGAAAAGCAGCACTAGCTGTGTTTTCCTGAAATGGTTAATAACAAAAGGAAAAAAGAAAATTAGACCCTTTATTCTAGAGAGCATACATTTATGCAAAGAGGATGTTTAGCTGGGGGTAAAGAGATGAGGACTTGGCTAGTTATGAACTTGTAGAATAATCATGGGAAAAAAGGATGAAGTGTTCATAGTGGTATAGTAATGACATACGTAAAGCAAATGTGTTATGATTAGATCAAATTGCAAAGAGAAATGAGTAAATGTTGAGAACAATGCTGTGTTCGATGTGTAAACAACATATCTCTCTCCTCAGTTGGGGTTGTTAGAAGCAAGCAAGAGCTAAAAATACAAGAGCAATTTTTAGAGGCAACCTCATGACTGGCAATCAGTGCTAATAAGATTCTTTTCCTCTTGCAAGATTCACGGAAAGCCCTCAATCCATGCCGAGCACATTCAAAGGCAAGGGACTAAGCGCTCCCCTTACAGGTTCATTATCATTCGCAGGTTATCCCAAGCCAAGTGAATCAGGAAAGCAAATGAATTAGTGAGAATTAAGGAGCCTCTGTGGTCTGAACCCTCTCCAAATCTCAGCTAAGATGAAAGGTAGACGCTGATGTCTTGTGTCCCAGGGTTTTCAGAATTGGAGCCCCAGTGCCGAGCCGCTTCCTCCAGAGCCTTGCAGAAATGTGCAGGCAGTTAATGTTGCCTAACGTCTCCTGACCGTGGGTTCAGCCATGTGGGAAAAGTTTTACGAGGCTGCAAAAACCAAACCCCCTTTCACTCACAATTAATTACAGGAGAGTTGCTATAGCACCTCGCTGTCAATGAGTCCAGTGTAAGCACACTTTCTTCTCATTTCGCTCAGTAATAATCAAAGATACTTGGATAATGTCTTAGTACGTAATGATATCAAATAGGTAGTTAAAAGACAGATCTATAGCACATTGAACCACAAACAGTACTGTTTCATGGGAAGGAAGATCTTAAATTATAGGATTCGTACCTGACACGGATGAGGATCTCTAGTTTGTACCTTCTATATTTTTATTTGTCTGAAATAATGCAGTACCTGACAAGCTTTTAATCATATGTTTAGTTGTTATGGTACAATGATCTTCTCAGAGAAGCTATGGAGTTAAAATACACTAGGTTGGAAAGAATTCTCAGAAAAGCAGTTTGTTTTCATTAAATATTTGTTACTGCTAATTATACTTGATCACTATAAAGAATACAGTTTAATTAATGAAGTCCACCGTCTAGAAAAAAATAATTTGCTTTCCAAAGGATAGTAGTATATCTTTGCATTTGTAAGGAGAGGGAGAAATATCAATTGAAAATGTGCAGATATATTTGTGTGTCTGCTTGTGTGTTTGTGCATGTGAATAAATAAAACAATATTGGTTTTGGAAAACCAGAGGTTTGACAGGAAAAAAAAAAATCTATTCAAGGGAATTTTTCCAATTCTGACAGTGGAAGTATATTCAAATAGCAAGGTTGTATTTTATCAGATGTTTCAAATTGTTTAACATAAGTAATTATCTACAATAAAATAACATTTGGCAAATGACATTAACCAGTGTTTTCACAGCCTAGGATTGTATCAACATTTTTCATCAGATATATTACTCTGCCACAATTTTTAATGTCATCTGTTTCATGAATGTGCAGAGTTCAGTATAAAATTACATGTTTTTCATAATAAATGTATGAGTTTAATTTTATTTTTTTGCAAATGATATTTTTTCAGGGCTAGTTTGAAGGAAATTAATAGAAAATGAAGGCTGATAACTCTGCACATGTAACTGAAGTCTTGAATTCATGTGCTGGTGTACATAATTGTTCCTTTAAACAATAATGTTGGAAAAATTTCTAGTTTTTGCTTTCCCTCTTCATATAATTCCTGACTCATGACCTTCTATCTACCAGTCAGGCTTGATGTGCACGACTGTGTCTCATTTATAATAATCATGATCTTTGCAGAGATCGATTAAAATATTACGGTTCTTTTAAAATCAGAATGCCTATCAAACGAAGCCTCACTTATAAAATAAAGAAAAGGCTCAGCCTTTTGCAGATTTTCTTCAGTTGAATAAGATGTTGTAAAAATCTCTTGATATTCAAAGACAGTTAATCATTAAAGAGGCAAATATGTTAATAAGTTTTTACCACAATTGAAAATGCTGTTAGTAGTTAGCTAGGTTACACTGTTCTATACACAGTAGCTTTAACATGATTACGAAAAGAGACCCTGTCATGTAATTTTAGGGTTTCCTTGAAAATCACCAGCTCCAAAATAATATATATTTGAAATAATAAGTTAATAGAGTTTATAGGATATTTTTTCTTTTAATATGCTGTTCAGTTTTTATAGAAAGTATTTCAGGAACTCCAGAATGTTTTAACCCTTTCTCTCCTTTTAGATAAAATTTCTGAATGGAAAGAAATCCAATATGATTTTAAATTAGGTAGAAAACACCTATCCAGGACATCAACTCTAGGAAATTTATTTTCCTTGTACTTATAATTAATTTTATTGGGCAGGTTGAAATCCCAGCCGCTACCTTCACTACAAAGAAAATGTTCTAAGACTTAAAGGAAAGATAAAATTGAACTGCAGAATGGCATTAAAATTCAACAAATCTTATTCTTAATTTTTTAATACTGCAATGTTGATATTTTCCTAATATCTTTTCTTCTTTAATGTCATTAAGCCTTGTGCTTTTCTACAACGAACACATTTTTCTGTTTCTATAAATCAGAAGAAAGAAATATTTGAATTGATATCATTCTCTCCACTATCTTCCTAAACCTCTGTATCATTAAATAATTTTATTAATTGCATTTCTTAATACTGCTCTTGTTTTAATCAGTTTCAGGTTAGCTTACTTCTTGCATTTAGACAATTCTATTTATGTTATCCAAAGAATTAAAGATAGCAAATGCAGGTAAAATCCTTTTGAGAAAGACTTGAGCATATGACAGAAGAAAAAAACCCGAAGCAGAATTAGAACAATTTCCCACACAGTATCAGCCTTGAAAGCAGCGAAGCACACAATACCATTAAGTGTGTGTGTGTGTGTGTGTGTGTGTGTGAAGAGCTTCATAATACAAATATTATTTTAAATGGTGTGAATCTGCGGCAGCCTGCAGCAACAGCAACATCAGCCAGTCCTGCATTAGCAAAGCAGCGGGCCCTGCCCTTGTGCTGGCCAGAAATGACCAGTGAAATCCCAAAGGCACTCTTGAATTTCTGCATTCTCATTTCATCAGCTGCAAAATATCTGTCACTCACGTCCCACACTGGGCAAAGTGACACCTGCCAGTCTCAAGAACAAGGACAAATTAATGTTCCTCCACCAACTGTGTCTCAGAAATGAGTAGCAAGAGACGGTGTGAGCAATCAACAGCTAGAGTACATTGTTAAAGTTTGCAATGCATTTCCGGGGTTTCCTTTCAGCCAAGGTAATTTGCAGCAGCTGTTGTTGTTTTATGCTGTTATTGAACATGTGCTCTGCTGATTTTCCTTCTAACGAATCTTTTTAAAATATTTGCAAAATGTGTGCAAAATTGCATTGCTGAGGTTTCAAGAAACTGCAAAACAAGGCAGTTTGATTTAAAACAATGCATGGGAGAGGCAGTGCAGCAGCTGCCAGAGGACTGACTGTGTAGCCCAGGCACTTGCCTTCTCTACTTGATCTTCCTTGAAATCACTCAGAAATATTTTGGATACTAGGTATAAAATCTTAAAAAAACCCAAAACAACAAAAAACCATTTCTGATGTCTGTCATCATGTCACATCATGTTATGCGATATTATATCTGTTTGTGATGAGATGCAACATGACAGGATGTAATGCAATGTAACGTATCAAAAAATGTAAATAATCCACTTTTGGGGATTAGATATCTGCTGTCAATTCCTATAGCAGAAGTATGAACTGAATTTATTGAGGCGGATGGGAGCTCAGCAAACTCCAGACTGTTCATGCTGTTTGCAAACCAGCACACAACACTGTTCACTGCCTCTCCCAGTTACTTTTTTGGATAGTTTGGCTCAAAAATTACTGCATTACAATGTTAAATAAAAGTTCTTGTGCACAGTTCTGCGACTTGATTATTTTGCTAATTATCACTGTTCACACCAATCACTTTGATGATGCCTCACTGTGAGTAGTGGTTTGTCCATTTTTAAAACTTCTCTTTGGAAATAGCTGTAGTGTTTTCATGGCAAAATGTAACTCAGACAAGAAGGAACAAAAAATCCAGTAGTATGTGTGACATAAATGGGGTTTAAAAAAGTGGCATTTTGAGCCAAATAAGAGACTGCTCAGGATGGTGTAGCCTCCTGAGGTCTCCCTGAGACGGGACACTTTGTCTTTGATGGCATGGCTACCATCAGCTTACCTTGGCAAAGAGAACTGGGAGGGGAGGGCAAGTGCTCACTTGTATGTGTCTGCAAGCTGTTGATCAGAAGTGCCCACATTCTAGGATTGTGTGGTCTTGAGTGGAAATTCATCAACTCCTGCTCCCAGCGCCGGAGGCCCGGGCTGGGGCACTGGCAGAGGGTGCAGCCGAAGGCAGGGCCAGCTGCAGCCTGTGCCAGCCTGGTCGGTGCCTGAGGAGCCAGCAGGCTGCAACATGGAAGGTGAGTGTTTGAAATGATGGCAAACATAGGCCAGCTGCTCTGGCAGTAGTCTGGAATGCTGGGAAGAGGGATTTTGAGGTGTTACACCAGGGACTGATGATTTGGGGAAATTAAAATACTTCAGTTTTGCCATTGCATAGCCAAGGCTAGGAGAAGGGGTGTATCACCAGGACAGGGAGGGATTCAGAGCGCAGTACTGCTCTCCCAAAACTTCCTGAGTCTCCCTTTCCCTCTGTCCTACTTTCCTCCTGACTCACTTCCAGCAGCTGCAACCAGCCCAGAATTAACCTGTTTGTGTGTCCAGTGCCTGGGAGGAAAAAATCTAAGCCACTGTATTTCACCAGTAATTAAGAGTTAATAGATGGTTTAGAACTTGCTTTTTATTTTATTTCAACAGAAAAGAAAAAGCCACGTTATCTGAAGCCTTGTCTGCAGCACAGCCACTCTGCAAAAATACCTCCTCACCGTTACCACAGCTTCACCCCCGCTACCTCTGGCTGCCTTGGGAGCTCGAGCATAGATGAGTGAACAGCATTTTAAGTACTATGTTTATTCAATGTGCTCTAAGCAAGGTTAGATGATACGATATTTCTAAAGCCCTATTCTCTGTGTACTTGAGGGTTGCCCACCTTGCTAGCACTGATGCCGCTGAACCAATATTAGCAGCGGTGAGGGGTGGCTGTAAATTTTGCCTCATGTAGACAAGGCTTACAAGGTAAGCAGACAAACCCCCGGCTGCAACTGTGTGCCTAGGAATGGAACCCTTTATTTGCTGTCATAGTGATGACTTTTAATTGTCCCAATAAACAAGCTTTTAAAAAGCTTCTAAAATGTTCTCTAATAACACACTTTGGTCTTTAGCCATAGAAATGCAGAAATAATTAGAAGTGCCATTGTGTACAGTGCCTTCTGGACTGGGCTGAAGGTGAAGGAGAAAGTATCATGCTATCCTTGTCAGCTGCAAGGGTAATTACTGCTGGCTGAAATTACTCAACATTTGTTTATAAGCTCCCCAGAGCATGCTGTAAATAGATTGTCTGTTATAGTCCAATCACATTAAAACGCTGCTCCTTGCAAACTGCTACCTCCTGTTTTCTGTAAGCTAGACAGAGAAAGCCTGCTGCTCACTTATTGAGCACCAAGCACTGAAGAGCTATGTTTAATGTGATTGTTTTCATTAGCTCTTCTCTGTCTGATATTACATTTATAGTTTACTGGGCTTGGAGACTGGCATGTTGCATTGCTTTCATTTGCTGTAGTAAGAGTGAATAGCTTTATTTCTGGAGGGTGTATGCAACAGTTGATAGGAATTTTGGAATAGTAAAAGCATGGGAATATCTACGGACTCTTGTTCTCCTCCTGGGCAATGGTATTTTTCTATTTGCCTTTTAAATGCTCCCGCAGTGGCTCCAGCAGTGGTCATGTTGCCTAAATTGTCCTTTGAAGGATGAGAAGTATTTTCATAAAAGGTTAGAAAAAATGTATTTCCCTTAGCACTGAATTTCACAGTACAGCATTGTCCTGTCCATTATGACCTGAGTTGTATGAAATAGTGATGCAGCCACAGCCTGTCTGTTTGATTTGCTCTCAGCATGATTTACCACATCATATCACAACAGCCCAGGTATTTCCCATAAATATGGGGCCAAATTCATTGCTGACATATGCAGACACAATTCCATTGCTATCGATAGAGTTGCATTTTCTCCTACCAAGGTGAATCTGGCCACTAAACTGAAGATTTAGGGGAAAGAAATATAATTTTGCAAAAAAAAACCCCACCAAAACCAACAGCAACAACCCAGAAAACCAAAACCCAAACACACATACACGCGATATAGTAAAAAAAGAAAAATAAAGGCAGTACAGATCCATTACTGGGTATCAGGGGCAGAAATTTGTAACCTTTGTTTCATGAGTAATTCATGAGAACACACACAAAGGGTATTTCAACAGCACTCATTTTTATTTACCACTGATTATTCCCCCAAATCAGTACTGATTATATATAAAGCAAAGTGTGGACCCATCATGTCACATTTGTTTGAAAAGGCTAGCAACAACAAGCTGCCTTACACACTCCCATAGCTAGGAAAAAGTCTAGACATTAGTGAAATTTAACCTGATTTTCTTATAACACAAACACTGTTCTGGTGTAAATCCTTATGGAAGACAGTGCAGCTACAACAACTTATACCAGCGACTGAGCTTCCCGGGAAATAACACAACAAAACAGTAACGTTAGTGACCAGCTGAGAATTATTAAAGGAACACAGATAATTGGAAGAAAATAAATTACCTGGGTAGAATAGCTAGTATAAAATGAAGTGCAGGCAAAATCACTATATAGGACACCTTCCAGCCTCACATGTCCTAGGTGCCTTTCTCCCTAATTTTAAGCTCTGTATAAAGTTTCTGTTCTCTGCAAACCAGTCAAGGAGGAATAAGAATTGGGGTTTGGATACCCACATTTTATTATAACTGGAATCATTGCCTGTAGAAAACTGTCCTTCTGGGAAAGATGCAGGGAGTGCTAGAAATGATGATTCAATTGCCCATTAAGATAATTCCTGGAAGTATTACTTTCTTGAGGCTGTCTTTCCAGGAATGGCAATCACAGCATCACTGCTCTGACAGTGCAATAGGTATCTCCAGAAGTGGACACAGCAGGTGAATATTTCCAGTTACTGCAAATAAAGTAATACACTGCAGGTTAAATCTCATGGTTATGTTTATTTGCTAACTAATGCAGCATATTGCAATCCTTTGGTGATGATTTATACCAATTGTTTTGCAATAAATGGAAGCTTTTTTTGCAGTCCAGGTAACATTTTTTATGTTCCTATTACTGCTTTCTGTGCTATTAGAGAAGCAGTGAATCTTTAAAGAGAAACTTCCTACAGCTAAAAAAGACATTAAGGGGGGAAAAAAGCTGGGAGCCATAGTGACAGGTACAACTAAGGCTGTATCCTTCGGTTCCCTGGAAACCAGTCAAACACTATCTCATCTTGCAATGGTTGTGTCTGATCCTCTGCTTCAGACATCTTCCTAATAATGGCAACTACAGAGGTGACTCTCTGCAAATAAGGGCTTACAGCAACTGGACATCCATCATATATCTCCAGAGCAACATTAGACCACCCTAATGGGTACTCCCGTCTTCATTATGATATTAATTCTCTAAATTTCCAAAGTGATTTCATTTGTAAAATGACAAAGGCTGGCTGCTCAGGAGACAAACTGTTTTCATCCCCCTCCTGCATGCTTACAAAGGCTTGCTCTCTTTAGTCTTTGGGGGAAAAGAAATTTGATAGCATCAGATCTCCTGTGATACACAAGGCTGCCTAACAGCTACACCACCTGCCAGCACTGCATGCCTGCCCATCCAGCCTGAAGATTTCTAAAGCAATGGTTGATGAGTAGAACGTAGATGTTGGTTTGGGGAGGGGGGGGGGAGCTATGCAGGGAGAAAATAGAGGCTGTATAAAAGAGGCTCTCTGCGAAAGTGAGGCAGGATTGAGGGTAAGGGTGAGGTCAGAGCCAAGGCTGGAAACTGAATCAATCTGAACAAGGTTGGTTTGGTTAGATTAGGTAAAAGCATGATTTGCTCTCTGGTGTATCAAAGCCTCTGCTGTGGCTACAAGTTCACTGACAGCCAACCAAAGCAAACTTTTTATAAACAGACAATTCTTTGATTTGCTCCTGATCTCAAAACTCTTTAGTATTAAATAAAATAAAGATTAAATTAAAAAGGAAATCAGTAAACCTGTGACATCTTTAGTGCTTGCCCCAAATAGTGACCAACTAAAGCGCCTGCCTGAACAATAGTGAGGAACCAGGAGGTTTTTTAAGGGCAGTGATAATTGTAACCTGACTGCTGAACGAAGTTTGAAGCAATTGAAACAGAAGAGCATTTAATGCACTGAAATGTGTACAAGACATCAATCTCATTAGGCTTCATCCTATGTTAAAAGACCAGCCACACTTCCTATAATTTGCATGCTTATGGATTTCCTTTCATTTACTCTAGGTCAGTCCTGTTGCTGTCCACAGACTTGCACCAAGAAGTCCAGTTCATCTTCCCAGTGAAAACAACGTTCAGCATGCAGATGATTTTAGTCACTCCTGTGAGTACCCTCCTACAATTTCATTCCCTTTGTCCTTGCTCCACTGCTAGATTTATTTCATACCAGCTATTTCCACAGCCCCTTTTAGTGAAGAACCTCAGACTAGGCATCGTGGCCTGTATTAGAAATGGTGTGGCAAGTAGAACCAGGGAGGTGATTGTCCCTCTACACTTGGCATTGGTGAGGCCCCACCTTGAATAATGTGTGCAGTTTTCGGCATCTCAAGACAAGAAAGACATTGAGGTGCTGGAACATGTCCAGAGAAGGGCAATGAAGCTGGTGAAGAGCCTTAAGAATAAGTCTTATGAGGAATGGTTGAGGGAACTGGGGCTGTTTAGTCTGAAGAAAAGGAGGCTGAGAGGAGACCTCATTGCCGTCTAGAACGACCTGAAAAGCAGTTGTAAAGAGGTAGGCACTGGTCTCTTCTCACAACTGATGATAGAACAAGAGGGAATGGCCTCAAGCTACATCAGGGGAGCTTTAGACTAGACATTAGGATGAAAGGGTTGTCAGACACTGGACCACGCTTCCTAGGGAGTTGGTTGAGTCACCATCCCTGGATGTGTCTAGTTGTCTAGGTGGGGTGCCTGGGAATATGGCTTAGTGCTGGACGTGGTAGAGTTGGGTTAATGGTTGGACTTGATGATCTTGAAGGTCTTTTCTAACCTAAGTGATTCTATGAGTCTATGATTCTATGATTTAGGGCTAGAACTTGGTACCAGTGTGGCCTCATGCCCCACAGTCTCAGGACATACTGCATCCCAGGTGTCCTTCAGCTGACAAGAAGATAGCAAAGTGTCTGTGGGGGATTGCAGTCCCCACATTCCCAGCTGGCTGACATGCTCCCTCCCAGGGCACAGGGACCACGTGGCTGCTCTGTGCAGATGGTGAAGTGGGTGTCTTTCAGGGTGACTGTGCTGGGCAATGTGACACCCAGAGCGACATGTGGCTCCACATCCCTGCTCTGCTTTTCATCTGGTATATACTGCAAACAGGGCTCTTAATTACATTTTATAAATATATCAGATAGTCTTTACATCTCACACATATGAAAACATTACAATAAAACCTTTTTTTAAAACTAAATTAATTATCAACATGAAAAGCATTGAAGTGGATGGCTCTTTTTTCTCTCAGACGAGGCTCTCATGTTTAGGCTAGACTCAAGCTCCTTTGTTTTCTGATTTTCTCTTTCTTTCTGGCCCAACAAGTCTTAACATCCTTTGCTGAATAGCCATGCAGCTTCAGCAGGGAGCAGACAGACTCCCTCTTTTCCCTTCTCTGCACACTTTCTCCAAATATCCAGCAACTGTGGCTTAACTTGGTAGTCAGAAACCAGGCTGGAGCTGTAGATTTGAACGCCCCTCACACTAAGGAGGTTGCTGAACTGTAGTCAGCTCACCAGTTTCTGGGTGAGTGCTTTAACTACTGCAATAAAAGATGAGCAGCAGCATCACCACCATCCATCTTCAAAAAATAAAGAGTAATCCAGTTGTCCAGCCCTCAAGGAACAAAGCGCCTATGAGTCAAAGGGTTTTGCTGAATGGGAATGTGAGTTACATCTTAACACTTAATTGAAGGCTTTGTGTGAATAGCTTAGTTCTATAGGAAATATTATTTTAGATATTAATGTTTTTTTGAAATTTTGCATTCTGTAGACTCAAATTCAAACATGCTGTGAGGAACTCTATTGTGATTGCTTATCTCAGGAATAAACTTGGCTCCATGTTATATGCTTATAACGTTATTGATGGCCCTCTGGCCCCCAAATTAAATTATTAATGGAAAATTCTTTGTCATTTGTTTCTCAATGTCACATGAATGCAAAAGTATTTTTCAGTGCAGCTTCATGGAGGAGACATTCTCTGTTTGTATTGAACTTCACCTTTTCTGAAAGAGGTACTAAATTATTATTTCTTTTACATCTTTTAACTAAATAGTGTAGTTCCCTGTCTAAGATTAATCCATTGCCATTTCTATTAATTAAAGCTCTACTTACACCCCAAAGTCCTTCTTTTTCGCAAAAATCATAGGCAAATACTTGAGAGTTTTGTGCCTGTTTTATGCAAATTATCCAGTATATATGCTCTAAGGCATCATAAATTTTGCTTCTGTCTTCTGTGGTTGCCTTGTAAAAGCTTGAAATTTTAGCCTAATATGGCACTTCAGTATGTACAAGCTACTGCATGATTCATTATGGAAAACCCCCCAACACTCTGTTTCCTAAACTTTTTGAATGCTCTATATGCACAGAACTGGAGCAATCATCACACTATGTTTAGGCTTCCTGAGTGTTACTGTGGAAGAAAATTAGCTTCCCAAGGGTGACTGTAAAAACTATAGTGTTTTGGGTTTGTTTGTTTTGGTTTTTTTCCTGGGATCTCCTTAAGCACAAGAGGAACGCTGCTTTGCTGGGATTCAGTGGAGTGAAAGTCACTATGAGTAGATGGCTGGTGGTTCATTCATGGTAAGGGAAACCCAGCCCCATAAGGAGTGGTATAGCATAGAGATTTTGTTAACTACCTCTGACCTTTCTGCTTTCATAATGGGGGACAGCAGAGCTGTGACCACCAGTTGTGCATGGAAGGGATGTACTTACTTTTTCTCTTTCCAGGTTTGCAGGGAAGTGAAAACATGGTGCAAATGCTATTTAGTCTGTTGGCAGGCTCAGTTTCATACAGGTGAAACATGGCTGAAAGCCACTTTTACTTGCTCTCTCCACCCAAACAGTACTCTCATTGCTGAGCCTCTGGAAAGCACAATGCAGCATTTGACTGGTGCTCTGCTCTCAGATACCTCTCAAGTAGAAAACAAGTTGTTTGCCATTTGCTTCCCTTGTCAGATCAAACCAATACACATACTTAATATACCTATCTTGAGAAGTTTTCTTTATTGATGACTCTCACTTTCTCTGCAAACAATATATTTTCTACAGTAACCATCCAGGTAAATAGGGTTCACTCTGGAAATAGAAGGAGCAGAACCATATGGGAGAGTATAAAAATGAACTGACCTGAACCACGGTTCTGAAAACATTGTAAATTGTTTCCATACCTTGACAAATGTTCACACTGGTTAGGAATGCCTTTGTTGTTGTGACTTGTCCTCTAATTGTCAGGCAGCTTCCAGGGAATAGGTCCGCTCCTATGCTAAATTATGATACAGGGAGATAGCTTGCCAGCCTGATCTAGCCTTTCCTGCATTACTACCAGGTTTCCATTGTGTTCCCATCTAATCCAATACGTGAATGGGCCCAAAATTTGTCTAACTTTGCTTAATGTTTCCGTGACATCTGCTTTCAATGGTATTTGAAGCAGAATGTAGTGATGTCACACTTTCATTGGACTCTGGAGTGTGACTGTAAGTTGCTGTTTAGGGGCTTTGTGAGAGCTTTGCACCTTCTTATGATTGCCCAGGCAGCTCTGAGTAATTTTGTACAACCTCCATGCATGTATATGTTAAGTCACAAACCTATGGAATTTGCAATAGCTGCATAGCATAGTATCATAGATCCAAATGATGTGTTTCTCCAGTACTGAACTTTAAGAATATTGCCATTCGGGTACAGAAAAATTCTGTTGGTATACGTAATTTACCATGAAAAATAGTGGTCCCACAGAAAAAAAGTAATGTATTAAGTATAAATATACTCCAAACTTGTTGCTCTTGTCCTATTTTTTTATTAGCTCTGTATACAATGTTTGTTTTCTGCTATTTGGGATGGTAATAACAGGAATTATGTCTCCTTCACTAAGCAAGCTTTTTTAATACAAATAGGATTTGTATATGCTAATTAATAATGCATTGTATCTGCACTGACTAACTGGATACTGTAACCCTTAGATGGAAAAGACTGCACATACATTGTTCCCTTCAAAGCCAAATTCGTCAGGTATTCTCTGAGCACCAGAGTGATGTCTTTTTAAGAAGGCATTTTTATTCTGCAGTTCAAGATGGCGAACACTTGGACATGATATTCTGCTTTTGACCTTGTAAAAATCATTTGCAGTTCTGAAAGCAGCAACACCTCATGATAAAACTGTATTAAGTGATAATGACATTTTGCCAGATTGTGCTGAGAATTGCTCTGAGAAGGAGGAAGATGTTTCCATTGATTGTTCATCAATCTCCAGATTGTCTTCAAATGATGAAGAGCCCAGCAGCCGCGTGACATGAACTCACCCCACAGCCACAGGGAAGTTGGGGGACACGGTGATGCAGAAAGGGCACTGCCAGACCCCAGGGTGAGCTTCAACCATGCAGATCCACACACCATCCAGCACGTGGAGGACAGAGTGCAGCCTTCAACTCTGTGTCCTAAGAAAAAATATTATCAGTGTTTGGCTTTGCTGAGCCATTTGCACCGCTTTCCAGTGCAGGAAGAGCAGGTTGATAGTGATACTATTTACAATTCATTATGAGAAGATTGCAGAAGATTGTTGAAGACAGGAACAACTGACCTCCTATTTCCCTTTCATCTGCAGGAGTACATTCATAAATGATAGTCCACTTTAAGGACACTGGAGTGGAGAATTATACTGGACTGCTTCTTCTACAATCTTCTTTATCTTTTGGGTCAGCAACATCGCTAATTGGCACTTGACAGCACTTTCAGATACTCCTTGTGAATCTCACAGTGTGACTGATGGTTGATAACATAAAGAGAAGAATTCCTAGATCCATTTTAGACCATCAAAAACTAGATGCTGCCTAGCATGTACCACATCTGGCAATTGATAGCACCATGTTTATTAAGGTTATCTGATGGGAAGAGCTGCAAGCAATGAATAACGCAGCAAAGCTGCCTGTGATAACCTCCCCACAGTGAAACTGCATAGGCTGACAGTTAGCTTCATGCTTGCCATTTTAATATTCTGGATTTTTAAAGTGAAAAGTGTTGAGGAAATGCTCCAGATTTTCTGAAGGCTCTTGCCAGACAAGGATATCCCACAATGTAGTTAACAAGTTATGGGGTTTTTTATGCTGCTGAATTTTTAAAATGTATTTTTCACATCCTAAACCAGTAAGAATTATTTTTTATGCCTGAATGCATTTGAGGGATTAATTCATTTTACAGCAGAACTACTGCAACTATTCTCTTGATGCCCAAAGAAGAATAATTCAAAATTCCTACCCTTTGTTATTCTGTGTCTAACCCATAATTTTTCTATACACTTTATCAATTAATCTTTTCAAACCTTTGTTCAATGGAACAAGAGTGTTTCTAATATACTCAAAATACACAGGCTGGCATTTACAAAGAGAGAGTTGCCATCAGCTGTAGTGATTGTTATGTTATTGTATGTCCTTATTAGTGTGAACCTTCTTCAGCTCACTTTGTAAATTTCCAACAGTTCCTCTGCTGTGGGCATCTTGCTTGTTATCAGGATCTTCAACAGAAAGTAAAAAACTGTTAGTGCATGCAGTGGACTGGATAGCTCTCACCTGCCGTTGAGTGATGGATGTTCTCATAGCAGCTGGGAAAAATAGCATAACAGAGAGAAATATTAGTGTTGCATTGCATATTTTGTGCAATATAGGCTTTGAATCTCAAATGCCCTAACACTTGCATGCATTTCAGCACCATGTTCCTTTGAGTGCATTACATAAATCTGAATTCCAGGCAGTGCTATACAGACTTGCAAACCCTTTTTCTCTGAACTCTATTATTTATAAGATTAAAACCCCTGAGGTTTCAAATGGCAGGTTTATTGTCAAGTACAATGTACTTTTTATTCTGAATGGACAAAAGCCTTTGAGCTTACCTGAGCTTGCATGGAAGCCTGCCTGCCTGCCCTCAGTGCTACCACATGTATTAATGGAGGCCAATCTTTTCTCCACGGGTGTGAGACAGGCATCCTGTAGGGCCCACCAGCTGTACCATGGATATGCACCCTGTTGGAGGAGAGCTCTTTCTTTACAGGCATTGGGTGAATGGCCTCCATCCAGAGCTGTGTCACAGCTAGAAGCTCTCAGAAAATGTTTTTTGTAGGAGAAAAGTTATCTGCTCAGTTCAGCTTCTGGATTTCTCTACACTGCACCCACAAACAGAAGTTGAGGCTTACAGGTGTGCTCATTGTTAATGGACATTCAGTGCAAATGGTATGGAATGGCCACAAAGTATTTGCTCTGTGGTTATCTATTGTTTGATATTTGTAGGGTGTGGTGAGTCTTTAAGGTCAGAAATAGAGAAACAGTATAAACAGGATGGAAGAATTAAAAAATATTTCAGAAAGGCTTTTCAAATGTTCCTGGTGCAGATCTCACATCTGCTCATGCAAGGATAGTTCCAAATATCCTAGTAAAATAATAATTTAGACTGTGGTCAGGTCTATTCAGAAGCTAAGGTTTTATAAATTTTTAAATGGAGAAGGCACTAGAGGCTTCTAAGATGGCCATTAAAGATCATATTATGAGGCATTTAGTCTGAGTCATTTTAAAGAACCATAGTTGGTCTTCCAAAGTGTCAAATGTCTTTCAGATGTGCTGGTGTTAATGAAACATACATTCATCAATCTTTAGAGTGGGAGGTTTTTACAGCTGCTTACCATTGCTACATATGCACATAAAAATCTCCTCTCTTGTTCTCAAATCACAGGCAAGGGAAAAAAAAGAAATATTTTTTTTTAACTAAAGAAGAGATATGTTACCCTCTTTGACTTGGACTACTCCAGCAAGTGATCTCAAAAAACTGCTGACCACCCTGTATGCCATATGGATTTTTTTATGCCAAGACTTTTAGTTCTAATGAAGGCACACAAATAGAAACAAGTTCTGTGAGATCTAGCTAACTAACACTTTGTTAGTTTTGTAACAAAGATAACAGCTTTCGGACTTTGGACATAAGAATGAAATAAGTAAATAATTAATATAAGAAAGGGCACACAGTTCTTGTTTAATGGATTAATAAGAGCAATTAACCTTGTAGTGCATTAACATTTTAGGACTTAAATGTTTGTGAGTTAATTTTCATAAAGTGTCCTTGTAAAGGTCTAAGTCAAACTAATTTTAAAGAAATTTTAAAGTTTGCATTTGTTGACATTGTCCAGCAACACTAGGAATGGCCTAAATTTAATATTAAAAAAAATATTACAGACATCACTGATCAATGCAATTTGGAAATGCATATCTAAATTATACTGTGTGGAACAAATAGGCATTTATTCAAGAGTTACAAGAGGAGTTATTTTCTTAAGATTTATGTTATGTAATTCTTTATCTTGTGCTTCTAAGTCAAAGGTATTTTAAGTCAGTCATATTATGATTATGTCAACAGACTGTTAGAAGCTTTATGTTAGACTAATGGCAGTGGTAACCTTGCTGATTTTAACATTCAAGTAAACAACCTGTCCTAAGTTCATTTTGGCCACTTTAGTGTGCCCGTTCAGAGGGATGAACCAGTTAAAGAACTGGGCTGTGTTTAGTGAACAGCCAAAATCTTGATATAACTATGACTTAGAGATGTTTTGTATAGGCAAAAGGGAAATGATACATGACCCAGATGGTGAACCAGAGACCTTTGTGAGAATTCATCCTCAGAAGTTTGGTTAGGAAAAAAGGATTTTAGAGGTAATGTGAGAATGAGCATTGTAGGGAGCAATGCATGGAAGTTCTTTGGTTTTTATAAGCAATTTTTAAAATTATTTTTGGTGGGGTTTTTTAGTGTTTTTTTTTCTGAACTCAGGCTCTTGGATGCAACTATTTTGTGGTGGGACTTCCCCTTTTGGGAATGTGCCAGCAGGCTAATTAGGACTATGAATGTATTTTCACACTATCTTTTCTGTCTTTTCCATCTTTCTGCACATACTTAGATCTGTCTGTTGGGCCTTTCCTTTTAAGTCTTCAGTTTGTTGGACATGGTTCCTGCTGGTTGGGGCAGTTTCTATGGACTCTTCACAGCTGAGGATCCTGTCAGAGGTGGCACTTAAATGACTTGATAGCTTGTTCATATCCATTCTCTCCTATGGCTCTGTGGGGTCAAGCTCTGGACTTTAACAGATACTTTCTAACTGACACCCAGTAACAAAAGGTGTTGTCCTTACATTGTTTGCAAGTTTCCTGACTCTCCTTTTCTTCATCTGACTAAAGGAATGAGAAGATCCCAGCAATGATTCTGGGATGAACAGAACACATACAAGGCTGCTTTTTTTCTCCCAACTATTTTCAGCTTTCTCTTTTCTCTTGTTTTCTACAGAAATTATAATCTCTTGGTGGCAGAAGCTATCTTTTACGTGGCTCCAGTGACTGCACAGAAAGCCAAGATGGAATTAGGATGCTATTTGTTAAGTGAATCGCTTGCTGACATTTAGTTTCAAGTTCTTTAATCCCAGTGTCCCTCTTTTCTGTAAGGCTAGTCCACAATGGTCATGAGGCATTTTGTACTACATAAATTATTAATTATTTTTCCACACGCCTATGATACTTCCATCTGCTCAGCTGCATGATTTAGGAGAAGAGTCTCCCTGTTATGTAGTTCAAATAATCTATGATACCCTTGCCTAGCCCTTGAGAGCCAGCATTAAAAAACAGAATTAAGGAACAACCAAGAGAAAACTACATTGTAGGATTTGTGTAAGATAAAGAAAGCATCTGGTCATATTTTTTTGCCATTTATTTCTATGGTTGATGTGCCAACAACAGCCAGCAATCAGGCCAAGGGCTGATGATACTAGAATCTGCAAAAGAGTATGTTTGAGGGAAATTACAGTCTTAATTAGCGGGAAAGCAGCTAGCCAAAGGCAGAAAAGAAAAAAGAAAAAAAGAAAAAAAGAAAAAAAGAAAAAAAGAAAAAAAGAAAAAAAGAAAAAAAGAAAAAAAGAAAAAAAGAAAAAAAGAAAAAAAGAAAAAAAGAAAAAAAGAAAAAAAGAAAAAAAGAAAAAAAGAAAAAAAGAAAAAAAAAAGCACAAGACAGCTCAGCATTCATTACAGCATAGGCCAGCTCACAGGCACATAGTATTGTATGTGTATTACTTAGTTTTGGCTGCTAGTGGCAATCCAGAGTTTCAGGCTGTTTGACCTTTGTTTTGGGGTATTGCAGACTTTGTAGACTTCAGAATGGGAGTTACACTTCACAAAGGTCTGGAAGGTGAGCTGGTCATTTGCTTCTCAGGCTTAGGCTGCTTGCTTGACTTCTCAGAATGATTTTTTTATGTGTACAGCTTTGTGTCAATAAAGTCATGGAGACACTTTAGACAGAGATGCACAGGCAGAGAATGGAGCCTGTCACAAATGGTGGGGAAACCCCATAATCAATAAAAGAATATCATAGGGAGCCTAGGAAAGCAATAACGGAGGGGTTAAAGACAGCATTAAATGGTGCTCTGTAATGAATTCTGCAAAAGGCAAAAGTGGTATAAAAGGAGGTCTATTACAGGCCCAATCGACTTATTAAAAAATACTACTTTTTGATAGCTTCAGATGGCATCTCTTTGCAGATAAGCTTGAAGAACCTGGCTTTACCTGCACCATAATTAATACATTATCATTATATAGATCTTCTATTCATTTCTTGATAGTTCTTTAGTGAAAATCAAGGCATTGAAAAGCAGGTTTGACACAGAAGTGAAGTTTATCGAGATAAATGTCATGTCCTAAAAATGTTGGACTTGGGTAGATTTCACAAACTATCATGTAAATTTCAAGACAGTAGTAAAACTGTTTCTCTTCCTTAGTTAGGAATTCTTTATATGCCTTTTCCTCCTTACCCCCCTCTGTCTGAATGTTTTAATCCTTTTGGTTGTGTGAAGAAAATACTGGTCTAAGGAAAGAAACATTCTCCAGGAAAAAAAACATATCTGGGAAATTGTGCCAGCAGTGCAATTTGAGATGACCCTCCCAAAATGTGGGAAACCAGGGTTTAAATTTCCATTGGAACTGCCCAATAGAATATGAGAACCACAAAAGGTTAAAAAAAAAAACAAACTCAGAAGACGTGTGGAATACTGTCTTTTGCAAATTTCATGGGACATGGCTGGAAGATGGTGCAGGGGGGAGAAACCAGGTCTCATGTAGTAAGCTCAGGAACAAGCTTCCCAAGATAGTGCTGGCAATAAGGAGAAAGATGAGGTTCATGCACCTTTCAGAGAGGAGCACAATGTCTCCCTGTTGTTTGTGAGCCTCCTTGAGTATTTTGTCCCCAAAGCAGGGAGGTAGCCTTACCTAACTACCTAAAACCACATCTCAAAAGCTAGTCTAATTTCAAATACTTCCATACTCAGAGTCAAGGAAAAGGGCAACATTGTCTCCTGACATGTTTTGGTATGTGAACAACAAAGAACCTGAAAGAAAATAGTGAATTCATGGCCATTCATTGTCTTGCCTAAGTGCAAGCAAAACGTTCAGCAGAATTCTTTTGACGGCAGTTTGTTTTTTGCCAGTGTAACTTGTAGGCAAAGGATCAGCAGTAAACAGTAGATCAGCATTTGACATCTGAGAGTTTTTTTGTTACCGAAGTGTAGGAATCTACCCATTTTCCTAAAGAAGGGAGCTCACCAGTGAAACTGTCTCTGTGATAAAAGGAATTTTCTCACCAGTACCAGCACCCCCTGAAACCTTTGCTTTTAAAGGGCAGCTCTGAGAATGGAGGCAAACCTTACTGGGAGACACTTGTTCTTGTCTGCTTAACTCCCAGTGACCTGCCTTGGCAGGTTCCCACCATGTTCCTGTGAAGGACCAGGTATTTCCTTACACAAACATGAAATGTCCTTTGAGTCAGCCGACAAAACTGACTTAAAACGGCGTCTCCACGCGGCGCTGAACCCCCTCTGTGTGTGTGTGTGTGGGGGGGGGGCAGCTGAGTGCGAGGCCATGGGGCTGTTCCTTTGCTTAGTGTTGGGCCCAAACCATGACAGTGCCATCAACATTGATATATATATATATCTATATATATAGAGAGAGAGAGAGAGAGAAATGTTTGACTGTCAACAAGCCACAGATACATTTAATCTGTTCTGAATAGTAAGAGCTCTGAATGAATTTATGCTAGCAGTCTCTTAGGTATTACCTGAGAAACCCAGCCATAATGTAGCAAAATTGTGCCAATGAGAAAAGACAGCTAGACTAATGTGAAAGACACCTAGGCTAATGTGGTGTATCATACCTGATAGGCAGCTGAGCCTCATGCAACCACTTGCTCATTCTGCCATAGCGGAATGGGAAACAGAATCAGAAGGGCAAAAGTGAGAAAACCCTCGAGGTGAGATAAAGACATTTTAGCAGATAAAAGCAAAAGCCATATACACATGTAAAGCAAAACAAGGAATTAATTCATTGCTTCCCATTGGTGGGCAGGTATTCAGCCATTTTCAAGAAGGCTGGGGTCCATTGCGTATAATGGTTATGTGAGAAGACAAATGCCATCACATACTTCAATCCCTTCTCACTTCTTTCCCTCAGTTTTTACTGCCGAGAATGTTGCCATCTCATATGGTCATGGTTACCCCAACCAACAAGAGTCACATTCCAGCTCTGTCCCATTCCACCTTCTTGTGCACTCCCAACCCACTTACTAGCGGGACAGAATGTGGAGAAAAAAAAGGACTTGACTTTGTGCAAGCACCACTCTTACAATAATTAACACATCCGTGTGTCCCGTCCCCGCTGCTGGGAGCTGCCCTGCTGCAGAGCCGCTCGCTGCCTGCCCGCTCGCCGCGCCGCCTGCCCGCTCACTGCCATTCGTCGCAGCTGCAGCTGCCAAAGCCCTGGTCCCAAAGTCCCGGAGCCGCTCGTCACGCCTACGGTCCCCGGAGCCGCGCGGCTTCTCTTTGGGGGGGGGGTCGACCTGCGCTTGGGAGTGCTTGCAGCTGACTTGCGCCACCGCTTGGTGAGATAAATCCGGCTACCTCAGCTTATAGGGAAAAATATAATTTTGTCTTGTGTAACTAAGGTGTACCCATATATGTTTAATGTGTTATAATCACTCCTTTTGAGCCTCCTGCCCCAAATTGCTTTGTTTTCCCCACAATAAACCTTGCTGTTGTTAGAAATATTAGTAAGCACTGAGCGAGTTATTCACTCAAAAAAGTCAGGACATAAGTTCCTGTATCCTCTGTGTGAGGCGATACCCGTGTGGATCTCTCAGCAAATCCTGATAAGTTAATACACTCCAATAAGGAGATATAATAGGTCACGGATCGTGACAGTTCCAGTGAGGTCCTCTGAGAAGCACTTAACATCGAAAACATGGACCTAACTACGTAGAGTTTTATCTTTCTAGTCTTCTCCCTGAAAAATAATCTCAGCATCTCTGACTTTTATTCTATTTTCTAATGAAACCTGCTGTCAGAACTATACCATTTTCCTGTTCAAATCTTTGAAGATTGTTAACGTAGGCAAACAAACCACGTGTTTTTCTTTGAGTCTCCAGCTCACTCCCGTTTAGATGTTTCTCTGTCTTGTCTTTTAAACCTCTCCTACTCTCCACAGATACTGCTAGTCAATCTGGAAATCAAAGATTTTGCAGTTTCATTTTCACATGCTTTGTGTTTCCAGCTAATTAAACAGGCTTTTAAATTTAAATGTAACAATACCATTGAGGCAGTTATGGAAATAAAAGTGTGCTGCACTGGTGGTGTAAAAATTGGTCCTGGCCATTGCACAGCAAATGTTCAGATTGGTAGTACTAATGACAGCAATTGTTACAGGCAATCTACAAACAAAAACGAACCCTAACTGAACTGGGGCAATACCATTTTTAATGCCAGATGCAATACTAAGAGAGCACAGCAGGTCCCTAGTGGGGTGGGCAGCATGGTGGGGTAGCATTCACACAGGGCTGTGGGCAAAAGGGACAACTCAGTCCTCCAACTATAGCTGAGGTTAATTCTTTGGTATTATTTTTAAAGGGTGTAATGATTTTAGCTGATACTTAGGTGACAGATGCTCTCTGTTATTCCCTCACTACTCTCCCAGAGGAAAATAAAAAGGGGAATAAGGGAGAAAGACTCTAAGGTTGGGAAAAAAACAACTAGAATAGGTTAACGAAGCAGCAATAATAATGATGGTGAATTACAAATATACAGAAATATGTAAATATGGAACCCATGCTCCTCAGGCAGAAATTACTTCCCAACCAAAGAAGCCCGACACTGGACTCAGCAGCAGATGGGAGCGCCCAAATCTGGGGTCTCAACGACAGTCCACAACAGCCTCAGAGCAGCCAAGCCAGCCCTACCTAGGGAGCCAGTAGAAGGCAACCTGTCTTGATGAATGGTGTTCTTCAGCACAGAAACAGGATTCAGGACTAGCAGTAGAGGGAGCAATGAAGAACAGACACCCAACTCCACCATCAAACCAGCCAGAGAAACCCAGAAGGAGCCACTTCTTACAGAGCTCCATGGGCAGCATCTGATTGGTCCCTGTGGGTCACCTGACCCACCCTCTCTTCCCTATAGGCTCTCCCTGTAGCTCCTCCCTCCCCCTGAAATTGCCACTTCCAGAAGAAGCTGCTGTTGCAGGAGATGCTGGCCAGTGTCAGGTCAGTGTAACTGTGGGAAATTCTTATCCTGGTCCTTTCAAACCAGGACTGGTCTAACTTTCAGCAGTAGTATCTGTCTCTAAAGCACAGCAGAAAGTGCTGCAGGATAGCACAGCTTTATCAGGTACTTGACTATGTCTGAAGCAGGATAAGAGGGAAAAAAAAAATAGATGCCTTTGTAGAGTCTCAGTGGCAGCACCATAATATTGGGGAAGCTGTTTTGGTCCCAGTACCATAAGAATCTATTGGCCATGGGGACACAGAGTAGGGGTGTCCTCAGCTCTGAGCTCAGTATTATTCTTGCATTTTGAGCAGAAAATTCAGATGTTAGGAAATTATTTCAGAAATATCAAATGAAGTTAAGCTTATTACTGTGTTGTATCAGATAAAAATTCTAGTTATTTCTTCAATCAACGTTTATTGTATGACTGCATCGTAATAAAGATTTCAGAAATATGATGAAGCTGTACATTTGCAGTAAAGGAAGCACCTGTGTTTATTACAAATCTGTGCACAGAGCTCTCTCTGCATAGATACTTGTCAGTCAAACAGATGTTCCTATAATAATTCTCTTTTTCTAATTGAGAAATGGAGGTGAGATGGCATTTATATAATGACTGTTACGTGATTGACATACGTCTAGGCTGCAGCAGAAGCACAACACACACCCTTCGTAAATAGAAAACAAACCAGTAGAAAAACTGAGACACATTGGGCTTTGCGTGTTCATTTAAAGAACAGCAAATGCAAAATTCATAAGAATACCAGCCGTGTTGAAGACCTAATTATGGGACAACTCTGTTTCTTTTTTCGGGTAAAATTTGTGTGTGTATATACTTGCCTAGTATTGTATGTAAATATGTACACAAGCCTGTAATGTATAAAGTATATGCTTTGGGCCATTAATTACTGCTTTTAACTTTAGCATTTTATTTATAAAGTTTTCATTAAAAAGTATTTCCCACAGTAAAATAATATCTGCCTATAGATTCATATAAAATGGTAAGGAAATGCACATTTCATGTAAAAATTAAAGAAAAATATTAAAATTACAAGAAGAGAGACATTAATAAAATGTATCCAGCTTTTTTCTTAGCACTGGAGGTCCAGCTGGAATCTGAGCCTTTATGAAAATGTTCTGGTTTGTATGCATAAGCAACACAAGCCCAATCATGCTCATCTTTAAACTGGACTTCTCTGAATAATGCTCTGATTATTAACATTTAAGTTTTAATTGTAGCCAGTTTTTAAATTTTATTGCATTTTCTTAATGTTGCATGTTGCTGTCACTTTTAAATAATTACCCAAACAAATTCATATATGCATGGATTCCACAAATTTAACAAATACTATAGATTATACAACTGCCACTTTATCAGGTGTCATAACTTTCAAGCCTGTGGTTTGGTAGAAATTAACTTGTAGCAGGAGAAACCGTAGCAGGTTGTCATTGCCTGCTAAAGGATAAAAAGAGCTTAATAATTTCACATTTTATTCTATCCAGATAGAGACGGCTTTGAATTATCCATTTTTTTCCATGGTGCCGTGTACTTAAAAAGTGTAGGGAGGAAAATATGAAAACACACTGCCTTTTGAAGCAAATTAGCAGTAAAAATGAAATAGAAAAACATTTCCCTTTTCCTGAGTGGCTTACAACTAATGTGAGTTCTTGAAGTTTTACATGCCCACAAAAAAAAGATAAATATATTGCAAAAAGGAAGGGAAAAATGAAAGAGTAAGCTGGCCATATAAAGCAGCTGATGTAAAGATGGAGAGACATAGCCATAGAAACTAGTCACATAAATAGTCATGAAATGAAAAGTTTCAGATTTGTATTGAAGTAAAAAAAAACTACTTAGAGAAAGGCCAACAGGCCAGACTAAATAATCCTCGACTTAACGTCCAATTCTGAATCACATATTAGCTGCAGAGATTTTAATGTAAATATGCCATTACACTGTCATTACAGTGATCAGGCTGCATGGCTCACAGGTCACATCTCAGCCACTGTTAATTTTGCAGGCAAAAGCTTTTTTTCTCTTGAAATGTTAATAACTTTCTATTAGTTAATGTAGCGTGACTAAAATTCAGATTAGATATAATTCATTTTAATATCTGTGACTGGCTATCCCGATCATTTAGCAATGGTTTCCAGCTGAATACAAGATGCTAAATTGGACTCATTTGCATAGCCCTGTTAAAGCAGTGCTGTTCTCTAAATGTAGGCATCTTCAAATTAATTTAAAAGATTTTTTTTTTCTGGTTTTGCTACCAGGATAAAACCTTTTGCTAACAACTAATTGAAGTAACTATGAGCCTAACACACATCTTTTTCCTTGTATTCTCAGGAACAAATGACTAGTTAATATCATTAACCAGTAAGGGGAAAAAAATCCACAGTTCTTTTGAGTGCTAAAATGGCCTAATTTGGGAGCTACAGACAGACCAACCACCACTATTTTCCAGCATTGAAATAAATACCCTTTCTTACTCTGAAGCACACTTAGTTACATTGTTGTATGTCAAAAGTTAGCACTGGACTGACCTTCAAATGACCACTGAATCCATCGGGTTTATTTAAAGATCTGATATAAAACATATGTTCTTATAAGGCACTGTTTAGGCAAACTAGGCAGCTCTCAGGACCTTCACTGGTTCCTGAAAGAGTTCAGCACACTGGAAAATGTGGTTTGTTATTAATCACTAATATTCTTCCCTTAATATGCACATATAACACCATTTAATGATAATGGGAGATACATTAGCTTCACAAGGAGAGAATGGCCCTCCAACTTATCAAACCCTATCTTTAAACTCAGGTTTTTCTGAAATGGTGGCTTGATGCAATCTTGAAGAAAGATGTTTATAAACCTTTTCTTTTAAATTAAATGCAAACAAGTAAATATGTCTATTAGTTATATTGTATCAGTCAGTATGAATCACATATTTGGCATACAATACATACTCCTGCATCCAATTGAAAATAATGCCTTTTGAATACTAATTAGACACCCACACATACAAGGACATAAATCAACTGATTTTTTTTTTTTTTATTATTTGCATTATCTCAGCACCTAAAAGCTCTCATGGCCAAGCGAGAACTCCATCATGCCACTTGTGTGTACAAACACGTGCACTTACACCCTGAGGTGGATCAAAGGAACTCTGAAACATCAGACATGAGACTGTTCTTCCTCCTCATTTACATACATGAAATTGAGAACAAGGTCAGAAAAAAAAGCAGAATAATGGAAGTGTCATGGACTGGCACTACATCAGATTATGTAACTGTAAAAGTCTACATGCTTCACAGACAAGGAATTTACTAATCTTTAATTTAAAATAATTGAGAGATGTGAGAGAAATTGTCGAGGGTGAAAAAAGTGGTTAATATGCTTTCATGTTTCTTTGCAGCTTCAGAGTGTTTGATGCCTCTGTGATACACAGGCTGCCAATAAGATCCTGAGATTGCTTAGCTCTGTGGAGCTGTCATCTACCAATTTATCCAAAATCATTTGCAACAGTTCAAAAAATAAATGTGTAAAAATAATAGTTTAGATTCACCTATAGCGCAAAAAAATTATCGCTACTGTTTTCCTTTTGTTGTTAAAAGCACAATATCTATTTATTTAAGAATGTAAATATGAAGTACTAAAAATCAGCCTTGGAGCCTGATGGCTCTGGCAGTTTCAGTGTGAGGCACCACCTGTGTACCAGATGTAAGACAATTGTGTATGCAGTGTCAAATCTGTTAATTTGCTTTTATATATATTTTTTAAATATATTGTTTTTAATATATAATATCCCCCCATGTTTCTCTCAGCAGAGGCCTTGTTTAGACAATTTAAATGTGATTTTATTTATCTGTGTCCTCTACTTTCACTTAAATACCGCAGTGTGTTTTGGAATGCTTTGTCTGCTCAAGTTTTAAATGGTAACCAGCACATTCACTGGGAGTCTTTTCTGATCCCCAGCTCAGTTTCCTTGTCTCAGCTGGTCATAAAACTACCTATCAAGCTCAGGAAAACACTTACATGCAGGAATGAGACAGATGTGCTTTTGCATTTGAAATTAATTTGCACCCATTTTTACCTGGGAATTAAACTTTCATATACAGGATTAACAGACAAATATATATATTCTTCAGAATTAAATGGCCACTTAACCAACCTTGAGTCTGGCATTTCTATAGTGTAGTTCTCTCATAAAAAAAAACCATGGGTTTGAGTTGGTTTATTTCTTTGGGTTTTGTTTTTGTTTTTTTTTTTTGGAAAAAAAAAATAATAAATTCTTCAGAATTAAATGGCCACTTAACCAACCTTGAGTCTGGCATTTCTATAGTGTAGTTCTCTCATAAAAAAAAACCATGGGTTTGAGTTGGTTTATTTCTTTGGGTTTTGTTTTTGTTTGTTTTTTTTTTTTTAGGAAAAACATAAAATAATAGATAAAATGCCAACAAACATAAATCAGATTCTGCTGGGGTAATTTTTAAGCTTCTTGTAAGTGCTGACTAGTGTTGTAATATTAGAAATAAGAAAGCTTGATTCAAAGTATTTTAATATCCATTATAGAGTTGGGGTAAAGTAAAACTGAAACCTGAATATCCCAAACTTAGAGAAAGTTTAGAACTTTGTTGATGGTAGAGGGATCCAGGAAATTACTGTCCCAAGACTACCCTAATCCTTTGAGAACTGTTAGTTTTGAATTGATAATTTTGTTTTCAGATATCTTCCTAAATTAATAGTTCCATATAATTTGGTTCTATTGTTTGATCTTTGGGAAAAGCACTGTAGCAAGAAGAAACTAGTAGAAAAACTGTCAAATCTACACAAACAAATAAACCAAAGGCAACAATATTATTTTCTGAGCCTGTTGGGCAGCCAGTCATAGCACACAGGTTAGCAAAGCTATTAATGTGTGTTCTCCAACTTGTACGACCACCTGTCACCAAGGTTCTCCAGGGCTGTGCTGGTTCTGGTCTGCCTCTCCCTCCATGCCTGTGGCAGGTAGGATTACTGCTAAAGAAGCCCAAATGAGCTCCTTGCTTGGACGGAGAGAAGAAGGCTACTTCTAAATATTTTAATTGCCTCCACTTTAGCTAGGAGTAGAAGGACTTACCAATGGCATTTCTTACCAGCTACTACAGGCTGAAGGCACACTAATGTCTTCTACCTTGTCAGTGAGCCCAAGGGCTTACGCACAAACCAGTTTTACATTGACTAAGTTCTTTGTTCTGTTGTGAGTCGCCATTACTGTTTTTCTTTGAGGTTATACAATTTCAAAATTATTTTGTACATGTATGTTCTTCTGTTTTTCAGATACTGGCTGGACGACTGGGAAGAAGGAAGGTAACTAACTGCTGTCTGAAGAAGGCTGTGGTAAGATGTAAGGGTTGGATTAAAGTCTGTAGTGCTTGACTCCAGAAAGTTCAGCCTCTTGCTTCAAGAGCATTTCTTTCACACAGTCAAAAAATGTTCCACCCTTTCAGAATTGCAGAAAATGCAGATCACTTTATTGTGTTTGTGTGATCACGGAAAAGATAATGCTACATTCACGCCAGGTATTCCCACATAGGAAATGCCCTGGGGCAAGGGTGTCTTTGTTGACTGGCTGGTTTTCAGAATCTGGAAAGAGAAACAAAACCGTGTAATTTGTCTATTCAGCTGGAACTATCTTTATATAGCTCAAATAAATCCAAATAATTGGAGAGAATATTTATCAATTAGACACTCCATATAAAATGAGCATGTGTGAGAAAATTGTGACCAGTTCATGGATACTTTGTTAGTAGAAGAAGAAACTAAATTCAGTGGATAAATCATGCATTACAAATTATTCTCTTAGGATCCAATTCAGAATGATACTATAATGCAAAATTCTGGACTGTATTTGTACCTTTGTTTGGCCAATCATCATACAAACACATAACAACACATTATAAGCATTTTTCCTACTGCCTTTCTGGTATAAGTTCAATAGTTACAGCTGCTCTTGCATGTTGTGCTTCCAGCTAACCCATTTCACTTACTTTTCCTCAAGAAAGGTGGCTTCTTCCATAATGCATAAAGCATAAAGACTTTTGTGGCTCACTTCTGGACTCAAGAAGGAGATTATTGCAGCTGCCCATATCTAAAGTCTGTGCTCAAGTGCATAGGTTGGAGAATTGTCCAGCCAAGAACTAATACAGCTTGTTGTGCTGCCTTAGATTTCTGGTTTAGGACCACAGTTCTTGCAACATGACTCTGTTGCCATAGAAAAATATAGGCCCTTTATATCACACTTGAAAAACAGCATCCTTTGTCTACCTCCTAAATTGTAGCAGGAATATATAGTGAAGTGCTTAGCTTGTCCTTTTTTCTAGATCTATATCCTCTAGGGCATTGAACTGAAGTTACTTGTGTCTCAGATCAAAGTCATTTCACTTAGAAACTCAGGTTGAGCTTGAAGGCATAGTCTCTTAAGAGAAGGTCAATGGTTTATCCATTACAGCACCCAACTCCAAATTATTTTTGCAATTAGTAATATTTATATCTGTTTTTACAATGTAAAAGAATAAAGAAAGGATAGTCAGCATTTTTAAGAAATACAAGTTAAAGGTGTCCTATCATTTAAAATGATATATCATGTTAGAAAGGAAACTTAAAAGCTGGCATATGCAATCTAAAATTAAATACAGATTTTGAATTTCAGGCTGTGAAGCTAAAAAGATCAAAGGAAACTCTTTACAGTTCTTTGGAATTTGGTATTATACTTCCCGGGAGGTCATTTACTCCCATAATTTAGTCTGACTTATTTTGGCTTCAGTTCCATTAAAAGTATGTAGCAAAAAGAAGGCCTCTTTTTACTTTAATTTTTAACTGCAACCTGTCAGTTAAAGAGGAAAAAAAAAAAAAAAGTGTCTGGAAGAGGATGATCTAGTGAAGTACTAATAGCTTTCAAATCTTTTGACTTTTTGAGCCTGATATGGCTAGAAACTTATCTGGAAAGATTGTATTTTAACCCTTTTAACTGTTCTTAGATGTAATGTGTGCTTTTATGGAAAGGGAACTTATTCACTGCCCTTGAGCATATTCTGTCATTTCCACAATAACATCTCCCTCGACTGCAATGCCTCACCCTGCTGGCCAAAATAATAAGAGGATCCCAAGTTCAATGTTCCTGTAACGAAACATCAAAAGCATGCCTGTTACAAGTCAGAGAAGTACCCAGAAGTTTACTTACTATCTGTAGAAATGCAAAAATGAACAGGATACCTGCTGGGATGTGAAGGCAGTGCTGATGGGACTGATGTAGTCTTCACTACATTTTGGGAGCAAGAAAGCAAGAGTAGTTTCAAAAGGAGGAGAACAATTTAAAAATTCTTTTGCCTTTCAGAAAATGTGTGGTATAGCCCCACAGTCTTGTTATTTATTTTATCTATACCAGTTTCCACAAACAGGACCTAAAAAACCTAGAAAATGTCAAATGCAGGTACTTTATCTTCTAAGACCACATTAAGACCACCTGCTGGGAGCAGCAGAGGTGACAACAGAATGCTCTTTGCTGAAATAGGAAGTCACCTTCCTCCATCAACACCTCTCCTTTTTTCACTGAGGAGCAAAAAGAGGCAGCACAACTGAACTTTCCATCTGCAAGAAATTGGCCTTGACTAGTCTCAAGGCTGGGGAATGGGGCAGAGAGGTCTAGTCTGTGAAATGGTTTTCCCCCTGCTAGACATTCAGGCTTTTGACTAATTCTGAAGAGAGTTCCAGCAAAACCATCCAAGAGCTGTATTCCTTTGTTATATTGTAGGATGCATTTGCAGAAGCACTCATGGCGACAATTCAGCCTTAGTTGTGTCCAATGCTGCAATATGTTTTTCTATATATTATATATATATATATATATTTGGTTCAGGTTTTGATCACATCATTTAATTATTTTATCTCACACTACAGCAGCTGCTTTGTACCTGGTTGGGTGGGATGCAGATCTGATGGTGAGTCTTGTTTGTTCAGGCCTTCTCTCCTTACTGGCGTTCATTTACTCTCTAAATTGTTACGACTAGAAGCTTTTTAGTGTTTTTTGTCTTATCTGTAATGCAACAGGGTAAATAAAACTACAAAAGCAAAAGTATTCTTGGACCAAAAAGAATGTGATAGGCTGGCCTTGTCTTTGGTACTTAGGAAAACTGAGGGCTCTTGCTGTTCCATTAGAGTAGGCTAATGATGGTCTAGTGTACAGTAATAATTTCTCAGCAAAAAATGTGCTAGAAAATATCTTACTGTATGATTAATACTTCTGAAAACATAGCTGTTTCCATCTGGCAGAACCAAATGGATTAGAAATGTTACAAATGCTTTTTTGTAGTAAAAGGACTAGTGGCAGCAGAGAGGTTAATTCTTCTCTTTTCATGCAGGTATCTTCTTAGAAGAGAAGTGATTAAAGGAGTTTCTTTTTTGGCATAAAAGTGTTTTTTCTAATCTTGTTGAAGTGCCTAAAATGTGTTTTGAAGAGCCAGATAAAAGCATGGACTTCTTATTTAATGAGTTACCAGTTATATGTTCCTCTGTTTATTTTGCTCTGTCATTGAAGCATGTTTTCTTAAAATGTCTTTTCCTTCACTACTGTCAATAGGTAACAATGATGCAAGACATTTATGATGAACTTCCACATTAGGTACAAAAGAATAGCTCTCTCCCAAACTTGTATACTTGCACACACAAAGCCAGAAACAGACTGGACATTTTTTAAAATGTTGATCATATTTTAATTTCTCAAGAACACCTTGGAAAACAACAGAATTTGTGTTGCAATTTCTCAGCAAGTTACCTACTAGACTGGGGGTTTTCAGAAAAAATTAGCCTATTCCTGCCAAGTGTGACTCTCAAAATTATTATACTGATTTACTAATGCCAGGAATCTGATTCCCGAAGTCTTCTTTTGGTTATCATCTTTCTTTTATTTTCTTTCCTTTCTTAACTAATGTGGGTTAAATTATTTTATTTATTTAGGTATCAAATATGCAAGCCTAGTAGAGAATTATTTACGTTATTAAAATCACAGACGATAGAATGCACTCCCTCCATGCTAGGAGGAAGAAAAAGCCTCACTACAGTCAAGGAAATGTCTAGCTAAAAAGACTAGCTTTGTACCATACTGCAAATGCTCTCTGCTGGTATTAGATCCTTCAATGGAAAATTAGGTGCAGACCTAGCTTGTTTATTGAGCTAAAGGCATACATGTGCTAAAGACAGCTCTCTGTTCTTACAAAGGTATCGACTGCTTCTATCATCATAGGATTCCCCACTATGCTTTACCACTGGGGAAGGAATAGATCCAAAGCAAAGAAAGAAAAGGCACATGGAGAAATTCCCAGAACAGCAGTGGCTCTTTGTGATTCTACCATGTATTTTTAAAACTATTATGACTTTAAAAAATGATAATAATAATCCAAAAGTAGAGCTAATATATGCAAATTAGGCTTACCTATGATCTCTGAGGACCCATTTCTCCACTGAGCAGCATGTGTTTTCTGGAACTGTGTGTCTACAATGTACTGCCAACATCTGGACATCTAAATGGTGGTGCTCCTTCATGGAGCACACAATAGATCACAGGTTACAATGGTCATGAGGAAATGTCACTGCAGCTTGGAATTTGGTTGACTAGACTGTAGCATGTTAGCAAAAGTTCTAATTGTAGGTATTCCTCATATAAATAGCTAATCCTTACATTAAATCTGCTCTTCTCAACAACTGAGATTCTCCATGTTAAATATTTCTTTTTTTTACTATTCCTCTGTCCTCTTATCTGAACCTAGTTGCCCTCTCTTCCCCTAGAAATTGCAAGAGTTGGAAGGCGCTGCAGTCCAGCTTCAGTATCCATTGAGATCAAACTAAAGAAATGGACCCATCTCTATTGAAAATGATTTTCCTTTATACAAAAAGCACAAAGGAAACTGAAGCTACATTTCTAAATATTGAAAAGCAAAGAATAAAAGGTGACTTCTCCCTTAAAGTGTTCTCTGCCAACATAATTTAGTGCTTTGCCAAATCCCAGGACATTCTAGGAAGACTAGTTTAGGGTAGCAAGCCATGCACGTACCTTTTCATTAGCCCCTTATTTTCAAACAGAGGCCTGCAGAAATTCCAGTGCTCTGAACCCTCACAGGGGGATGAAGCAAACAGAAAAGATCTTGTTAAAACTGTCCTTCTCCAAAGACTACTTTTTTTTTCTTCTTTTTTAAGTACTTTTCTCAGGGAAAAGAGAAGCCAGGTTTAGCTGAATATGTCCTCATTGTGCCAACTTCCAGTATTTGCCAGTGTTTGGCACCAGTTATTTGTGGCATTGCCTCTTATTTGCCTCTGGGTTGAGTGCATGAAAGGCAACTGAAATGCTAGATGAAATTATTTACGTACATGGATAGATTTCATGAGATCTGACTCTGTATGTGCTCAGGCTTCTGCTTTTCCTGTGTAAAACCATTATTAACTGTTACTACTATTTAGTTACACAGAAGCAGACCTTACAAAAGACTAGTGCCTTGCTCTCATGTGCTACTTTCTGTCACTTGTCCTTCAACCTGAAATCTTTTATTTAGCACTAGGAGTACCTTGAACATACTTCTGTCATCCCTAGCAACCCTCCTCTGCTGTGTACTACAGTCTTTCTAAGCATCTCTGCTGATTTTTTTCCTCTGTTCTCCGTTTTTTCCTTTTTCATTAAAACAGCCTTTTCAATCCTTTCATTCCTGCCTTTGAAACAGCTGATTTTTCTCTGGATTTTGTGATTATTTTTTTTTAATTTTTTTTTTTCAAGCTTTGCTTACCTCTGAGAAGGCAAATTTCTTGAGGTTGATCCCATGGGCTCTCTTTTCACAAGACTGGGCCCCCTTCTTTGTTTTCCAAACTTCTACCACAAACTGTTTAAAGAATGAGAATTTTGAAACTCCATGTGGATGATCTTTATGTAGAAACTACAAGCAAATAATAGATACTGAGATTGCAATATTATGCAAGGAGAGTGCCATAATTTAAGCCAATCAATAAGGCTTAATAAAACATAGATCTTGTCAGAATAATTTGATATCTTTTGATGAAAACTTTAGAATATTATACCTATATAGGGAGAAATTATATTTTTTATGTGAAGTGCATTGATTTGATATCACCCAACATTTTATTACAAAACTTGGATATTACAAAAAGGATATTGTATGTATTAAATGGGTTAAACTGGATATTGGTCTCAACATGTTGTAGGAAATGCTGGATCACCCATTGAGTATGTACGTTTCTAGTGTGTTGTTTTATTATATTTGGTATCTTAATTTATGGTGTGGAAGAAAACAGTCAAAAGAAGTTGTAGAAACCACTGAGACTGAATACAGCATATAAATAAGAGATGCAGGAATAATGAAAAATGTTACATGGCACTTTGGGCACAATTAAGTCAGGCATAATCAAACTATGCATTTCAGTGAAGGTAATGTCATATATTGGGGAACAACAAAGAATATGTGTGGACACTTAAAGGAGATTGCACTTGTCCCAGAAAACAATTACACTGAAAGGATTGGCAGGTGAAGAATGGTTCTGTGTAAAATTTCAGTGTGACCATGAAGCCAAAAGCTCCTGTGTTACCCATGGTAAGGAAAAAGGGACTATAAGTAGGAATCTCTATTGCCTCTATGGTGAGCAATGACCTCTCCTGAAATACTGTCTTATTCCAGAAAACAGACTTGTAGAGATGTAGAACAATACAAGAAGAGTCTGAGAAGAGACAGGGATATGATTAAAACCCAAATAATGTGCTGTATATTGAGAAACCCTGAGAGCACTGCCTATCAATTTGTCAAAGTAAAAATGAAGGGCTGATTTAATGGCAGTCTATAAGCATGTATATAAAAAAGAAATGTGATAATACATGCATATTCAGTCTAATTGACAAAACCACAAAATTCAGGGAATCCAAAGGACTTTTTAAATTGTTGATTGAAAAGAAGTATAAATTTGTCCTGGTCAGGATTGTTAATCATTGAAACAATTTATGTAGAACTGTAGTAGTTTCTCCATCACTGAAAAATTAAACATAAGAGCTGCTGGTTGTTTTCCTGAAAGAAAAGAAAGACTGAGCAAGACTGAATTCAAAGAAAGCCTGTGGTATACAGGAGGTCAGACAAGATGTTTAGATGTTCCCTCCTGTTTTCAGTCTATGACTCTAAGCAGGTATTGGTCCAAAGAATTTATCATCCTGTCTTCTATGGGATTACTCATATACTTAAAGTTGAACAGGTGTTTAAGTGCTTTGCTGGACCAGGGCCAAACGGACCTGGTATCATGCCATTTCTGTGCCCCTTCTGCAGCTGTTGCAGAACAGGACTTGAGGCTGGTATACTACCAGCAGTCATATAGCTCCAAGTAATTGGCTTAGAAAACAATGTAGATTAAATGGTACAACCAGGACTAATTTTGAAAGGAAGGGTATACCAGACTGAAAAGTGGTACTACTAATACATGAAAATTACAGCTGAGGATTTTGGAGTCCTATCACATTAGTCTGGGGTTTACTGCTATAAAAGCACCAATTTTGAAGGGAGATGCTACACTCCCTACACTAAGGTAGGAATTATCTTCAAAAAAACTGCATACATGGTAGATGATTGTTCCAATCACTTTCTTAACTGATGCAGTTACACTGGTATTGCATGGTTGTGTAGACGATCTCTTAGTAACATATATTAGTGATTATGGCTTTCTTCCTTTCTCAATCCTTGTCCTATGTAATAACTAATTTAATGATCTGATTTATGTGCAGAGATATAGGATTATGTCTGGGTAAAGGATACCTGAGCATTTTGCACAGTTATTCTAGCTTTGATTTGTAGCAGATCAAAATTAAGTTCTAAAAGGAAGAGATGGATCTACTGAAAGACATATAATCTTACTGCACCAAGTCATTGTCCTTTTATCTGACAAGTTTTGCACAAGTTATCCTTCTCCCCTTACACTCATCATTGCTACTGTCTGGTAAATGCTTTCTTTTTCTCATGCCTCCTTCAATTTCTCCATATATCTACTACTGTTCTGCCAATACACTTACGAAGAGCTGTGTGAGTAGCTAAATGCCTTCTCCTCCTCCTGCTTCTATTGACAGCAGTAGCTAAGTGCAGTACATTTGGATATTGCATTTGGAACTGTTACAGTTCTATCTTTTCCTGCCTTTCTCAAAGTACATTTGGGAAGCGATGGCTCCACTCAAAATAAAGATGAAAATTACTCTGAGGCATGGCTTGGCCAAAATGCTGATCTCATATTAAATTATACCAGTCTACATAAACTCTGCGGTACCATTCGGTACATCAGGAAAACCCCAGCCAACAGGCTCAGGTTTACTAAACTTCCTGTTTAGGAATTTCCCATGGCCACGTTCTGTGTCTGCTGCTGCTCAAGGTGAAGTAGAGGAACTGGAAACATGCAGAACAGAATGTCTTTTGAAGAACATAACATGCCTCATGCGCAGACAATCTCAGCCTACTCAGGGCAGTGTTGCTGGAGTGGAGGAAGGTTTGCTAGCTCAAACTGTGCTCTAAGAACTCTTTCATACAACTAACTGCTCAGAGGGCCATAGTAAGCCAGTGTGTCACAGGACAGTCCTGTCCAGCATCACCTCAGCTGGTGGGCTCAGGGCTGAAAGAGCAGCAATAGTTCTCCCTCTTTAAAGTGCCCATCTTTTTAAAATGCTATGTCATGCAAAGCTTAACGGGCTGCAGATTCATGCTTTTAAATCAGGCACACATTCTTGTGCACCTCCAACTCCTAACCTATAAAAACTAACTGTAAAAAAACTTTTGAGTTTTGTTGCTTATATTTAAAAGCCCTCAAGCATCTTCCTTGGTTGATCTGTATGTACACTGCAGTTAAGCTTGCATTAAGCACTAAATGAAAACAAGTTAATTATACTGGAAAGTCACCATATTGTGATTGTACACCACCACTAGCTGCCCAACTAGATATCCCACTTTCATGCAAACAACACAACCAAATTGAATTATATAAAGGAAGCTACATACTGACTCCCAGCAGTATGCTTTGACAAAACACTTTGTCTACTGAAATGATTTCAGATGCTGTAGTCAAAAGCCTTGACTGCAAATAATGGGTTCATAAAACCTATCTTTAAAATTTTACCTGACAGTAATGCTGTGCAAATATCTGCACTTCTAGTTCACCTTCTCCACTTGTTTACATCAGGATTTTAATAGAGTGGCTGTCACAGAACAACAGCTAAAGGCCACTGTTTGATAAGTTGCTGTAAAAATAGACTGTTTAAAATGAGAATTTCCTTCCTAAATTCAGCCATCACAAAAAGGTGGTGGTTAGGAAAATATTGGAGAGAGACAATTTCTAGGAGGAGTGCAATAAAGTCTTTTTGAGTTCAGTGACATTCTAATGAGCAATGACTTTGTAAGAAACTGCATTTCCCTTCTGCCTTCAATTTTACTGAGAAATTACAAAAATACAAGGAAAACAAATTACAAAAAAAAAAAGTCAGGAGAGAGAAAAGAGAAAGAAAGAGGGAGGAAGGGAGGGAGGGGGGAAAAGAGAAAACAAAGAGAGAAAGAAAATAACATTCTTTTTTTGATTGGCTCACTTAATGTAATATGTGAATAATAGGTTCCACATGTAATATTTGAAGAATAAATTTACTACATCTCCTTAACCACTTGACAAAAACAACTAAACACTCAGGAAAACCTCCAAAGTTTACCTGTACAGCAAAAAATACTAACCAAAGATCTTCTGTCAGTCAGTGCCTTACCACAGATCTGCTGGCTTTCCTCAAGCAGAAGGCTGTACAGAACGTAGCTGGATGCTAATGGCCCTACATGGCCTCCAGGCATGCACATCCAAGGCCCAACTTGCAAGCAGCCACCCTACACAGCTGCAGGTCTATATTGAATTGCTTTCCTTGTGCAAGGTATGAGGTATGGGGAGGGAGTCTATTTTAGCCTCTCACTTCTTTCCTGAGGAGAAGATATGATTTGGAGGAAGGTTTACTTTGCTCTGGCAATAGGAGTGTGCTGTGACCTTCTGTCATGAGGCAGAATTGTACATTTTTTAATTTTCTCAAAAAAGAAACTGACTTCCCATCATCATCTTTAATAGCTGGTTAAGTGGCATAGCTGGATCCTATTTGAATTCAGTATCATGCAGAGTAAGATTTCTATGGAGCTGCTTGTGAAGGAGAATTTCAGAGCCAGAAAGCAAAGAAAGATGCAGAATGGTTTAATCTATTTGGTTTTATTAAATCTAATCCTATTTTGCACCCAGTACGTCATTGCTCCCTGTTGGAGATCCTCAGTCTAAATAGGTTTTTCCCATAGCCCAAAGTTTTGGAAACAAATAATACTGTTATGTTGAATATATATACTATGCTCACTTGTATATTACTAGAGCTACAGAGATTTATTTATGGCATCTTACTAGCTATGAAGTATAAAGTAGTTCCATAGTGGAGAAACTTGCGTTTTTTTGGCTTCAGTTTGATTTTTTTAATTATTTTTTTTTCCCCCATATGTCCTGATTTACTGCTGTGTAACTTCTGAGACAAAGTTTCCAGTTTGGATGGGCTTATGGATGATGCAATTCAAGGAAGACAAGAACTGTGGTCTCTGAGAGCAGGTATGAAACTGCGTAAGCCTGTTCTGCCTACCCCTGCTTGTGTTCACCCATATTTCTCTGACTCTAATGCAAGTTTTATGGAAGAATTCTTATTCAAGACTCATTTTATGAATCATTCATGTTCATCCATTGATCAGAATACATCTTCCTGATGAGTGAGTTAGGCTTACCCTCAGGCCTAATACAGCAGATGTCCTGTGTGGCTCTCCAGAGCTACAACACCAATAGCCATAATAGCAGGACTTCACTACAACTCTCTGAAGTTCCTACTGAAATCAGGGCCTTAATGAACACATACAAATCTAAGCCAGAGCATAGTACCCCTTCCAACAAAAAAAAAAAGTTGGCCTAGAGTCTGCACAAGTGGGGCTACTGAGAAAGAAAGCCGAATACTTTAAATTCTGCTAAAACTTTCCTAAAATAATTACAATTATTTAATGATGAATGAATTTCATAAACCATTAAGCAGCTTCATCACACAGAGGGAACATGAAGCTAGTAGGACTGAAGTAAGTAAAACTAGGCAAATATCCACTGTTAGCTCTAACAAGTCAATATATGAGACTGCAAAGGTTTTAAATACTTATTTACACCAGCAACAATAATAATACCTTCATATCCCAGTGCTTGGTCATTCCTTCATGATGTTTTCTGTGAACCTATACAGTTATTGCAGGATATTAGACCCCATGCCTGATGCTTTGTGCAGTACTGCCTTTGCAATGCAACTGGTATGAGCACCTGTGAAGTCCATCTCTGCACTGGGTTCCCTGAAGCTAAAAGTTCCTTACCCTCTCCTCCTCGTGCATCTGCAGGCTGCAGAATGCCCCCATCAAGGAGGCAGATACCTGTGTTATACCTTTTCCCCTTTCCCTTATCAATACATAGTACTAACAGCACAAAATAGCTCCACTTATTTCTTGCATTCCAGGAGTTGCTGAAAACATGCATTAGAAGCTATGCTTAGACCATACCCTCAAAATCCTTTTGTACAAACAATATTAGAATGCCTGTAAATTGTCAGAATGGTTATTATAAAATAATTTGTACTTGTGCAATGACTTTCAGCAAAGACTGAAAAATGCTTTGACATTAAGAGAAGGCTTTCAATGTTTTCTGAGGAAAGAACTATTTCTAGTCAGGACCCTATGGGGAGATATTTCTGCCATTTGGGTTTCTCTTGTCTGGTTCAATTTCCAGGCTCTCATTTTTCCCAAGTATTATTAATTATTTATTATTATTTTTAAATTATTATTTCTGGATTATTCTACTTGTGACTTTTAATGTCCCAGACAAGAATGTAAGAGTATGACTTCTTTAGTCATTTGCTGTATGTAAGTCATCTTAATGGAAAAGAGGATCTTAGGTATAGATCTGAAATACAGATCTGATTTTTCTTCCTTCTTTTTATTTTTTCCTTAGTAAAAGTGCTTGTTTAAAAAGAAAGACGTCAAAATACAGTGATACTCAAAGATCCTGAGAAATCAGCTTGCCTGATACACTATGAGAAGTGATTTAAGAGTATGGCTCCAAAATGTGTGCACAGACCATCAGTCAACAGCTCTGCTTCTTCTATTAAGTTGTTTTTAAACCAAGAGTACCTGTGAGATGTGCAAGGAAAATTAAGATTGCATATTGATGGAAAAAATGTAAAGTACTCTGAAATATAGGAGATAGGGTGATGGAGACTGACCCCAGTCACCTATTATTTGTGTAATTTTAATTACTCTCCCTTTAATTTAAGCAGCTGACACACACTTTCAGTGGTATTCAGAAAGTTAATAGGGCAGCTGAGTAAGGATTTTAAGGTCATATTCTTGTCCTCTGGTGCTTTTATTTATTAGCTGCTGCATTAATATTCTTATGATTACAGAAATGATCATTTATGTATACAATGCATCTTACAGTAGTGTACAGTGATGAATATTGTAATATTTATCTCTTAATATGTCTTCCCATCCTTGATTTTTTAGGACTAAACTCACAGAAATACAACAGCATTTATATAAAGCTTCTTCATTCTTTATATTCTTTTTTAATTATGGTATGTTCTCATCAGTTTGCTGACAACAGTTTTCCAGGATGTCACCCTTTCTTTGATTCCACCCTTCCTGACTGAAATTAAAGTATTGACAGAAATAATTTTGCATGAGCTGTGGAAAATTCAAGGAGGCACTTAAAGTAGATGAGCTTCCACATTTATCATTTCTATATATGTGCATTTGTCCCTGGTTTCCAGGTAGATATACAGTAATGTGAAGAAAACTAGTGTGCTGTCTCATCCTTGTCATGCGTGTAGATAAATGATGACACTTAACTGAAGTGGATTTTTTTTTCTTAGCCAAATAAACTATGTTATAAAAATAGAGAGAATCTGATGTTTCTGGGCCATTGTATCTTCAGAAACAGGGGAGAATGCTGATTGTAGACTACCAGTGTGCATAGAGTTTTCCTGATCATTTTTATTCATTTATCAATTTTCTTCCCATTCATTTCCCCCTTCTCTATGCAGCTCTGTCCCTAAAACAATGCTATGCCTCTCACACTTGAAGTTGGCAGAGATCGGGCTTACTAGTGAGGTGTGCTAGAAAAATTAGAGCTGGACTGATGATTGTTAGATTTTTTTGTAATTCCTTTTGTGCTTTCATGAATACTTCTTTTTCTGCCTAGGCACAATTCATTGCTTATCTGTTTAGAGGTTACCTTATGATGGACCTTGTAAAACCTCACAGGTTTTATAAACAACAGTGTGTGTGTGATGTAGTGACACATGTCAGTAAGTATTCTTTGTTTTAAATTCATTGCAGTGCATCGATCTCATAAAGTTAGCAAATCTTTTTACATATCATCCCAAAATGTCTATTTGACTTAAACAGCAAGGTTTAGACATTGAGCAATGGATAATGAGATCATGGTCAGCATTAGGTTCTGAAGAGTTATAGAGATATGAGGGGGAGTCTGTTTTCCTGCTGTCAATTATTGTTGTATATCCTAAATCAGACAACGTTGCAGTAATATCAAGACCCAGCAATCTAAAGGTGGCATAAAAAATTCAAGAGCAGGAAAGGGACAAGCTACAAAGAGACAGAACTGCTTACCACTTCACAGGGTGTGCACCTGTGGTCAAGGCAAATTTCAAATATACTGAATTGTCATTCTTCTATATATAGTTTCACAACAGTGAGAAAAATGCAATCTTCAGTCCATCATACAAATAGGCCTGTGGAAAAGCTCATAATTTCAATCCCAGCATGCTAATGCCCCCTGTGTGAATATAGATTTCTCAATTAAGCTAATTTGATGAACGAACAAGTCTCACAGGCGCAAGTAAAGGCTTCAGTAACACTAGCCTTAGCTCTTTATTGCTGGAGAAATCTCTTCCACTGGATGATGGATTGTTGAGGCTTAAAGCTGTGCATGGATTCTTTGCTCAGATACACCCCAAAATGTACATGTTTCAG
>NW_009952974.1:8990944-8996452 GCF_000747805.2 Chaetura pelagica | reverse complement strand
CAGCAG
The DNA here is from genome assembly GCF_000747805.2 of Chaetura pelagica. Taxonomy (NCBI): domain Eukaryota; kingdom Metazoa; phylum Chordata; class Aves; order Apodiformes; family Apodidae; genus Chaetura; species Chaetura pelagica. The sequence goes on along the minus strand of NW_009952974.1, from coordinate 8,996,446 downwards.
GAAAGCCAAGAAACAATCCACAACTTGACTATGCTATTGAGAGGGCATCTCTACATCCCATACTTACATTTGCGAGGCCCCTTTGGAGCTATTGCAATGATATGAAGCTCTGATGTGGGTTTTTTTTAGGATCTCCTTTGAAGGTTTATGCCAGCTTCTTTCTAAGAAATCTCCAGACCCACAAGGACAGGACAAAAGGTGTGTCTCCAGCCAAAGAACAGGAATCGTAAGTGGGTGAAATGACCTCATGTTAATACAAGACATGTAGCCTTTTCTATTTACAGTGTTTTATATTTTTAACTACTGGATATTTATAAAAAGTCACCATCTCCATTGGCATTTGACAAAGGACACAGTTAAATGGACCTGGCATTTTCTTATTCATGTTGTTGAGCTATACGAATTAAGGTTCAAACACCATATGATGCTGTGTATTTTATGGATTAAAACAAGACCTAATTCCTGTGTAGACAAGAAGATCTAGCATTTCTTCCTGAGGAGTTTGACTTCAGCCATTTTACAAATAGAAAAATATTTTTTCCAGCTCCTCAATGATGGCCTTAATTTTAGAGCTTCATCTCACACATGTACGTGTCTTGCTTGCACGTCTTTATGGATGCACTTTCCAGAATGCATGAGAATTTAATTTTAATTTCATTTTTCTCTGAATTGTACCACATTATTAGTTAGTTCAATTTTAGGCCAGAAATATTATTAACCCACAGAGATTTGTTTCTGCTTTCTTTACTTAATTAAAGACACCATTGGATTTATCTTGTGCTACCACCAGGAGGGCGCAACAACTGAAATGTTGTATTACTAGATGGTTCATTTATTAGCATAAAATAATCAGTGGTTTGTAGTGGGTTTTTTTTTGTGATTGCATCTAGGAAGCTGCAGGAGCAGTAGAGGGATAAAGAGATAGATCAAGAAAGGAAAAAAAAAAAGAAGAATAAAGAAAGAGGGAGAACAACACAGCTGTTACAATTAGTAGGTTTCCTTAAGAAAAGACACAGGCAATTTGACAAAGAAGAGAGTGCACAAATTAAGCTTTCCTGGAGGTGTATCTAACTGGTAGCTAGAACATAACATTGAAATAAACGAAAGTAACTCCCTACTCTGCTACTAACAGAGACTGAATAATTTCAAAACCATTCTTTCTACCACATGACTTCTCCCTTTGAGGGGGAAGAAACCCCCTCAGACAACCTACCATATGGTCCTGAGAAATATTTCTACTGGTTTATTAATGCAGACTAATGTTATTTTTTTCCAAAAGTAAAATGCTCAGTGGTAACGTGCATAAATATATAAAGATGCAGACATTTAGTGCATGTTGCACCTACTTGGAGAGAGCTTATCACCAAATGTCAGAGAATATGGATTTCTCTGGAAGCTGCTCACTCTCTTACTCCCCTGGGGTCACAGTCTGATGTGCTTTCATCCTGGGACACAGGTCTGTTGTTGGCCCAAACTCAGTGCAAGACTTTGGATCACCTGTAGAGAGACCAAATGCCTAGGCATTATCTTGGGCCTCCTTCAAAACCCTTTTCCCTAGGTATTTCTCCACCCTTTCTCTGAGCTTTTCATGATTGTATGAAAAATTAATAGGACTCTGAGCTGTATTGCCTTTTTTTCCTAATTGCATCAGAGTGTAGGAAGGTGAAGCAATGATATAATAGGGGAAGCTGAGGCTCCATGCCCAAACCAGGGAAATCCACTTACAGAGGGACCTCCTCTGTGTACAGATTCAGGTGGTGTGACCTATTTCTGGGAGATTTTTTTACATTTTTGGGAGAGACACCAGTAATTCATTCTTCCTTTCTGAGGAATAAAATAAGAACCCAGACACATTGATTATTAATCATTCATTTGGGGACTCTCCTCCCTCTTCACCAATGACATAATCTTCAATGAACAATATGTATACTGTAATTGACATTTGCACAAAAAAAAAATCAGGTTATATCGTATGCATCTGCACTAATAAAAATAGTCATCTTTCAAATCCTCCTTTTCAAAGTCTCACTGAACAGACTTTGATATCTATATAGCATTTATTTTGACCTTCACCTCTCTGATCTCTCTGCACTGGGGAACTGTACAGGAATACAATAGAAGCATAATTTATTAAAATACACATTTAGGCTATGATCTTCAGAAGCTCTGAAGTTAGGTGCACAGGAAGCATTGCATCCATTTTGAGGTTCAGCCTCTTTGGTCTTCACATAAAATGCCAACTATGCATGTCATTCTGAAAGTCAGTTGCATAATTATCTTCTAAACAGCACTGTTGATGTGTAGTGTAATTGCTATAACTCAACAGGTCGTCCCAAACTGAGTCTACATTTCTGCTTGTTTACAATCCCTATTTTTGATATCATAGGTAATTTCATGCTGTCTGTTACGGTAACCAAGAGTTCTAGACAAAGATCAGTCACTCCTACTTGCAGATGAGTCACTATTTTAGCATGTCCTACTTCAAGATTTTTTTTTGGGTCACTTTGCTTTGAGAGAGAGGGAATGAGAACATATACCAGTTGCTACTTTGTATAAACTCTTGTTTCTTTCATAAAAGATATTCAGATGCATATTAATATTTGAGTAATTAGGAGACAGATGTATTAATTATTGTTAGATTGTTTTATATAGAGATTCTGGGGGTTTTTAACAACTCTAAGGAAAGAAATCTAGGCTTAGAGCAAGCAATTAGCTCATGAGAATTGAGGCTTTTGTAAAAATATAAGTCACTAAATAATAATTTTAGTATTCATGTTAAAAGAATAATGTTTTATTTGTGTTCAAGTGTGCTACGGAGAGCAGCTATCTTTGAGGCTGATTGAGTGATTGTTGAGGATACAAGATGAGCTAGTGAAAGATGAAGACTAGGAAAGAGCACACCTTCGAGCACAGGGAGGGCTCCATGCCAGTAATGTGTATTTTCAGAAATGTGGTAAGTGCAGGAATCACAACAGAAAATGCTGCTTTTTGTTTTGTTTTGTTTTGTTTTTCCTAATAAATAAATAAATCCTTAAAATAGTGCACTTACAGAAATTAACTGTACTTTTATTCTCTTGGATGAGGAATCATCAAGCATTGTTACTCTAATCAGTGATTCCCTGCAGAAATAAATGCTGAAATGCATGAGAAAATATTAGTCGTAATGATTTTCCTTTGGAAAAATATTACTAGCATAGTAATTTTAATTAAGGAAGAATTTAGCACTTTTGTATTTGTATTCCCAATGTCAAACTCTTTTGTTATCACACTTACACCTCTGTTATTAATGTTAGCCATGGTTTGCAAAAGAGGAAAAGCTAGTTATCAATGAATAATTCAGGCTCCATAACTGTCAGACCTCATTATTTTAAATAAGGCCTGGTAGTTCCAGTTGTAACTGGCTAATTGCATCATTTAAACTTAAACTGTTAGAATATTTCATATAATTCACAATTTAAAAAACTTTAAATACATTCAAAACTGCTGTAGTACATAGGGCAATTTGCTTTAAATCAGGCTGAGAGAACAGAGACATTCGAGTTGAGATATGAGTCCTCAAGTTGTTAAAATAAAAAGAAGAGAAATGATGGTGAAATTGACATATCCAGTAGTTAAAAATGAAATCTTCTCATTATTGTGAAATTATGTAAAATACTTGTAAAAATGAAAGTTGAAAAAAAATTAGAACATCTGAAACTAATGATCTAAGATGTAATCTGACATCTGATGAAGCTTTGTTGCTGGGTAATTCAAATGCTGTCAATGAAGGTATTTCCTTTTGTGTGGCTGTATTCCCTGTTCTGGTTTGTTTTCTGGCAGTAAGTGTGTGATTCCCAGAGCAGCTACAAATAGATGCCATGGCCAACTTTTAAAAAATTGTTTTTCTAAAAGGATCTGGGGAGTTGTTTTTATTTGTTAATAATTTTAACTTGTAATTAGATAATTTTAGCCATGTTTTAATTTGGTTTTATTAATCTTATAATAATTTATCCTTAATAATACAGGCTTGATAAAGTGAGAAGGAAATACATTTTACATCCACTTTTCTTAACAGTATGCCAAACAGGAAGAGTCAAGGGTCATTATAAACTAGACTAATCTTAAAATGCTGTTTTAATCTTTCTCTTCAGCTTCATTCTCAGATTACATCCAGCAATTTGTAATAGGTATCTAGCTGCTTTAAAGTGAGAGAGGTTAATATATACTTTTAAATGTGCCCATTAAAAAAGACAGTACAACTCAGGTCTGTTCTGGAAGCTATTTGTATGTAGCACATTAAGACTTCAATGGTAAACGAACATTATCCTCATTTTCCAGATGAGACACTGAAGTTCAAGGTAAGCTAGATACTATAATGCTATATCTGTAGTCTCTCCCTCCCCCCATACTTCTGATACAAAGATATTTTATCTGGGACTCAGAGTCTGGCTTAGAAATTAAATAAAATACTGTAAGACAAAACATGGTAGACTACCTAGGTGTTGTAAAAATGAAAAAGCCTTATCTGCTGTCTCTGGAATCACTCCAGCATACCATTTCTTTCTTTATTTAATTAAAAAAATAATAATTATAAAACACCACAACCATCAACAAATGTTGAAACTATAAATTTCAGCCCACATATCCATTAAGAACATCATTAAGGCTGTGGAGGTTACACAGCAAGGGCTTGGATTTTATCCGATATGTAGCAGCCTTGCATTGCTGGATATCTTGTAAAAGCCACCCCTACATTTCTGCAACATACTGGAGGTCATTACAGAATACATACAGAAATTGTGTGTGTTCTTGTGTTTGGGAGCAGAATCAGTGCACCACATGGATTAGCTTCCCAGGTTTTCCACGTGCTGAAACAGAACCATTTCTACTTGTGCAAAAATCACATCTTGCAATAATTGGTCCCCACAGGGATGCTGAATATCATATTCTTCTGAGATCTGTCAACTAAAAGCCAAGGTTTCTTGGGAGATGTATCTCTTAAGAAGACAGACAGCAGTAGGTTGAGTTTTGCAAATCTTTGCTTAAGGCACAGTTGAGGACCATAAACATTCTCTCACCACCCCTCAATTCTAACCTCTCTCCTCACGGGAACTTTGCACCCCCCTGGCAGAAGTCAGCACGAGGTTTCTGAAAGTGAGACAATTAGGTTTGAAATTTTCCATGTTACACATATTTGGACTAGAAACATCATAAGCAAGCTACTATAATTATAGACTTGAAATGTCTTACAATGGTACTTCTTTATCAGAGGGTAACAAAGTGTTATGCCATAAAATGCTAAATAACTCCTGCAGTTAATACATTGAGCACCAAAAAGTAGTCATGCAGTTTGGTAATATATCATAAAGAGGAAGGTAGAGGAGACTGAAGATGTGGTATCACATGTGATACGGGTGCCTACAGTTGGTGGTAAACATTCATCATATCATAGAATGCTTTGAGTTGGAAAGAACCATAAAGATATTCTAGTTTCCATCCATCCCCATTCTCCCTCCCCCCCCC
>NW_009952974.1:8947232-8990758 GCF_000747805.2 Chaetura pelagica | reverse complement strand
CCCCCGCCCCCCCCTGCATATATCTGTATATAACCTGATGGATAGTTTGAGATAATCAACTCCAAAGTCCTAAGTTGTCCATGGTGAGACAGCACTTCATGATGCATCTGATGGTTAAGACAAGTGCTTTAGTTGTAAGATTTGAGTCTGGCATTCAGCGGTGGAGGTGCCCCAAAAAGGTCTTGCACTCCTTTGCTGCAAGCTCCTTGCGTTTTGGGACTTTTTATCATCTCATCTCTGGTTTGGTTTATTGAAGGATTTTTATTAAGTAGGTTCCTCACATTTAACTGCTTGGGGAAACCACAGAATCAACACTTGGAGTTGATGGATTTGTAGCAGGGATGAACTGGGAAATAATGGTGCTCGAATGGTAAGTATTTTGCATCATAGTCTGTCCAATAACATAGAATATTATTCACAACTCTATACAGGCAAGACAAAATAATCTAACAATACTAAAACTTTTAAAAGTTTTATGGCTTAATGAAAATTAAGCCAATAATAATTTTGAAAGTAATGATTTTATAGTATTTATAATTTAAATCCATACTGACACTACATAGTCTTATGGTGGTTTTTCCCTATGTTACCTGATAGCAGTGGGATACAGTCAAATAAAAATTAGTAAAACAAGTTGCATTTCAGAGGAAGAAAATATTTGCTCTTCTTGTCTTTTAGTATCTGGAGACTTCTGCAATTGTTTACTGTGTTCACTTTCTGTAAGCTGTTGTCAGCTCAGCTGACTGAACTATAGCTTCATTTTAAAATATTTTTCTTGGAAAAAATACCAGCTAAGTCTCTAAATGTTTTATGTCTACACCCACATCAGATACCACAGCAAAAAGAAGGCTTATTGTTGTCTGTCTTGAAATTACCCAGGGTTGGCTTCACAGTTGTCAAGGGCTGGCTCCCTGTACAGAAGCTGACAGTAGGTTTGTGCTACACTAGATGTGTTTCATCAGTGAAAGGAATCAAGTTTGGTTTCTGTACAGAGCATGATATTAAAGCCAGTGATATCACTGACCAAAAAAATAATAATTAAAATATTTCTTTTTTCTTTGGAGTTGTAACCACCTGGTTGAAAAACATCAGGTAACTGGAAGCATACCATAAGTGGTAGGTGCAGACACAAGGGGTAGAGTGTTCTATTGTGCATATTCATTCTGAAGGATCATTCAAAATGCCTCTCTACAAAAAAAAGCCTTAATGTAAATAATGTCAACTGTTTATGAAAACAGGTGATTTATGTCACAGAGCAGTGTACATTGGTTAAATTATATTATTTCTTCAAATACTTAACATACATCTGAGTTATTCTCTTGTTAGAGTGAAGAGAGGCAAGGAGAAAAGAGGTTTGTTTTACTTTGCTTGTCTGTAAAATCTTCACTATGGAGAACCATCCACTGCTTTTGAAAAGAAAGCAAACAAATGGAGGCATGCAGTGCCATTGAGTATTACAAAAAATGTTTGGAAAGAAAGACTGCGCATGATCTTGCCAAAGAGGGAGATCTGAAACTAACTGCAAAGGATAGGAAGATGCTAAAATACATGTAAGCATCACTTGAGAACCATGAAAGAGTGAGGAAAGGTTTTATTCTTGGGATAAAAATACCACCACATGTCTCATCATTCTTAAATCCATTCTTATTGAAAGAAAGAAACAGACCTCAGAAAAAGAAAAAACATAACACAAAACAAAACAACAAAAAAAAACAAACAGCAAGAAAACTCATTCTTTAAAGGGTGTATAAAAGCTGGGAATACAGTTAAATTTCAGGCTTTAAAAGTTCCCATTTCAAAGTTTTGATTGAAATCAGGTAACATTTTTGCTCAATTATCTTGAAAATCCCTTGTATCCTTTCTCCGTAGTGAGCAGCGATTATAGCTGCACAACTGATCCAAGGAGGCTCCTGAAATTTCTACTATTGTCTTTGCAGGAGAGAGAAATGTGGTACAAGAGACCTCCTCCTCTTGTGTATTGCATTTGGCAATCAATATTTGGGGGGATCCAGAGACTGTGGTCTTATCTCTCACAGGTGGTACGACAGAGAAACAGATCCCTGGAGCCATGCTGGCCCAACAACTGACAGAACCTTGCAGACTGGTCCCGGTTTTCTGTGGAAGAAGGCTTCCTTCATTACAGACAGTTGCTTGGGATGGCAAGGTAAGGCAGTGGCTAGAGTCAGTATGGCACCTGTTTTGCAATGTGGCTGCTTACCAGCTTAGAAATTCTTTATTAAAATTTAATTCAGCATGGGAAGATGCTGTTACTGTTCTCCATTTTGAAGCAAATTACAGAGAACTCAGCCATGGATAAATACTGTTTCTTACTGTGTTTTCAACACAATCCTTTTATGTTTAGTGCATCTCATCTGCAGATATTCCTACACACGCATTTTAAGTAGGAAAACACTCAACAACAGATGCACCGAGGATAATTCTGCTGCCAATTACAAAGCTAGCAGGAGTGCTGTAGTTGAACTCTGAGTATACAGCAGTCAGGTGAGGTAGAGAGCATTTTTTGACACAGCCGGTCACAGCTAACATTTCTGTTCTTGATCCACTGAATCATCTGAATCCTGTAAGAGCATTCATCATAGAAATAGTCTGAGCTCTCCTACAGAATCTATTCTTGACCCAATCTGAGATGTTAAGAAAGGGCTCTGATAGCTACATATATTCTCGTCAATCATAAATAATAGGGGTGCGCTGTTTAGTGGTTCTACTCCTTGTGGTTACAGTGGGATTGTCACTGTTCTATTAGTTACTTCTGCACTTTCTGATGTTCCTGTAAAACGACATTCTGTTTTGGGAGATGGGCCTGTCAGGGAAGCAGGGAGAGGGTGGATGGTTTGATGAGTGGCTTCCAACACTGTGTTTATATCTCCACAGGATGGAAGTATTTTGTTAACTCTGTGCTCTCAATGTAGATCAGTCACTGCTGCCAAAATAAATATTTTCAAATATTTCCCTGAGAATTGCTGCAAAGCTACAGGAGATTTTCTGCCTATATGGCTGAGATTGTGTCTCCTTTGATTTCAACTTGATTTAATTTTGTAGAAGCAGAGGCAAATACAGGATGACTGATAGTGCAGCCCTCCAACTTGCATTATTGATACTTCCAAAGCGTCCAGTTCAAATGGGGGCAGAATGTTAACAGAACTGAGAGTATCAGTCTAGTGGCTGAAGGACAAAAATAAGCTGCCTTTTTGATCTTTGCTGGTCAACAAAAGCATGCCTTGCTTGCTCCAGAAGTCTTTCATGTGAGAGAAAATGGACAGAGATGAAAACCCACATCTGATCTGATGCTTGAGCAAGGTCTATTTTCTTACACCCACAGGAGATGAAGATTTCTGGCCTTTCAGAATAATGGACAGAAGTAAAACAGGAGTCCCTTTCTGTGATGTAGAAAGTCACTGTTAAAGTTTATTCTGTGTATCATGGTCTGTATGCAGTTATCGTCCTTAAATACCTTGCCTCTGTTGAAATGAGATTGGTCAGAAAATTGGAGGCTCTGGGCATAAGCCAGACCCTAAGTTCTCTAAATGGATCACAGTGTGTGATTTAGAAAAAATATTTACTACGGATGTCATCACTTTTCTGGCAGATTTTGTTTGGAGAAGCTGGATCAGGCAGAGCTGGAAACCTGATAGATTGCTCTAACCACTGACTTGGAGTACATAGAGCTGAAACTGAGCAAATAAGTAATAATGATTTTTCAGATAAATTTGATTTCTTATCTATTTCCTGTGTATAAAATATCTGTGAGAAAAAAAATAATTATATTAATTCACTAATTGTTCAAAATTACTCCACATATTCTTAGTGATTTTTTTATTCCCTTAAAATGGAATGGTAAGATAGAACTTGCTGAAGTCTTTGCATTAAATGTTTGCACAAGCATTGTTATAGTGGGGATAAGAAAATTGGGAAATTTATGGGGCTTTAGTATTTTCAAGTAATGGGGACAGATTAGGAACAAGGAACAGATGAAGATGAGGGGATTTTAGAAAAATAAACCTGTGAACTGCTTTTGGTTTTTGTTGTAGAAAAAGAGGGAGTATTATCTTTGCAGTAAATGTATTACTCTCGTGTTTAGAGCATACTAAAGATCTGTTGTTCTCCATGGGTCACTCAGCTAAGAGGCAAAGCCAAACCTTGCTTGACTGCACCACAGGGCAAAGTGATGAGAAAGTGAGAAAGAGTTGGTGTAACGGGCAGTGGCCAACTGAAGTTTCTCTTCTGTGAGTTTTTACCTTTTTCATCCTGCTTGACATTTCTCAGAGTGAGCTGTATTGCAGATAGTAGCCCATGGCTGTAGGCTGGAGAGATGAGATTTTCAGTGTGATGTGGCACACAGGCATGGGGGGGGGGGTGAAGGGTGGGAAGCAAAGAATATGCGTGAAAAATTAAAATTACAGGGTCACATTGATACCTTGATTGTGGGAGATGCCGCAGTAGTTTGTTGCGTTATGATTAAAGATGGGCCAACTAGCATGAATGAGGCAAGAACATTAGCCACTCCTATAATCAGACGAAAGAAGAGCCCAAGGTAAGGCTAAAATACATCTAGCACTGGTGGCTTTGGGTTCTCTGCTTTAATGTAGTGAGTTTCAGCTTGTAGTAATTTAGCTCAGAACAGAAAGCAGGAATTTAGAAAAATGCTCAGGATGTGCATCCAGTCTAAAATCATTCCATCTAAAAAACTTGATGAATACAGTTTTATACCACTTCTAGCCTTCCATCCATAACAAAGAGCTTCATATTCCCATTGATAACCATCCTTTTAGCAAAATCAAACCAAGTTTGGAAGTCTTTCAGATTTCAGCACAGGATTTTTTTACTTATGAAGTTTTCAATTGAGATGCCAAGCTTCTGTCAAAGGGTGCATGTGGAAGAGTGGTCTGCATACAAGGACTTGCAATGAGAACTGTACTGAAGTAAGCATATGATCCCGCTGTCAGCTGTTTCTCTTCTCCTTGGCTTTATCCTGTGGGAAGTAGCTTTACATTCAGATTCAGAGTACAAGGGATTCTACGAAAGCTGAATTTCTTCACTGGCCCTGTGTATTCTGCAGTGTGTCACACTCCCTGCGGTGAGGGCTAAATTCTCTCTATTTTGTGCAGCTTCTGTCTAATGCAGACAAAATTCCTCCTTCTCACAAGTATTCCCAGAGAAGGTGAAGGCAGAGAGAAAGAGCAAGTGGAGCCAAGCAATGTATTTTACCCTGGACTCCCTGTTTTGAAACACTTGTCAAGCTCACTAAGGTAATAGTTGTGATTTGGTTGAATAACAAAATCCATATCCAGCCTGTTTCTGAAAAGTGCAGTCAGCAGCATAGGATTCCTCTCCTCTTGTGCTAATAGTGTCACTGCACATTTCTTAGTTATGGGTATTTGTAATGTACAGGAGTCCAGCATGTTTTGAAGTGACAGCTCTAGATGTCCTTAAAATAATGACCTATATCTGTGTGGGAAACTTTTTTTCCTGACCATTTTCAACCTCAATGTGCTTTGCAGACCTGAAAGCTGCATCTCTTTGAACTGTGGCAATGCAGAACAGAAAGCAGCTTCTCCAGCTGAGGCTGCAGGGAACATTCTGCTACATGGGAACTGGAAGTATGAGGATGAATAGAGCTTCTCACCTGTATCTCTTTCTTGGACAAGGAGTTGCCTGTTAACTTTTTCTCTCATTCTTTTTTTTTCTCCCTAGAAATGCATATAGCAGTGGAAGAAGGTAAAAGGTTTCCAGAGAGTCGTTTTCTCTTGCCTGTTTACTTGCAGGTAAATGAACCCAACCTACACTTGATGAAATCTCCTTTATACAGTATAAAGACAGCAACAGGAATAAACAGAAAAATGAGAAGGAGGCTTTCTTCTTCGTATGGAAATTTTCTGTAGTGAAAACAGAACTTGAAATTAACCTTGCCTGTGATTTTGGAGCATATAGTTTATTATTTATCCCCTATTATTTTCTTAATCCTTTGAGCTTCCACAGTACAGGCAAGGCACCACAATTAAAAAGACACTCTAGGACAAGGTTTTCTTGACCAATTATCCACCATTTCTGCAGATTACATGATGCTTTAGAAAACCTGAAAAGATGACTCAAAGCTTTAGAGTTCTTCGTATGAGTTGATACCTGCAAATAGTGCCGTATGTACTCCTTGCTTAAGTCGTTTTTTGACTTTGTAGTTATCACAGTCTCATTTGTTATTGAAATGGGTTTACTCATATGGGAAAACAACAGGCAATGTATGGGCACATATATAATATGTAGATACTGCTTTCTGTTTTAGGGCGTTTAAAGAAGACACATGACTTCGATGTTACTGTAGCTTGTGTTATAATCATCAGATGGAGCTGGTGCCAAATAAACCAGATGGAGCTTTCAATCAACAAACTGTAGTTAATTTTTATTTCTATGACTTATTTGTCATTAATGCAACTTTTAACAGGATAAGGTAAGAAGAAAGATCTAATCCCAGGGGAAAAAAAAGAGAGCCATGAGGATCTCATGCTTTATTGTTTGACCTAACAGTAAAAATAGATGATGTGCAAATGGCAAAGTAGAAATACCCAACTCCAGCTGGAAGAGATTTGCTTGATTATTTCTACTGGAGCAGAAGGTGGCATGAATGGTTACTTCATCCTCCTGCATTATAAAGAATTTCAGAGCATTTCTATTTATCTGTACACATATTACTTATCAATTACACTTGATAAGGTGCCATAGTATCATATTTTTTTAGCTTTCTTTGCAAGCATATGCAGTGTAGCTTTGCTCAAATTGTTTTTATATACCTGTTTGTATAGACTGTATTGTATCCTGCCTGTAGTGAGAAAGACACAAAAAAGAAAGAAGAGGTTGGATGAATAACCAGGATCTGTCACTTTTTTATATGAAGAATGGCTTATGAAAAAGCCCTACAGCTATGACTTGCTTCGGCCTTCTAAAGAGATGGGAAGAGAGAGAGAAAATGTAGACAGGAAGAAAATAAACTGTACTTAAACTGTTTGGTTTGGGGTTTTTTTTGTAAATGTCTCCCTCTTCTTTTTTTTTTTTTCCCTTTTTTTTTTTTTTTTTTCCCTTTTTTTTTTTTTTTTTTCCCTTTTTTTTTTTTTTTTTTCCCTTTTTTTTTTTTTTTCTTCTAGTGGTGGGCCATGTCTGTTCTGCTAAGTGAGGATGGATAATTCAAAATAATACTCTACTCAGCTACTTTTTAAAATATGAATGTACCAGGACTATGATATGAAAAAAGGTATTGTTTCTATGGAAGCTCTTCAACCTTATGTGAAGTTTCCTCTTTTCTTTATTCACATATCCTCCTAAAAGCAAATAGAAAATCTGTTTGTGGCCTAGGATATGTCTTTTTGTTATTGAGGCAGCTGAAAATTCTGTATGTCAAGTACTCTCATGTTCACAGAGAATAATCAACTCTACACAATCCTTCCCTGGGTCTCTGTACAGCCCCCTCTACATCACATTCCTGTGCTCCTCTAGCATTGGAGACTTTCTGCCATGCTTGCATGAGACTGCAGAGGCATGTGTTGGGACCTGCTTTCTCTGACTTTAAGAATATGAAGAGGTTAGAACAAAGAAACCAAGATTTTTCCATATGATGTTATTTTTTATTATTTCCTAAAGACAACTTTTGAACAAGAGCTAATGTTTGTCTCACCACACAGGATGTTGCTAGAATCTCATGGTAATAAGTGGAATGAATTGTAAGGCCAGGTTTTCATATACTTAATTCTGTAAATACATTTCATATATCACCACAATTGAGTGTATCTGTGATTTTCCAGTAGAGCTTTTTAAAAGATGAAAGACTGGGCTTAAGACTCAGATATGAGGCCCCTTCCATAGAATTCAGATGCTGCATGAGAAGTTACTATCTGAGCATGAGGGAGTCACATCTATTGATTAATCTGGTGGGCTCAGTCCAGTCCTCCTCATTTTGCCAAACCCAGCGTTATAATCAGCAAGTCTCTACACAGAGTTGAAGACTTAAGCAATCACAATGACTTAACCATCAACTTGACCTTTAAGATCCTTTCAGAACAGGTTTGATCCACACTGATTCACTTTATCTCTCAAACCATTGAATCTGTACTAAACCCCTGATTGACCAGACGTCATTTTTGATGCCTTGTGTTAGCAGTGTCCCATGGCACAATGTGAAAACACTGGGTGAAAGGCACACCTTACTGAAGTCAAAGGGAGGATTGCTTTCAATGGAACTGGGATTTCACCCAGGAAATCCCACAGACTGTTTGGGTCCTACTTACGCCTAAAGGTACGTGAGTCTTTCTGTGGTGTCCAACATACAAAATGTATCTTGCAGGCTACTGTGATGTCTTTATGACACTAAAGTAGTAGTAATTTTTATTTAAAAATGTATAAAGATGACATAAATTATTTACTGGGCTACTACAAAATGCTGTGTCACCTGATATGGTAATTAAACTGTTCTGTCCTTTCTTTGGTAATGGAAGCCTTTTCTTATTTGTACATTATTTTTTTACAGAACATGAGGGATACAAGGTATCAGAAAAAAAAAAAAAAAAAAAAAAAAAAAGTAAAAACATTAAGCAGTCCTGTTACAGGCATAGGGGCAAATAACAAACGTTTATGGTATTCACTGAAGTTTATCCTTGGATTTCGGGACTTCTGAATAACTTCAGTCACTTAGTTTACTCTCTTACAGGTCCTTCAAATGGCATTTCTATAACCAGCCATTTTCTGGGGCAGAAAAATAATCTGCTCTTGTAACTCCTCACTTTTTTTGTCTCTAGTGTTCATTTTCTACCTGTCTTTTAATCTGAATAGGTTGGATGCATTCCCCAGAGTACTGAGGAACTAGACCTCTCTCTGTCTTGTAGCGATGGAGATTAAGCACTGATATGAAGCTGCCTCACTGTACGTCAACTATATATAACAATATTGCTACAGATATATTTTGCTCTTTCTAATATGACTCATGACTCTTCTTCTGTCATGTGTGAGATTTTATTTACTTAGGAGACAACTTGAAAGCAAACTTTAAGTATCTACACCTATGTACCTGAGGATAGGATAGGACAGAGTACTAGGAAGTATATGGAAATAAACACCTAAAAAGCACAGAATACCCATCCAATTAGAAATATAAAAGACAACATTTTGAGCATCCTTGCAAAACTGTGTCATATGCTATGTATGACCTAGTAAATGCATTTCATACTGACATGGTGCTCCAAGTATGACATGGATGGTATGTTCTCAGGCATGACACTTTCTGCAAAGCCATTTCCTTTTCTGTGAGATGCAAAACCAGAGAGGCTTTTTCATGTCTGCCTTATTTTTTATCCAGTCAGGAAGAGAAAGAAATACTATTTGACAACTTCTGCAAGGAGAAAGCACAGCTAAAATTCAAATGTTCAAGTGGAAATATTTCTGGAAAACTTACAATTGATCTTGGAAACAAAACAAAACAATTATAATGCATTAATTTATCTCTATTAATATTAGATTATGTTATTTAAACTATATATAAATTATTTCCTATATTTATATATGTGAATATAGCATATTTATTTATGTAGTATATTCACACATTTCCTAATGACTGAGTCACTTCACCTCCCAGGCAAGATTTCTAGGATATTATATCATGCTAGTATGGATACATTCTGCAGGCACCAGTTTGCCACCAAAGACACTAATCACTGAACAAAGTGCTATAGAGACTCATATTTTGCCTTTTAAAAGGAAGTAATTGACAGCAAAGCATATTTCAGGGTCTTGTTGCCAACATACTCAAACAGAATTTGGAGGAAGAGGAGGGGCATGGCTGGAGACTCCAGTCATACTACAGATGTCAGCTAACTGTTGTCAGAGGCCTGGTGACGTTGAACCAAACTGTGAAATATGTGTAATTCTTCTAACATTAATGATGATGTAGCACCAGATTTGTGTGTGTGTGTGTGTGTGTGTGTGTGTGTGTACATGTGACTGGTTTTGACCACGACAGGTTTTCATATATCTTGTGTCGTTATAGAACACATGACTTGTGTCACCACTGCTACAACAAGAGAAATCCATCACGGATCAAAGTGCCAGGAAAAGTCCTATTCACTATATAAGCCCCACTTAAGCTTTCCAAATACAGCTTGAGTGGAATTTAAGTGGGCCATAGGCCATGTTTTCTCCTATTTTACACTGTGAAAACAAAGTAAAATATAAAGCATTTTCTAATGTAAGACTGAGCTATCTTAAATCACAAGGCCATCCAGAGCTAGATATCTCTGCCAGTATTTTACCTTGAATACTATGTTATTTTTCTAGAATGCAAAGCAAAACAATAAAACTGTCCAATATTATTTTAATACTTTTAACATTGGACTTCCAACCTACATTCAATATTTTATCTATCTGAACAGAGCTGTCTATGCCCTGCTAAGATCACAAGCTCCTTGAGCAAGTATCATGCCTGTCTCCTTGTTTATAAATCACCCACAGCAAATTGCATAAAAACTTTTCTTCTGTAAGATTCATTGTACTCTTAAAAAACTCCATATTTATTTCTATATGTAAATAATACATAAATAGGTATATTTTTTCTTTAAAGTGATTGTGCTTTTTACTATAATGCTCCCTGCCTTAAGAAGCCTCTTCAGATAGTATTGCAATATTATTTGTAATTAAATATATTCAATATTTAAATGCAATGCTAACTGCTAGTTGTTATGTGCATATTATAATAAATAAAAAATGTAGGACTCTTTAAAAATAGTTATGGAGTGAAGAAACATGAAACTTGACTAATAAGTCTATAGAGACATTTATGTCACTCCATTATTTGCAATGAGGAAAATCTTTTCTGTGATTTGTTTCCATAAAGATTCCAGCATCTGTCTTCTTTCCCAAATTTTAGAAGTGTTTACTTTATTCAGCATTGCAGCCTATTGTACCCACTTGTTTTAATGCATTAAAGAAGGAAATTACATACCTCTAGAGACCAAAATCTCTAGCCTGCTGCTTTGGATCAGCTATTTGATCCCAAAGATCTTTTTTATTCCACTGATATTAATTTTTCCCTATTTCAATAAAACAATGGGAAACAAAATACTTAGCTCATCAAGGCAGATGTACCTAATTTCATGTAGTATTTCATTTGAAATTGTCTCATTTTATTCTCTCTGATTCTGTTAAAAAATCACTATAGTGGGAGAAAGTCAAACTAGAGATTATATTAGGCTGAGGCAAATGGTATTCACCTTTTATAGTCCCTATGTTTTATAATGAAGATACTTCATTGAAACAATGATGCATACTTCAACAGTTCCCTGGAGAGCAGTGAATCCTGTTTGGAGAGATTCATGAATATGTGCATTAGCACAATCCAACTGGAACTTGCCCTTAAAAACGAACCACAAGAGAAGCTGATCAGTTCCCGCTTATGTATATAATCAGAAGGTTATCATATTATCTACCCCTCCACAGGGAAAAGCAGATGCCTAGTCTTCTACCACTTTAAGATGAGAAATGCCAAAAGAAACAACAATCTCCCCCTCCTTACACTTTCAGCATTTACTGTATGAATCCAGAAAGACCTTTTAGAACAAGAGGAGAAGAATATATGATGAGTTTCTCTAAACAAGGATTTATTTTGCATACAATTAGTCATAGCGTAAACCTTTTAAAAAAACCCTACATCTGCATTAATTTAGTCAAGGCCATCAATAAACCTGAAGTGAGTTCAAAGACTGCTATAGATGGCAGAGAGATGAGACAAACATTTCACAGAGTCAAGGCTTGCAAAGATATACATGAAGCTCTGTGTCCTGAAGATGAATGAGGAACACTTGGCAGTTCCTGAAGCAGTAGTTTATTTAAAGTACAAAGAATTCAGTGAAAAATACTTCTGGCCAGCAGTTGGTGCCCGGCTTTCAAGAAAAATGGCAGACCACCACTAAGCTAGTGACAATGATAAAGAATAGCCACATAGATTTGCAGATTTATCTTTAGGTTTGTAGCAACCTCAGCTCTATGAAAAAGAGTATAGCAATGAGACTCCTCACCACCTTTGAAAACAAACTAAAAAGAGTTACTGCCTTATGGTGGTGGTGCATATCATTAAGTGGTCATCACACATACTGGACAGTAGCAATAAGCTTTATCATCCAAAATGAGCAATTGTTTGATTTGAACTTGGAAAGACTGAACAGTGCAACAAGGAAACAGGAAGAAAAGCCCCTAAATTATTGATCACCTTCTGGGTAAAACATGCCACTGCCTTATTACCACCTCTACTATACCTCCTGTGTCTGTAACACCTATACTCATTTATATTGGTAGCTAATGGTGCTAAATGCAAAGCAGAGTTTGCTTGAAAAGATGTCTTCAATTTTATTATGACTAGGAAAAATCTCAATGTTATTGACTGGTGTGTTTAATGTAAGCTGTCAAACAGTCATTATTAAGACATCTGTGAATATGAATTTGCAGAAATTCTTACAATACGTAGCTTCCTCTCACCAAAAGCCACAAAGGTTGTGCCTTTTTCTTTTTTTTTTTTTTTCCCCACAGGTACATATCAGGAGTCCAGCCTTGTTTTTTGCAGCCCAAAGATCCTGCATACAAAATCTTTCTGGATGTCTACAGTCTTTTGTGCACTAGAAGCAAAAAATCACTGCCTCTCTATATACTAGTTTTTTCATTTACAGAGGAGAAGCATTATGCCTTCTAAATAAGATATATAGAGGAGGCATAATTATACCTTCTAAAGAGGACATAATCTCATAATTGTCCAGTAGAGCTATCCTCAGATAGCACCACAGACTGTACTTGTATGCCTGGTAGTTTTAACACCAGGCTCAGCTTCTACTCTGAGGGTATTATTTTTGCTTAAAAGCTGGTTGAATGTTGTTGAACACGTGTGTACGTGTATGTGTTTTTCTGAAGTGCTCTGTTTACCAATGCAGATCCGCCTGTCTAGTTAGTTTTTATACATATACACACAGATACATGGAAACCAAGCACTTGAAACAATTGTATCTTATTTTTTCCACAGCTAATAATGGCTCTTCACCATACAAAAGAAAACCACTGGTGTTTTTTTACATAGGGGTAGGGAGAAAGGCTAGCAGGTTTGTTTTGCTTAACTTGCTGTGGTTGTCACATTCAGCTGTAACACTGCAGCTATTACCATATGTCATCAAATAACCAGTATAACCAGATGTGCTGTTCCTCCACAGGTCTATCTGACCCCACATAGAAGTTTAGAGACCAGGAGCAGGACAATACATATTCCCAGCCCCACACAGGCATGCAGGTGGCTACGCACAGTGCAAGGAAGTGTTTACATTAAAAGAAATATTTCAGTATACTGAATAATTCACTGCTCCTAGGTCTGTAGTCACCAGGCACATCATTGCACAAAAATACTTGCATGTAAAATGGCAAAACCCAGAAAATTCTGCTGGTTGTCTGAGTGCAGTAAGGAAACAACATAGCAACTATGTATATATTTTTACATTTAGATATGCTTTTGTTCCTGCTGTCTGCTGAGTTTTTGAACTTGTGCAAAAAGCAGCTTTCACTAGTGTAACAGCGATGTTTGGTGAAGACAAAGCTTGTGCATCACAGCAGGGGGACAGAGTAGGGGGGGATGAAGGTCAAAGGGTAAATTCCAATTGCTGACACATGTTTTTATGAGTTGAATCTTAACCATGTGATCAGCAGCGTTCAGACCCTGAGCAAAAGGGAGCAGGAATAAGCATGAGAACCTTTGTGAACCACTGTACTTGTTTGATAGCTGGTTGAAGATAGCCAGGTTCTTTCTTTCCAGTGGTTGCACTCTCTTGTTGTTCTAGTTTTCAAATTGGAAGTTTTTAGGTAATTAACATGTTCCTTCAGCCTTTGGAAATGGATGTGAAAATAAGCACTTGTTTTCTGCTGTATGTATGTAAACAGGTAACAGCAACAGCTTTTTTTTCTACAACAGGTGTAGCAGACTTTCCAACACACCTTACCCATCTCACCCAAATAGGATAGGGAGCAACCAAGACTTTTCTCTTCTTAATAGATCCTCCTGCTGCTGATCAACCCTTCTTCTTTTCTTAGTCTATTTTCTTGATAGCTACATAAGAGGGCACAAATCCTCCATCCAGATAAAGGATACTTGTCATATCCTCTTATAGGATGGATACATTAAGTTGTAGCTGTGCTATGGACAAGTTGATGAAGATTTCCTAACCACTGTCTCTGCAGAGGCCTATTGGTACCAGCCACAGGAAGATGAGATTTTGGTAAGCAGACACCATGCCTGCTGAAACACTCTAAAGATGCCTTATTAGAAGAATTTAATAAGCTGAGTGGGAAAAGTTAGGTGATGGCTGTATGTCTGGCCTTGCTAAATCAAGTTCTCTGATGATGTAATTGTTCAATGTAAGTCAGTGCGTCTGCAGCAGTTTATGCTTGCAAAAATATTAATCTGTTGTTTTCTACAAGTTGTAGAGTTATTGCAAGTGATACCACAAATTAGGCCAAATGAAAATAATGAGCCACTTAAATGTTGTGTTACTATATATGAAAGAAGGTTTAGAAAAGAAGGTCCTCTCCTTGTCCTCAAAGCTCTGTGAACACTGACAGTAATTTAACATAACCAGAACCCACCCACACTGTTTGACTCCTGTGTTTTGACAGACAATTTACCAGTTCCTCAGTTGCCCTAAATCTGCAGAGCTTCTTTTCAGTCCCTGGAGCTACATCACTTTATTCCACTTATGGACCTGATTCAACACCTTCAAATAGCTGCAGGAGGAGGAGATTTCCGCCTATTTTAACCTGTTCTACAGCATCTGCTTCCTATGTTTTCTCATATATGAGTATGAGATATGACATAATCTTCTTATCAGTTACTGTTACAACTACCATAAGGGGTAGAAAATATGCCATGCAAGCCTGATCCTGAAATAAGCACCTCAAATGAGTAAATGCCACTAATTTATAAGAACGATTCACTTTAAGCTAAGTTTACAGGATTATCACTAAATTTTGTACAGGTGTGAAGTACAGTCCACTTCAACGGTAGCATTTGTTAATGGGGGTAATTGAAATGTATCATTTGACTGTGAGCAGAACTGTAATATTCATATTCAAATATTGATGACATTCCTATGTCCCCTGAAGGTCCAAATCTTTCTAGGCACTTCAGCAAAGATAAATGAGTTTCGCAGCCTGAAAAAACTAGTCCTTCTATGAGCTCCCATGAAAGTTTCATGTTTGTCCTAGAAGAATAAAAATGTAGCAATGGGGCATATTTTTCCATTTCTTAGATTTTGATTGCAGTATCTTCCTACTGTACCACTTGTATAATTGAGTTTCCCTGTTCTGGAATGGGTTCACTTGACCCCAGAATAACCTAAAATATTAATAAAATTATTTTCACCATTTTCTAAGGAAAAATTATTTCCTTTACTTCAAGTGTCAGCAAACTAATAAATATTGCTGCTTTGCTGATAGCACACCAAACAAAAAACACAACTAAATAAGACTACTTGCAATGCTAAAAAGTTACTCAAACAGAAAGCAAAATTAACTTTTTAGTTTTATTTAAAGAAGAGATATTTAATAATCTACAAAGTCAAACACTGTTAAAATCTCCTCATTTTAAGCTAGAGAACATGTGACAGCACTGAAGCTTTCACACAGCTAAACAAAAGCTTTCCGAGGGAAGTTTTAGAAGGCATTTCTTTATGTTTTTTCCATATTCTAAGTGCCCTCTACTGCCAAATAAGCTGTACTACAGAGAGAGTGAGCACTTGCCTGTAAGAAGAAACCCACCCAGAGACTGACAGAAAGGGAGAATTTGATACTTCCTAGTATCGGTTTTCAGACTCTATGTAGTTGGACATGAAAATTACCACCGATAGGATGGCTTTTCAATAACATGAAAAAGAGAAGTAAATCCAGTGGTAAATGGAAATATGTAATAATTTGTTTCTGCTGGCAACATGGGTTCTTCCTTTCTGCATCTTGCTGTCCTCCATTGGTTTCTCTACTTACTTGTGATCTGTATTTCAGCATTTGAGAGACACATTTCTCAAGCCCAGCTGTGATCCTGCCTAACATGTAGGTAACTTTTTAGAGCCCCATCAAGTAGAAGACAGAGAGAAGCCATCCCTCCTGGAGCTGAGGGGGTGTCATGGCTGGGAAAGATGGAGAAATGTAATCAACCCTGCGTGCTCTCCTACCCCAGACAAAATCCCTTCTGGGGAGCAGGAAGGTTTCTGCATCAGGACTCGTTCCATTCTCTCTCTCCTCCTTCTGGGCTGGAACTGCTGGTCACACACAGCCCAACCTTGGGCCAGCCTGCCACCAGGCAATGTGCATTCCCTTGTGCCTTTTGCTCTCCATTTCTCAGCAGGCCCACTTTCCTTTTTGATGAGCTTATGTTGTTCAAGGAAGACCAAAAGGGACTTAGGAGTTCCTGAGGTTCTATTTTCTGTACAAAATGGTCAGATTGAGAGAACACAGCTCTGCAGTAAATGGAACCACAGAACTCCTTGTGAAAATTCTAAAAAACAGGGGAAATAAACAACTACTACTCATCTTCCAACCAGTTTGCAGTGACTCAATAAAAGGCTAAAAACTTCAGGTCTATGTATTCTAGATAGTCTTAGTGCATTTAACAGTTTCTGTAGTATACACTGTAAGAATAAGTTGCACACATATTAGTGCCTATATGCGTGTGTGTGTGTGTATTTATATATATTTTGTTGTTCACTTGTGATGGTTGATATTATAGTCACCCTGGCTAAGCTGTGAATAAATCTAAATCATAACACCTGAAGGCCTTGATCAGATTAACCCCTCATCCTCCAGCATATCTGACACTGCAGCCATATTCCCTGACAGCTTCTCAGCTCCTGCCCAGGTTAGTTTGAGGCAGGGTACGGTGGCGGTGTTTGAACGACACAGGAATCCTGGAAAAGTGGGAATTGCAGCTGGTTTTTGTTGGCGCAGAGGCCCCGTTGGTTACCGAGGCGACCACTGCTGAGGGTCCAGCCCTGTCTCAGGGACTGCAGATCTGTCAGGAGTTTCCAGCACTGCATATTTACGGGCAGTGACCAGCACTTCATTATAAAGAAGTATCTGAGAAATTACATTTTTGTTGCTTTTTTCCTCTTTTTTTTCTGATTTAAGTGTTTGAAAGACATTCCATAGACCTGTGTGACCTCAGAGTGATATTGAAAAACTATAAAAGCAAGAGCTCAGCTATATTCTCTGCTCTTCCTCATGAACATACAGGATTATTTTCTACAGTATATTCTGAAGTCCTCTGTCCACCCTGGTATAAACACACATACTACAGGGATGAGTTTGCTGCCTTTGGGAAAGGTTTTAAAACCAGTTTCCCTTGCAAAAGTATGCAATGGCATATTTCAATGATTTTTGCTAGAACTTAGCAGAATTCTGAAAAAAATAAAGTGAAATAAGATACCTCAATAAGCAGTTCATTTTGAAAATGAACAAATTTATACACTGAACATAAGGAAGCAGGTGTTCCAACTATCTTTTGCTTCTAGAAATACACTCATGTTTTGCCGTGCAATTAAAATTATACCAGCCATATGAGATAGAGCTGAATTATTTTACACAATATATATATACATGGCACTTCTGTGCATGTAAGAGTTACAAGGCCTCCTGCTCTTGAAAGTGAAGCACTTTGTTTCAATACTAGTCATTTTCAGCATGATAATGTTGCTTCTAGCTTTCCAAGAGCATGACATCAGCCCTCATCCCAAAGCAGAACTCTACATGCTCAACCAATTTTATTATTTGAATCTCTGGGTTTATTTTATCTTTTGTTCTCTGATGAGAGTGATGACAAAGGTATTTCCTACCTCTATTGATAGATTTTGTTCTGGATGCAATAGTTTGAGGTAACAAATTTGATTGCAAGGATAAAAACAGACACTAAAGGGTGATTCACTGTAGTGTAGACAGACTGAACAAGAAGCTGTGACTGCAAGTGGAAGTCAGACAAATTCAACTGAGCGAGAAATTATGTCTAAAAATAACAACAACAAAAAAAATAGTCCTGTAGCATCACTGACCAAGCCACCACAGGTGGCTGAAGAAATCCAGGACTGGGCAAACCAGTCAGCAGCTGACTGAAGCCACCACTAGTAAGTACAATGAAAACTCACAGCAAGAGCTAGCAGTAGGAGCTGAGTAGGAAATGATCAAATGTTGGCACCCCCAAGTCATTATCTCCATGTTTCTCAGCTACTGAGGTCAAGCATTCACAGACAGCAAAGGATTCAAAAGATGAGGATGGATGGTCAGAGATGCCTTCTCATTAACTTCCTTTTCCCTGCCTGGCCTGAGACACTCATGTAGGAGCTACCACCTTTCCAGCTCCCTAGCAAAAAAAGGATACGGTGCACATGCTGTTTATGGTAGGTTTCTCCTGGAAGACCGTAAGGATTTGTAAGCTCCAGCTGTTGAAGACAAGATACCACAAGCCCTACTCCTTTATGCCAGAGACTGGCACTTCCCTCAGAAATGGGCTTAACTGTAAAGAGTGGCCCAACACCCCCATTCTGGCTGAAGACCTCACTCTGCTTTGCCTTCCACTTTGGCCTACACCCACTGCTCTCACTCAATGAGTGCTTCAAGTATTTTTGCACTATATAAATATTCTGTACATGCAAATTCATAGCTATCATTAATGTTCCCTCACACCCTTCTCTACCCTGCTTTTCATTAACTAATTAGCTTGCTATTACTCGAAGGAAACAAAGGCTATAGTTGGATTTGCTTAGCACAGAGATGCACAATTAAATGCATAGAAACTCTGAATATTAACCATGGTTTCTAAACAAATACTGCAGGACTTCAACCTTAAGAGCTGAACCATGAAGCCACTCAGACAATCTCAGCAAAGTGCAACCAAAGAAGTACTACTTTTCCTGTATCGGAGGGAGCCATACACACCTCAAAGTGTTCTCCATTTCAGGTTAATAAAAATGATTTAACAAGAAATCAGAACATACAGAATCTTCTTCTCAGACTGATTGCAGAAGATCTCAATAATTCCCAACTCAAACTTCAATAAGAGCTAATAAATCTTGTCATTACTATGATGAAAAGTCATACACAAAAATACCACAAGCTACAATCTTGCTTATATCAGACAGTAATGGGGTGAATTTCATCTTGTTTTGAAAAATTAAACAAGAGAATTTAATGAATGTTGATGAACTGCCATTAATGGCATAAAGATCTTATCAAACTATGAGAATAAAAAAATGCTTGATAAAGACTGTTGTTGATGTAATAAGATGTATGAAGTATTAGATGTGGTTTTTTAAAGATTTGAGTTACAGATCTAGAACTACATAAAACAACTGTTTAACATACTATGTAAATTAACCATCAGCTGATGGCTCTAGAAGTCTACTTGAAAGTGGGAAATTATCACTGAGTAGGTATCCTTCTAGTAGGATCTCATTGGAATTTTTTCCCATGTTGTCATATTTTTAATAATAACCTGTAGAAATCATGTAGTCACATCACTTCTGATAAAATTTTACCTATACAGGAAAGACTGAAAAGTGATAAATAAGGATAAAAGCAGATGACTGATATAGAAGGATCTGCATCGTGTAGAGAGCTAGCACAATCCAATATGTGGTTCAATGTCAACAATAAAAGGCTGTTCATCTAGAAGAAAATACACATCATTTTTAGAATAAGGTAATTCTAGATAGCAAGATTTTATGGCAGCATTTTCCAAAAAAAGAAGAAATAATGTTCACAGTGGACTTGTGGATATGTGTTGTTACTGAGTAGCTATTGTGGCTACTAAAAGCAGGGATATGATTTAGTTAAATAAAAA
This sequence comes from Chaetura pelagica, assembly GCF_000747805.2. Classification (NCBI taxonomy): domain Eukaryota; kingdom Metazoa; phylum Chordata; class Aves; order Apodiformes; family Apodidae; genus Chaetura; species Chaetura pelagica. The sequence goes on along the minus strand of NW_009952974.1, from coordinate 8,970,861 downwards.
GGAAAATAGTTGAAAGATATACTGCCCTGATAATGCAGCATCTGCTCTTGGAATCCAGCACTGCTGTCCACACTTAAAGGAAGGCATTTTTAAAACGCAGAGAGTTCGGAAAAGAGGTAGGAGAAAGACTGAAAAACTGCAAAACATTAATGTAAAGATTAAAAATGTTGGTTGTAGAGTTATGTAATAAGTTTGATCAGTTCACTTGAGTCCAGAGACTTGATCATCTGTGCCATATTTCTGTTGACTGTCTCTAGGTCTAATTAGGGAGGAATTTGTAACTTATTCCAATGCAAAAACTTTTTCTTGGGGTAGTTCAGAAGACCTAATGTTCTAGACCTTCACCACTATTGACTGTATAATTGGAATTCCTGCAATAAAGTTAGCAAAAGAGTAAGCCCAAGAAGCAGGTACAGATAAAAAGTTGCAAAATGTCACCTTGGCTAATAAATTCATCGTTGTAATTAAAGTCTGGAAACTGCTGTATTTCCAGGAATGGGCAACATAAATATTTCCCCCTTGCCTTCAGAAGCACATCTATACATAAGGTCTGTCTCTGTGCAAATATCCCTGACGTGAGAAAGGACAGTGGGTTAGCTGGCAAGCTTGTATTTGCCTCTACCACAATTAAATATAGAATTAAGTGATGAGAATCAGAGGCAAGGAAGGGCCTACAGTGCAGAACCACCAGCTTGGCTTGAATTACTCCCTTGGGTTTGAATGTGAGCATTGCTACCAAGACAGCAGAGGTAAGACTTTGAACTATCAGACAGAAGGTCGTAAGAGCAGATTTTCTCAAATCTGTAGTTATCTACTTGGGGAAGAGTACTCAGAAAAATACACAGTTCTTCAGTCTAGCAGACAGATATTATAAGATCCAGCACCTGAAAAGAGAAGTGAGAACAATTCAGACTAGACATGAGGCTTGTATTTTAAACAATGTTGGTAATTAGGCATTGCAAGCCAGCAAGTCAGGACTGCAATGGACTTTTCATCACTAGAAAATGTTAAGATCAGGTATATCTCTAAAGAATATATTCAGTTCAACCACGGCAGTAACACTGGAAGCAGAATTTAATTCAAGGAAGTTCTGCAAAAGGAGGAGATTAGAATAGAAAAACATAGTATTCCATTTTCCCTTAAAATCTGCATACTTGTTAGTTTGAAAATAAAAGAAAAAATGCGTAAGATTTGTGGAAAAGATTGTTCAACTAAATAGATATAGTAGGAAATTCTATTCTGCATATTCATGTCATTCTCTTTCGAGCAGCTGGAACTCTACCCATTATATTTGAGCAGACTTGCACCAGTACTAACCAGTCGATTTGTTCAGGAGCTGGAAGATTGTGCCTCCAGCTCAGCTTCTACTGCACCTCCCAAAGCAACTACATGAAGTTTAAAACAGGACGAAGTTGTCATTGCCTTTAAGGTCAGCAATACAATGCAAAGTAACCAAAAATGAAAACTGCAAGTTGAGATAGATAGACTGGAGAGAACTAAGCATCTGCTTAGACCTTTGAGTTACAAGGTGGCACTACACTTCAAAGCAATAACTTAACCCATGACTGTCTGCTTGATTCTCTGCTTGCCCAAGCACTGAAATGTCAGTTCAGCAGATGACCTGAACCACCCATTCCTCTTCCCAGATGACCAAAATCTAAATGATATTTCCAGAAATGTCATATCCTTGGCATTTTTTTTTCCCTTTTTCACAGCACTTGCAAATCTCTCAGACACCTGGAATTGTAGCAAAGGACCAAATCCTTCATCTCCCACAATGGCAATAAACTATCAGAATTTAGGATTAGAAATAGGTTGCAGCTGCCACATATAATGCCACATATGATGGAGGATGGAAAAAGCCAGCCTTTACTGCTTTCCTAAGAAAAGAAAAATTAACCCTTGACTTGCAGTTTAATAGTCACCTCTTATTTGGAGCACTTTTTCTTCCAGCAGCTCACACTACCTGGTTAAACTTTTAGGGGTAGTTTTAGAACTTCTGAAAAAGAAAAGTTCATCTTCCCTGAACCTGTGCATTGCCTAACAATGCCCATAATAATTTGCTCCTCATTTCATCAATTTCTACATTTATTATAGTTTTATCACATATTAGAGATAGCTAACATTTTTTGCATGGTTACCAGACCCTCACTAATGTCAGAATGAAGTTAGGTGTATAAAGATTTCAAAGATTAGGATCACTGCATGGCTAGCATAAGTCCTATTTATTTCTAAGATAGTGAAGCAGCTGAGATCAGATGAGGTATTTGGGCCAGTAGGTCACAGTTTCACTGGGAGAGAGGATGGTGTTTTCTGTGAGGGATCCTAAGTTCTAGTAAACTGGGCAGTATATCATGATGCTGTCTCCCAAGCTTCTCTCTTCGGAGACAGTGGTGACCATTGTACATCTCAGTTCTACAACAGCTGACTTTTAAAAACAGCAACATTAAATTGTACTACGGCTCCAAATGTGCACGCAGACAAACTGAAGCAATAATTTTAATGAACACACTCGAACATTGTTAATGTCACTCTAAAGCTTCAGATAATGTTCTCTTTTGAAAACCATGTATCATCTATCTCTGTTCACATGTGAGATGACAAAAGGTGGGAAGATGCATTATGCCACACCTCACAAGCAACTTCCTCCAAAGCACTGACTCTGCAGCAGCAGCAGCATGAAGTAGATGCTTTGCCCAGCCTCCTCCAGCAAGCCCTGGTTCCCATTGCTGACAGCCCTGCCCTTTGTCCAGCCAGGAGGGACGACTGCTGCCCACAATGGCTCCATTCTGCAAGACAGGAAGACCACTCATACACTGAAACGGCAACTGTCTGTACAGCATCCTCTGTGGCAAGTAAATGAATGTCAGCCTTGTCTTAGGCTCTGTTTTTCATAGAATTTCTGCTGTATTTTAAATTGTACTTTAGCTATACTTATAACTCTTTAAGATGTAACATTATTCTGCCTTCTCTGCACTCTCTCTAACACCAAGCCATGACTTATTCAGCTGTTCAAGAGGGAAGAGCAGTTGATGCCTCAAATAGACTTGCCTGCCTTATATGTCTGTTTAGCCACAGAAACTTCCAAAGCGGTGGAGACATACAGAGATGAGACTCACAAATTAGTCCACTATGAAAACAGAACCCCTCCCAGAACACCTGTATTCTGTGTGTGTCCTCTGCTCACATTTCTGCAATACTCAAAAATGTGATACAACCTTCACCAAAAAGAAAAGCAGTCCCTGAGGTTGCAAGCTTGGGTCAGGGCACACACAGCATATCATCTGAGAAAGAAAATAAATTAAGTATTCCAAAATAATAATAATTTTAGAAACCTACAACATAAATGCCACAAAGAAAGCACAAGCAACCTTCAAACCTTGAAACAAGTGCAAGAAAATAATTTGTCATTAGCTGTCCCACTTCTTTTGAGTGTCAAGGAAGGAGTAGGTCTGGATTTGTTGTTAGAGAAGGGTGAGGAAACTGCAGACCAGCATAGGATGTGCAGGTGCAGAGATGCATGGCTGGGAAAGACACAGCAGGGAGGAATAAGTCAAAACAAGCTCAATTTGGGAGTTTTGAAACACAGGTTTCCTAACTTCAGCAAACCCTTTTGTGCCAAAGCATCTGGACAGCAAATTCTATCCTGGAGAAATCCTTCCCCAATTGCTCACTGATTTTTTTTCTTCTTGCCCTTTTTCCCGAATAAGAGACCTTATATTCAACAATATCTTGCTACATACTAGTGCATATTAAGGAAAACAGAAGCTCAGTTCAGGTTTTTCTTGTTTACAATTTCAGGCTGAATTCTGCCCTCCAGTCTTGACTCCAATGGGAGTAACACTTGTGTAATTGAATACAGAATGCAACCCTTAGGGTTTTGGTCTGACCAGTAAAAGAACTTTATGTGTGTTTAATTCATTTTTAGGTTTAGGCATTTTTTCAAATTGGGGCATAAGTTCTTCTCTTGTGTTAGGAATGAAAATTGTAAAAAAGGGCAGAAACTTATATTTGGTTTCAGTACAGTTGCACATCCATGCATACATACATATATAACATGCAGCAAGAAAGAGGGGGAGAAATGTCTGGGAGAGCTTATTTTTAGAGAGGATATAACCATTAGACAGACTTTGTTATTGTTGAAAAAGTCTTAAAATCAAATGCAGTAACAAAAAAGTCACTTCTTGTTTATTGATGAGAATGCTTCAGCACCCGGCTGCAACAGGGTCCTATTGTGCAGAGGAGAGCCAGCAGCAAACTCCCTCAGCTTCCCTGGGAGGAGGATTAGGCCTTACTGTTTTGAAGGTCACTGCATAATACATTTGTATTTACAGCACTGAGCACAGAATGGCCTTTTTTTTGGTAGATGTTGACTTGCCTGTAAATTTGCTATTGTGAAAAAGAGACAATATTTAGGGTGGGATAAGAGATAAATGAATTTGTAAGGAAGGACATTTTCATTAAGACACTTGGCCTACTTAAATCTGTGTCCATGATCAGTAATAACCAACCTTCTGAAACACAGAATTCACTCCCAAAACTGCAGTAACCCCTAAGTTCTCAAAGTTTTACCAGGCTAAGGGAAAGCTGGTACTGTACCAAATCTGAAAGTTTAACTGAGGGAGGGAGAGATAAAGGGCAAAGATAACGTAAAAAGAGAACTCAAAGACAAATCCATAACTAATTGTATCTGGGTTTTTACTCTCTAAAAGCATGTCAGAAGGGTCTTATACCAATGCCACTCTGGAGAGGCAAGGAACTGAGGAATTGAGGCAAAGTGTGGTATCAGTGCAACAGACAAAATTTTAGGACATTTTAGTAGACAAGGACAAGAAGAAATTGCCAAGGTGAGCTGGTATTCACCCAACTTTTCTGAGAACTCATACATGAAATCACTGGCGGTGCTTTGGTTTAAAGCAGCCACAGAGGCAGAGAAACAAAGTGTAACTAATGTGACATTGATCTCCACTAAAGTCCTTGGAAATCATCCTAGTAATTGCAGGCCTGAAAGTTTATTTCTGCATCAGGTAAATAAGTAGAGACCATAACATCAGTAAGAGCAGGAAGAGGGTCAAGATTAACTTTTGTACTGCAGTCATGCCCCAAAATCTTTTATAGTTGTTAGATCACAGCAATGTGTGTATGGATAACAGTCAGTTGATACAGTGTGACTGGATTTTCAACAGACTTTCAACAAAATCCCTCACCAAAGACTCTTAGAGAAACAAAAACTTGAAGATTAGTCATGGGCTAAAGGGAAGGTATTCCTCAGGATTAGCAACTGGTGAAAAGGAGGGAAACAATGGGGAACAGTAAGTAGTCAATTTTCACAGAGAAGGATGATTACTGGCAGAATCCTCTGGAGATCTCTGCTGGGATTCTGCTGTTCAACATATTCATAAATTATCTGGAAATTGTTAAGTAGTGAGTTAGCAAAGTTTACAAGTGATGGGAATTATTCAAGCTTTAATCTATCTATAAAATGTTATGGAAAAGTCTTATGAATGACCTGGGAGTTTGAAATGCATCCTTCCTGCATCTGATGACAACTTCACAGTTTGTAAACTGAGTCTAGTGTAAAAGTATCCATCCTACTGCATAAATCCTGTAGAGAGGTTGAGCAGCACAGCCAACATGATACACTCAGGATCTGTCTCATCCCATGAGAAGTAACTGCCAAGTGTGTGCTCCCCTCAGCTAAGCATTCTTGGAAAGAGTTGTCTTTACTATGTGTGTTGCACAGGAGGTTTGTGTAAGCACAGTAATGCTTTGCTAGCCAGTGGACATCTAGATACTGCTGCCCAGAGAACCTAAACTGTGAGGACGATGCTTCTACCCCTTCCCAGGGGTATCCCCTCATGTTTTCTCATGCTTTGAGGGAATCCCTATGGCTCCATGGCAGAACAATCTAAACAGCAGCTAAAGGGGACACCCTGAGATCTGCATGGTCAAGGTAGGTATTGGTAAAAGGCTTTTCTGCAACAAATTCTGGAGAGTTTCAGAAAATACTCATATTCCTACATTTATATGTGTTCATATCCACTTACGGTGTGTGTTGATATCCCTCTATATGGCTGATGCAGATGTTCAGTATTAGATAGATATATAGCTGTCTAACTGTGAACAGCACACCGTGTGTAGCAAATCATTTTACGAAGTCAGATTAAAGGTGCTATTACTCATGGCAATGTAATACTATCTATAATTTCTGTGTTAAACTTGACATTATAAATCCTTTAATCTGAGTATTTAAAAGCTGTTCTATGGCTCATTTTTCAAACAGCATTCCAGTTAACACATTTACTGCTAATGAACCACTAACATGTTCTCTTTTTCTTAGGTAAACGCTGTTGACCAACATTATTATTTGCTCGTCAAATAATTTTTTTTTTGCTTTTTAATTTAATTGCTTCAATAAAAATATACACCAATAATGCAGTTTTAATTACACTTCCCAGGTGACCTATGCAAAAAGAGGCTTTATAATGAAGCCACAATAATTAGCCTGTCACAGTCCAGTTTGGGGCTATTGTGTAGTTGTCCTTTCCACGGTTCACCTTAGCCTGACTGGAATTCTAAAAACCTTATATATTATCTCCCATAACACTTAGAAAGGTATTAAAAATGTGTGCAGTACTGGCAGAAGCAGGCTTTCTAATTATTGTCAACTATTTCCAGTGTGACGTGATGGATTCCCTTGAGAACTGAAACAACAGCCCACTCCAGGATTTGTAATAGGCCCTAGAGCCTAAGTAGTTGTAGACAGAGCTGTTTCCCTCAGGACAGATAATTGGTTTACATAGCAGCTCAACATCTGAACTAAATCCATTTTTTTCTATTGTCATTTCCCTGTTAAATATACATAACTAGTTGGGGGTATTAAATACAATGTGGCTCACTATTTAATAGCAGAATAATTTGCATGAGCTACTTTACCTGGAATGCTAATAACTGTTATCACCCCACATTTCCATGCATAAATGATAAAATATTATTAAGGTGAAATTCTGTAGTCCTTAATCAAGCACAACTATTGCTGAAGCCACTGGGAGATTTGCTCAATTAAATATTGCAAAAACACATCTCTTAGTTTGTTGAAAGTAAGATATCATCATTAAGATACTCTACCTAATGTTATTATTGGTCAGCTTATTAAATGAGACTGTATTAATGTATTTTACAGGTATAACCAACACTGTAGGGTGCTGTTCTTTAATCATCAGTTTATAAATCACTTTTTTGAAATGCTCCATGTCCAGAATTAATTATTAAAACACAAATTATGTATTTACTGCCGCTGGCAATAAAAAGATTCTAGCAGCTACACACCCTGAGTCTGAATTACTACAAACATGAGACACCAAGTTGTTGTTTTTTTAAAAAATAAATGTTTATTTTAATTTTGCACATCTAGGAGCAGTAAGTATGAAACTATTTTAAAAGCATGTATTAAGACACTGCAATAGTAGTTGTGTCTTCCTTTAACAAAGGATACCTTACTATTTCATGTAAAGAAGAAAACAATTGCAGAACATTTAAATAAAACTTATTTTCTCCCAGCTTATCAGAGGACATAACGAGATCCTGAGCCTGCAAGTACTGAGTGCTTAAGAAATTCAGAATGTTCAGAAATCACAGGATTACATCCTAATCCTTGCAGTTAAATATGATGCCCAGCTGTGCAATGCAGCTGGAGGTTTCCTGTCTTTGACACTAAATTTGGTCATTCTGGACTTGAAGATGCAGGACCCTAATAACAAGACTCATCCTGCATTTTCTGTTCCTCTACTGTGTGTATCCTGGGTGCATGAAAAATGAGTATTGTGTTTGTAGTTTGTTACCTGGTGTACACAAGCACTGAAAATACCATCTGTATTTCTAGTGTTCATCTTTCATCACCAGCTTAAAAATCACATGGATGATTTCTAAAGCACTGATTCGACCCTCTTCGTGTCTCATATTAAGATGTTGTTGCTGGATATGTTCTGTCCCCAAAAGGAAAAAAAAATCAGAAAAAGAAACAGTGAGAAATCAATTAATAGGAGTGGCCAAAATGTGATACCCTGAAGTCTGCAAATCTTTGTAGAGATACCCAGGGATATTTTATCTCACAAGAGGTACAGGTCAGACCCTACACACCATGACCATTGCCATTGATTTCAGAGACCGTACAGAGCCAGTGGCTCCAATTCTACAAAATACTCAAGTCCCTGTAAGAAGCCACTAAACACAGCAAAACCATTAAGCATGGGCTTAGCTTTAAAGTTACACTTCAGTTAAATTAAAGGCAACAAGATTTAAGTCTGCATTTGCCTGCTACCAAGAGCTTCTTGTGCCCAAAACAAAGCACGGTATTGTGCTGGAAGACTCAGCACTCCTCTCAAAGCTCAGAGGTTGCTGTGGTTCATTCCAGAGATAACAGCCATTAACTTTATGTATTTTAATTAATAGTAAATAATATTGCTAAAGCAACTCTAAAACTAAAACTAATATGCCTATCATGCTTAAATATGACATGGCAAATGATAGGTGTGTAGAAAGAGTGAATTTCTTAGAGGAGCAGAAAGGATGAGGGAAAAAATCAGTCATGTGAATTGTCAAATATAACCTTTTGGCATTCTAATAAACTGTTGCTTAGATAGAAATATCAAGCTATTACTAATGGCTATTAATGTGTACATGCTCCATGTAATTTTATAGTATCTTATTTTAATATCTGTAATTTTAATGAATTGCAATTTAGGAAAGAAACAATTTTCATTTACTTTATATAACATAATTATGGACCAAATTAACCCCACACTAGTCTTAATTACATTTAGTTTCATTTGGCTGATCAAGCAATTAATGTGCCACTGTATTTTGGAAGTTAAAACCAAGCTGCTATGGTCTCTCTTCAAAAAAACATGTACTCATCTCAAGTGTAGCCACTGTGTAAAACTGTCCTTTGGAATATGTTTTTTTAGTTTACTGTACGTCCGTATGTTGCAGCACAAGAATGTGAGTATAATGAGGCCCTTCTGCACCTGGGGTCCTGTTATACTATGCTGCTTAATAATCTTCCCTTCATGCCACCCTTTATCTGCTCTTCTCAGATTCTACTTGTGCTTTTCTCTTTTAATTGGGAACTAATTTTAATTTTGCCATTAGAGACGAGAAAAAAAAAGCCCACGTATAAACTTGTATTTCCTCAAGCCTCTGTACTGTCACTCAGGCTTTTTTTGAAGTCAGGGCTGGAACCAGCTCTTTTTTTGCTCTTCTGGCTAAAGAATAGCAGACGGAGAATATTTTTAAAAGCCACAACAAGAAAACCCATAAAATATTGAGCTGCATACTGATGTTCATATTTGGGTTTTCCTCAGCACTCCAGTGAAATCAATGCCTGCAGAACGACAGCATGGAAACAGTGTAATGGCTTTAGGATCCAACCCATTAGCATTTAGTACTATCTATCAGGGTGTCTAATCCTTCCCAATTAATTGAGAGAGAAAACAGCCCTTTACAATACAGGTATGCTGTGAATCTAATTGGGGTAGTACAAGGTTATTTTAGCACAGTTCATAAGCAGGGACATTCTCACAATAGCATAGGCATTGTATTATCTATTTATGAGGATCTGGGGTTGCTTTCAGAAATCATGGGATTCATGTCATAGCAATCCTGATGTTATTTTCAAAATTTGAAAAAGCAATGACTTTTCTCATGACCTTCACATTTCTCAATGGAAAACAGCAGTGTATTTAATAAAACAGCATTTTATTAATGTCACTTTTTAGAGATAAATTTAGTAGTCTGGTTTCTTAGATATACTTGCCAGCAACTTTCCTCTATTTAGAGGGTGGACGAAGCACAAAACTACAAGGGACTATCCCATTTGCCTTGAGGCTGTGCTGTTACTACTGGGACTAAGGCTTTGCTGGATCCCAAGAAAATCTGGGTCTTAATGTACTCTTCAGGTGCTTCAGTCAAACTCTACCACTTTTGTTAACTGAAGGAATTCAAAGCCATTTGTAAATCTTTTTTTAGTGTCCTTAACTGCAATTCCGAGAAAGCAATGGCTTTACACTTTCTTTCTCTCCAGATAATGCTCAAAGCTAAATTTATCCCCCTGAAGAACATTAGTCAAACTGACTTTGTAGGGTTCCTTACATGACTAAAATGAGTTGGATTTGACCTTTCATTTTCAACTGGTCTGGATGACAATCATCAAGCATATCACATTATATTCATGTCAAAAGCTAAAAGATTTTTTTCTCCACACTCTTAGTAGAAGGAAAGGCAGCTTTTTTTTTTTTTTTGCCTTTCCCCCGTCCCCTCCTCCCCCCCCGTATATGTCCACTGTAAATTCTTCACTTTTCTGCTGCAAAAGGTTGATAAGAATTCAGGCATAAAGAATGCAGAAGCATCTGTAGTCACACATTTAATCAAGATTTTTCCTGCATTTCTACTATTGGAGCTGGCCCACCAGCCACTGTTTCCACTCAACAGTGTGACCAAACCTGCTTGTGGGTAGGACGATGCGGGTCACCTCCAGTCCAGGCTGGGGAACAGGCTGCACATGTCACAGCTTGCAGCAGTTTATCCTTCTCATGCAAATAGTCTAACCAGGGTCACCTCATTTGTGGTTAGCTGCTGAAGTTCAAAGGCTGCTGCAGACAATGCTCAGCAAATAATAAAAGTAAATCTGCCATAAAGTCACTCATGACTTCTCAAATGTGGGAGAAACCAATCTCTCCAAGAGACATATAAACTCTGTACCAATTGGATGACACAGTAGTTTTTTGAGAATCAGGGGTCACAGTGAAGTATGCCTTCCTGCACGCTGATTTGGGTGAGATCATGTGGAGTGTGTGAGTGAGGGTGGAGAAGTCTGGCCCTAAAGGAATAGCCTGATCAATTGGGATAAACTCAATAGGAATTTTGCTGTTGATTTCACTGGTAAGGGAATTTTACTCTCACATGAAGCTTCATGCAGTTAGAAACAGATGCTAAAGATGGAATTGATTATATCTGGTTTTCTCCTAAATTCTCTCTAGTAACCTTTCTAAATTGAAAGAAGGCAGTATTTTCTAATTGCTGTTATATACTACATTTAAGGGATACTTATATGGCAAAGCACAGGTACATTCTGAGGCCCAAGTATAGCCATTATCACAGCAAAATGCAGTGCAATGAATTGGAATTGCTTCCTATCTGTTTTCTCTGTGCAAAGAAGATACACTGACTGCTGAGACCACAGCATTTCTTTTCACTTCTAGTGCAAACAGCCAAACCACCATCCTATACCTCGTACCGAAATAAGCACTATATTCACTCCTGAGTTAGAAATATACAGGATATTTAGTTGCATTTGCCAGCTGTCTAGAAAGCTCTGGCACATTTGCAATGACTCTATTTTCAAAGCACTACTCTGTAGTTTTAACTTACTAACTGCAGTGAAGCCCAGGGCTTGCTCTTCCTGCAAAACTTGTCAGATGTACAGATCATTTTAGAAATAGGAAAGCACAGAGTGGCGGGGGAAGCATTGCAAGTGCAGTCCAGCCCTGAGCATGAAAATAGGGTTATGACCCCACATGGCAGCCTGACTATGCCTCCCCAGCTGTCCCACAGCATACAGAATGTGTGCTGGTAGCTGCTCAAACTTTTAATAAATTGACTTCGCTTTGTAGCAATTGGTAAAGCTGCTATCCCACTCCTGCACCTCCAAGAGACACACTGGGGAGCCGTGATGGCAGGATTGCCACACTGTTGTCACTCTGAAAAAACTCTGCCACCCAGACCTACCAGAGAAATGACATTTAGGGGTTGGATTGACTCCTCTGTATCCTACTAAAAAAAAAAAAAAGAGGTAATAAAGGAGAAAATCTAAAAGAGTAAAACAAAGACATTCAGAAAACTGCTGTTAACATGCTCAAAAAAGATAGCACAGACAAATTACGTTTTAGAAAAACTGACTCCTAATATCCTTCTAAGGAAGGATCTTTATATCCGTTAGTGAAAGCTGAAAAGCATGTTGTCAACTGCCTTCTATCTGTAATACGTTATCCTAACACAGCCTGCTACTGTTTATTTCAGAGGATATTCAAGAGCATCCCAAATACCACTAAATTACAACTGGCAAAATAATGACTCACCTTTCCTCACACATTTTCCTTGATTATTATTTAAATTCTAATTTTAGTTTACACATCATACATCTCTTCACTAGTTTGCAGAAGTCAGCCATTCAGAGTCCTCCAGTCAGTCATTGGTGAAAATTAGCTAACGTTCTACTCTATTTCACACTCAAAGCACTTCCATTATGGTTGGATAATGGTTGTACCATCAATAAAGAGTATGAATCCAGTTATGTGGAGACCTCGGCTTAACCTTTCCATATGCTATTGATATTTATAGAGCTTCTGACATAATCAATTAGCCTGAAAACTGGCACTCATGGAAGGTAAACCCATATGAAGGAACCATGCATCTGCATTTTCATTAGCCTTTCATATAAATATGTAGAAAATAAAGACAAATATATACCATACGTAATGTACCATAATATCCACAATTTTCTAATGATATTGCAGATAAGGAATAAACTTATTTAGTAATATCTTGACTGCTAAGTTCTGTAGCTGCTTTCATGGGTGTTTTAATCTTGAGCCAGACATCTAGAAACACTGTGTAAATGAAATGAGATTAGCTGACTCTCATATGATACTCTTCCTAAACTTATACTGAATTTAAAATCAGATGTAAAGCCCAGTTTTGTATGGCAACAACTCTTCTTGCAGTCAGCTGTTAATAGTTGGAAGAGCATAAGCATGATCTGAAAAAAACATAATAATAAAACACAATTCCATATGACCACCCAGTTGTGTAGGAAAGCAATTGGCAACAGAGAGAAAATGAGATTTGGTAACACTTTTTTTTGTTTGCTTGTTAGTTGTTTGAAGTGAACACATACAAATTCCTTGTCTTCCCTATCCACACAGAAGAGAGTCATCCTCCATACCTGATTCAGGGGAATATGTAAGCAAGCTGTTTTGTCTGGAGATACCTGGCCCTGGAGTGGAGGCTGGAAGAGCTAAGGGGGACTCCTGGTTTTTATGGTTTGTGGGAAGTTGTACTCCCTTTCCACTGACATGATGTATAAGCATACTTTTGCTTTGTTGGAAGATTTACTCTGTTAAACACCTGATTTTTGTTACTCCCTTGAGTGATGGTTCAGAACAAGATTCATGATTTTTTAGCCTTTTTCTACAATAAAGATTTGGTCATAATGGAAATATTTTCATCTTGAGAGAACAAGCTATATCTAATTATTAATTAAAATACTACTACAGTAGATTAGTTGCCCTGGCCTATATGTTCCACTCTATTAATGCAAGTCAGAAGGAAGAGATTTTCTGAAGAAATGAGTAGGAGAGCTGCAAAGGAAAGCAGCAGGTCCTCAGTATTTTCTCTGTCAAATCTATGGGACTGGTTTTGTGCACCTCAGGAATGACAGCCATTGCTGACCTGGCTAGCCTTGAAAGAAGTCAGAAATATTGCTGCCCCAAGTAATACAAATTCTCCCTTATTGGGTGAGGAAGACTGTGGGAAGATGTAACAGAAAGGAAATACAGAGAGGTCTAGGCAGGCTGGGGGAAAGGACCATATGAGAAGGTATGTACCATACTTGCTTTCTTGGGTTTTATATTTTTGATCTAGTTATTGTAAGCAGTGAACACAGTTCTGCCATAATTTTGGACCCAAGTCAGGTGGATTTCTTAAGAAGACTTTGGCAGATGGGGTGGAATTCCTCCTGCTGCAGCTGAAAGCAAAATTCATATGGACTTCAAAGGGGCCAGAATTTCCTCAGTCAAAGGATGACTTCATAATAATACCTTTACATATGCATAAGTACAGGCTAAAGAAAAATAGAATAGATTATATGTAAGGAAGAAAGCATCCTCAGAGCATGGATATTTAGTACACACTATTTGGTGTGTGAGGGCTATTTGCCACAGCTATGACTTTGGTTGCACAACCACATGGCAAGTTATTCTGGTGAAAGGAGAGAAATTAGTTCATTAATGGCTATTATATTTGAGTAGTAGGGCTAGAAAACGGAATAGATGGAAGGCTTTCTAACTCATAAGATGGTGTGGTGTAAGCAAAGGACTTGCAACCTTAGTCTAGCAGTCTGATGGGTTTTTGCTTCAAATCCCATCCTACACACTTGGTGCAGCTCTAGCCTTTTATTAAAATGGGAAAATATATTGTTTATAAAGGCTACTCTTGACAAATAGTAACCAAAGCAAGGTGCAAAGAATGTATTGTTTCCATAATCAGAGATACACTGTAAAACAGAGTAAAGTGATAAATACAGAGTATAATTGTTTGTTGTTGCTATCTGTCTGTGCTCAGCGGCAAGCAAGTCCAAATGAATTAGAAAGAAATTTTTAATAAAAGAACAAAAAAATAATAATGGCCTCTATAACCTGAAAGAACTTTGAATAAAAAATGTCCCCTGAAACTGACAGTCCCTTTAAAATCTCCGCACTTTCTTGCTGTTCTTTGTTTTCTTCTTTCCCCTGCTCTTACTTAAAAGCCTTTGGGTGATTTGTCCTATTCCCTGCCCAATAACAGCCAAACCATTGTTTTAGGGAAGATATTTTTAATGTTATATATTTTACACTTTTTTGTTGTTTTGTTTTGTTTTTTTTCCTTCTCCTTGGACATTTCATCCACACACTGCAGAAAATGTGAACATAAGCAGCTGCAATATGAGATGAACTCTGAACACCAAATAGGTAGACCCTAGAGGGGAGGAACTGAAATATGAACTGCTTATTCTTGGAGCCCTTTAAACCCTCCAATCTGTTTTAAATTATTTTGGTGCCTCTATTTAAAGGTTAAATTTTTGTTGTTGTTGTGAGCCATAGTTTAGTAATACAAAACCTGGGCAACATCAGCATAGAGTCAATTCACAGATTACACACCCAGGGTCTTTCCTGATCCTGCCTAAAGTGAAGCAGCATGTTTATACTTAGCAACACATTCTGACATGAATGAACTTTTCACGTCTCTGCTCATAAAATAAACACGTACATTCAGCAGGCAAAAAAATCATCTCACTCAACGATCCGGCTTACATATGTTATTTGCAGACCATATGTCAAAAGCTAAATATGGTTATACATAAGCAGAAATTATAGATATAAAACATTGACTTCAAATGTGGGCATTAAATATCAAACCTTATACATCTTTCATTAAATCCTTTCTTTGTGCTAAGTCTTTAGGACACCGGAATTCACAAAAAAAAACCCAAATTTATTTTTCCTCTCCACCCCTTTCAAGCAAAATCTTGGCACCTAAAGTAATTTTTATGTTTTGTTTTTTCTTCTACAGTATTTTGTGTCAGGGCACTCATTATTTGAGCATTAGGGCTTAGATGTCAGCATGCACAGTTTGGATGGCTGCTTTTTGCCATTGCCACTTTGAGTTCAGCTCTACTAAGTGCCAATGGGAAATTCCTAAAGGCCAAGGCATTTTCAATAAATTAGCATCGAGACACTGAGTCTTTGTATAGCATTTAGGTGAAACTTGATTCAAAATGCACATTTGGGGATTTCTGACAATGCTTTCTTTGTTTTTTATGCAAATAGAAAAAGCCTTGGAATCTCTTGAATTTATATGATCAAAGATGACCACCATGAATGTGTCTGGAAGCATTACCAACTGACAGAAATACCAGAGACAGTTATATTACAAAAATTAAAATAGACATTTTTAAAACCTGTCTCTTCTAAAAGAACACTGTTTTTTTCATTAACTCTCTCTATTTTTAATCAAACTAATCTTGAATCATTGCATTTGACGTGATACACATCAAATGGTTATCACTGGCTGGAGGCTCAGAGACTTCTAAAATATAACAATTAAAAGGTTTATGGTCCTCTCAGTGGGAAAACTAAACTGTTACAATTAATTAATAAGACAATTACACCCTCTTTTAAAGACATGAGTCAGATTTCAAAGAGATTAAGTAGCATGGCATACACTCCTTCAAATGCAGCATCTATGATCTGAACTTAGTACATGGATCTTTTTATTCAAACTCATAGAAATGCTTTGCTTCGGTCTGCTGGGCTGTTTTCTTTCAATAACTGCAACCAGCTAAAGAAGAGAGGGCTTCCTGCAAAGAGATTCTAATTGTACAGCTCCACTTTTCTACATAAGGATCAAAAATACATTATAAAAATTATAGATAACTGGATTTGGTAGTCCAGATTAGTATCAAGGCACATTATACCACAGGAAAAAAAATGTTATCTACATAAAAGTGGTTATTTTATGCCCTTCTAGGTGGAACACTGGTATTTTTACTTTACTTTAACACAAGCAACAGAGTGAAATGCAAATGGAGTCTGAAGTGAATTGATTTCACAATGTTCTCAGAATTGTTTTGAAAATAATTTCTTTTGTGCTATTGCTTACTTTTTTTTTTTTTTTTTTCACTTAGTCCTGTCCAATAGGCAAAGCATTTAGGACCCTCAAGCTTCACGTCCCACCAGTGTTTACTCCTTACTCCCTGCAGTGGAATTTGGACATAGGCTATGCTGTTTGCTATCACCACATTGTTCTGTGCTCATTTAGTCTCGTAACACTCCTCAGGCAGAATAGTGTCAACATGGTTGAATCTCTCCTAAAGTCTAGGAAGAAATACCAAGGAGAAGTGAAGAAGACAAGTGAGAAAGGGATAAGCCAGATATCCATAGCAAGAAAAAGAGATATATTCTTGCAAATTGAGAAATGTGAGATTTGATACAGTTCACAAAATTCTCTGTGGTTGTCAGGATATTTTCCAAAATTCTATTTCTCATGATGCTTCTACTAAAAATATATTATTTTTTATTATTTTTAGGATGAAACTGTCACACCAGTGGTGAGTCTCCATGAAAGCTACATATAATTATTCTCTATATAATACCCCAAAGTAGCTTTTTTCTACATATTATTACCAAAAGTCTGTTTACAGACTACTGAAGTTAGACAAATTGGAATTAAAGTGAGTAAGGATTGAGACAATGGGCTATTGATTACGGCTGGATCAACTCCCTAGCTGACATTAAGCTCTGTGAAGAATATTTCTCAGAAACTTGCCAAAAATGCATCATGACTGAGCCAAGTTTGTGGGCTAACAGAACTCATTCCTGGGCTGATTCTGACAGGGACAGGTTGCCATCCAAGCAGAGGCTACTGCAAGCTCTTCTGTTGCAGAAACCTTGCAAAAGTAAAGCTTTTCAATTACTTAAAACTTGGTTCCTTTAAATTATTTATTTACTTTCTGGGAGAAGAGAAGGTTTCCCTGTCCTAATCATAGTACTCAATATATTGGAAATTCTGAAGGCATAAATTGCCAGTTACTTACTACATTATTTGTGGTTTCAGCTTAGAGACTGCTGATGAAAATGAGATTTCTTTCTCTTGACTTCCCTGGGTTGTAGACGGATCTCAAAATTAACAGCAGGTAGAAAAAAGTTTCCTTCATTTCAGTTTGCAGGTTTTTTATACATATATACATAGTATTGTGTGTATTTTTTAAGAGCTTACCACAATTATGTCTTTACTTGAAATTCATATTTATCCCATTGCATGGTTGTCATGGAATTGTTGGTAATGTGTGATTACATTATGCTGTCTTTTGCCAGGACATTTGTAAATGAGACATTTTCCTTGGAGAATTTCTTGGCTGAAAATGTGAGTAATTAAAAATGTAAACAAATATTATCCATTACATATGCCGCAATAATAAATACTTCAATATAATGCAAGTTAATGACCCTTTAGGGATCCAGCCTAATCGTTACAGTGTTTCATAGGTGTACAAACAAACAGTTAAGCATTTAATATTTTAACATGCCTATTATATTTATACAATATAGCTCTCAGTTGCAAAAAAGCAGCATCCCTGACAGAATATAGAGAATATAGAGCATGAAGTGTGATGGAAACCCACAATGTGCTCAAGGTAGACCTCGGTGCTTTACAACTCAGCCTTCTTTTCAAACAGGCATTGGGTAGGGGGAACAGAACTGAAAATGGGGCTTTTCTATTGTTTTATATCCAGGAGAGAAGTTACTATACCGCTGGCAGGAATATTTCTACCCAGAGTCTGAAGGTACCTGCTTTGGGAGGGATGTGTCAGATCCAGCCAGCCCGGCCCAGGGGCTGCCAGATGCCGGTAGCACAACACACCCCAGCCACAGCTCCCTGGGAGAAGGGCACAGATCTGTTAGAAAGGGATCTAGGATTCTGCAGCAATTTTGAGAGGAGAAGGTTGGTTGTTTCCTTGGATCTTGCTCTCAGAATCAAAAAGCAAACTGAACTAAAGGAAGGCATAGCCTGATCCTTCAAGAACTGGGGGACCTTTTCAAAAGTGTTACAGAGTAATTAATCAGCCAAATCCTGTTGAAATTAAATGACATTTCATGTAAAATTCCCACTGGCTGTGTGGATCATTCCAGCCCATAACATTTCAGTTACAAATCATCATTCTGCCAGTGACTTTATTTGCCACCTTGATGAAATCACTAAAACTACTTGCTTCTGTTCGTTCTTGCTTCTCCATCTACTTACATCCTTTCCAAACTTGTCTCTTGCCCATTCTCAACTTAATTTTTGTACCTTTTCTAATGCTTACAATAACCTCTTAGCAAAATTTGCCGAATTATCTCTTTGAATTGATACTGCAAACTCCAAAACACTCAGGCAATCTCAGAAACTTTTCAATTCAAACTTACTATAAAAGAACAGTGATCCTAGGAATCTGCATAAAGACGCTGCTCAGTCATTCATATATCAGGTACTTAAACTTGCATGGAAGTGCTCTTTAAATACTTTAAAGTCATATTAGCAGGTACGCCTTATTAGCTGCACTAGGGATTTGAAGGCTCTTCTGGATGACAAAGCTTATAGCAAAAATCCTCAGATCAATTTTGGAGAGGAAACAAAGACTAATTTATTTGATGCCTTCTTCTCCACTCTCACTTTTTTTTTTCTTTCCCTTTCCCTTTTCCTTTCCCTGATGGGCTTTCAATAAGGCCAAACTCCTAGGAATGGGCAAGAGAAAATAGCCTGTGCTCATTTCCTAAGCTTTCTCAAGAGGCCAAGATCAGCTCTCTGACTGCTGAAGCCATTGTAGGTCTGGGCACTTCATAGATACTCTCTGCTTACATAGCTCTGAGGACATCACCTGGCTTACAAAAAAGGTTATAGGACAACAGGTAAGCAGCAACTCAACCTGCACACTTTAGCAATGATGTGCTTTAGGCAAATCCAAACCAATAACCACAGAATTACATAGTCATGCCTAAGCAGCACAGCTCTTCTACATAATTTACAGAGAACCCTATAAAGGGGTTTTTTTTATATATATGTTCTAAAAAGAACCATTTTCTTCTAAGTTTTGTCTTTCTAAAATAGCATTACCTATTGCCTTTACTAAGTGGCTTTGTTTTATCTGTTGTAATATGTCTGGTTTTGTATCCTTGATGTAAGAAGTTTGGTCTTTCTTGTAGTTCACAGTACCAATTTTTACCATAAAGGACTTACTAATCCTTAGGTTTGAGATGTTTTCTCTCTGATTCTTTTATTGACATCTGTTTACAGGAAGGCTGACTCCTACTTGCTTTAATGCCTCCTCTCCTATCAAAAAAATGTAGAAGAAGGCTTGGTACAGTTAAAAATGATAGCACCACCCTTAGTTTCTTTTCAGCTGCATAAATATACAGAGATTCCACAAATCACAACCATTAAAACCAAAGATCAGCTATTCCCTGATTCTAGTCAGTAGTTTACCAATAGCACATACTTCAAAATACTGTTCAGTCAAGAAGCCACTGAAGTACAGCCCACAGTGCAGTAAATGAGATTCCCGAAGACAGTTCATGTGCTGTGGTCTGAAGTCAGCCAGCATCAGATGTTTGCCGCCTCATTTATTTTGATTAATTGCTTCAGTGGGGGTGGACAAAAGGGGAAGCTGAAAATCCACATGGGGGGAAGCAGAACTGTTTCATGCTGTCTCTATGCTTCAGAAGTAAACAACCTAGGAAGCTTTTCAGTCTTCACTCCCTTTGACTCTCTCACACTTTGTAAGAAAGTTTCCTCATAGTGTTAAGAGTGATGCAGAACACCCTGACAGACCTATGGTGGTGTTTGCTTTGTGAACCAGTGTCATCTTTGAAGAAAGGCTTGGAACTGCTAACAGCAGTGATCTGCAATCATTGGGTTGTTTTGGAGATGCTTGATCATCCCTGGTCTATTTTTTTTTATTATTATTTTTTTTCCCCCCATATCTTTATCTTTTACTCTCAACTCCACTGCACAATTCCCAGTTCTTTCTTCAGGCTCCAGACTCATTTCAATCACAACTTCTCATCCTACCACCAGTTCTTCCTTTTCATCCCTGGTCCCCTCCTGCTGCCTTCCGTGGGTGATGAGGCTGCACAGGGATGGTGAGAGGGGCAGGGTGTGGTGGAAGGGATGTGTGGGGACCTATCGCAGTTGGAATGATGGATCTTGCCAGTTCAGCTATGGGTGATGCTACCACCTGCTAAGCCCTCAAGAGGAGAGCCCTGGGTGGTGATTTCAGCCATAAACTTTCTGTTCTGTGGTATTCACCTTTGCTATCCCCTGTGACAGGTTTCTCTTCTGAGCAGTAGCCTATGGCACTTGGCTGGGGAGACAAGACTCCCGTGCAATGCAGTACACAAAGAGTGACAAATTAAAATGACAGGGCTGTCTTACAAGATTGGGATCTAGCAAAATGAAATATTTCTGGTCCAGATAACAGGCAGTTCTACATGGTAATACGTGGGAAAAGCCAGTGTAATTTTCAGGTGTCTCTAGCATAACTGAGTTTGTCACTGGCACGGCCCTATCATATCGCATCTTCCCCAGGTGGGGCTGAAAGTGTGGCTGGGGGCGCTGCGTCTGCAAAAACAGCTCCATCGCATGATGTGTAATGGCCATGTTTTCCACTTGCATCCCTGCTACCTGCGCTAATGGCAGGGGTAAAACAAACCCAAAGAGCCATCCTGAACTGAAAAATACGTGTTGTGAAAACCTTTTTACAGTGAAATTTTGCATATTATCTGATGCCATCTTTTAAACTAATAATTTCAAGCTGAATAAATAAGCTTAAAAATCATATACACGTGCACACAATGCTGCCCTCTGTTTTTCACGTTCCTATTCTCCTATTTAACTAATAAAAAGATACAGTGTTGATCTTCTGCTATCAACATTTCATGTTCCTGAGTTGTAAAATTAATTGTTCTGTATTTTAAATAAAGGCTTGGAAATTACATTAAAGAGCTCTTCTGTCCCAATGAGTCTCCAGTGTATACACACCAATATTTTGTATTCTTAAACACAACACTGATGTACACAACTGGATAATTGCCTCTACAACTTAGGTATCTAAATTTCTGCCTTTCAAGTGACATTTTGCATGCTCATTTGTGTGTAAGATTACAATGAGGTTTCAAGTGTCCACACTGCATCAAAATCATTCCTGAAATGCTTATGCCTCTGTTTAATTAAGTTGAAGTGAAATTCATGTTGTTCAAGCACTGTTAAATCAGGCTGAAGTTAGTGAATCTGAATGACAGGCTGTAGCCTGACTTTAAACTGACTAAAATATGTGACATTTTAAGGCACTTGCTTTCTTTCTGTCTGAGAAGCAAAACCCAGGAGTTTCATAGCTACCCATGGAAAATTAAAAGCTGTTTTTCATATTATTCAAAGGAAGGAACAGAAACTCCTCTCTGAGAGAAAAAAAAACAACACAAAAAAACCCCAAACAAAACCAGCAAAAACCCCCAACACCACAAAAAAAAAACCAAACAATTAATGCCTCCCACTAAATTGGCAAATAAAAATCAAGATGTCTGAAGCACTGTAGTCACTGAAGGACGTTTCTCAAGTGAAGTAATATCCAACCAGAAGTGCAGTAGTAACTAAGATACAAATTATAGCCCCCCTGCCTTCTCATTTAATTTCAACTTTATAATAATTTCAGTCCATCACTGTACATGTTGAAAGGGATCCCATTATTAAAAATTCAAAATATTCTCCATGCTCTTTTATTATAAGAACTCCCAAATGCCTCAAATGTACAGAAACACACATTTTTAATGAACCAAATGGACTTGTTTTTGTAACTGACAGGAGGTGCTGGGAATTGGAATTGAAGGGGGGGGGAATCAGCTAATTAAATCTAAATCACCAACAGCGAACATAATTTCCTTGCCCAGTCACTCCCAGTTTCACCAGATTCCTTGTCCCAGTCTCGTACTTTATTTCCCTCTCTGGTTTGGCTTTGTTACTTTTGAATTTTAATTAGATAGCTTCCTCCATGCCGCCTGGGTGCCACTCAGTAATGCACGTCATGGTGTGTGAACACAGTGCTGACAGGCTCGTTGCTGTCAGCTCCTGTGCCCCCCAGTCCAACTCCCCACACCGCCTTCCCGGGGTGGATCCAGCTCTGCTTTGACAGCTGCAGGCTGCAGGAGGCTGCGAGGTGGGAGCTGGTCACCTACAGAAAGTGCCCACAACATGACGGGACCCTCCAGGACTGCTAGCAGCTAAAATAGAAGAAGTCTCTCATCACATGCAACCGCACTCTGCAAAGCTTATAGCACGGCCAGATTTGCGCAAGGATAGGAAAGGTTGCCTCCCTGCATAATTTCACATTGCTATTCTAAAATCCAAGGACCTAGGAAAGGCATTTGCCAGATTTCACCAGCATTTTTTGTTGTTGTTGTTTTTTAACTAACCATATTCTTGGAACATCTGAATCTTCTGAGATGTTGTCATAGCAAAATACACCTCAGATGGTTCAAATTTGGCAAACACTTGGGAAACAGAGTTTTAAGAAAGGGAATTGCTGGGAAACCTTAATAAGAAACAGAGCTGACAACCCAGTCGATGTTTACACTAGAAGAACAAACAAATAAACAATTGTGCCTTTTAGTAGCCTTGACAGTAAATCTAATCAGCATAACAGATTGCAATAGATCTCTTTCCCATGACAGTGGGAGCTTCGAGCATGACTTAAGAAAGGTGGATCCTGATTTTTTTACTAGCTGAAGAAGACAGATAGAACATACTGCAATATTCAAAAATCAAAAGAAGAGCAAAAACTGTTGTGCAGAACACATAACTGTGTGAGGGAAATTTATGCTTTGGAGCGTCTTGCTTTCAAATTGGACTCCTACTATTCACTATGCCGTGATCCACCTGGGCACCTAATGCCAAAAACCTACCTATTAGATCCAGAGAAACTTCCTTCCTGCACAAGGCTTTCCCAGGTTAGAGTAAGAGCTCCCTTGTAACAATTAGGCAGTTGCTGCAAGTTGGATTTAAGTACCATTGCCAGAGCAACCCTATGCTGGGAGTGACACAAGAAGGCCCTAGGAAAGAGGCCTTTACATCAACCCCACTAATCAGTATATATAAGAAGAGGGGCATTTCTGCAGCTGTAGCCACTGAGCTGCAATAAGAGTAAGTTTTCAGTGGCATGGAGACTTCAGGGGCTGTTCCTCCAATCTCCGGCTTAACCCAGTGTGGAGGATCCTGAGTATTATTT
>NW_009952974.1:8917502-8947177 GCF_000747805.2 Chaetura pelagica | reverse complement strand
TTCCCTACAGGAGCACCTGCATTAAACCAAGTCAATCTGGCCTTGAGAGTCATTATAAGCTATCTGGAGCATGAGGCATGTTTTCATTTTTTAAGAAGTGGGAGAAATATACAATACACAGCAACATATCCCCTGTTTGTAATAAAATAATGAATCTCAGAAGCCACTACTTAAGTTAATTCAATACTGGCCACAATATAGCTCAATGCAATTGAAATTGAATAAACATTTTCATATAAATTCAATTATTTGGTGTGGGCTTAAGCATGCACTCTATGTTGTGAAATCATGAACAATAACTTGTTCCACCAGCACCATTAACTTCACCAGCACTTCTGCCTGAAGTCAGAGGATAAAGAATGGAGAAAGCTGAAAATCCATTATACTCCGTAACAGTCTTACTAAAACTAATTAGCTGCTATCTAAATTTTCACACCTCTATTTCATGACCATCTTTTCTACTTGTAAAAACAAACACATGCATTCTAAGATGACGTAAAAAGAAATGGTATTTGAAACATTAATATAGTGGGTCTGGGGTTTAGTTCTGGTTTGGTTCCCTGGTACATGGCAGACGCTACTGTGGGTCTGGAGTCTTGGGAAGGGGATGCTTCCTGGAGGTAGGCAAGAGGGGAAGCCCCCAAAACAGCCTGTTATGTTAGAGCTCCAGATGTTCAATGAGAGCTTTCTACATTCATAAATGCTATGAATATTTGTTAAGAACTGATCAATGTGTTTTCTAACTTGAAAACATAGATTGTTGCTAAGTATAAATAGATCTTGAAAGCTTGAACAGTGTTACACTGTGTAGAATAGCAGTTAATGTTTATAATTATTTTTGCAATGGGTTATATAAAACACTCAAGTAATTTGGGAAGATCAGTATTTGCTGGGAAATTAGTTTGTATTCCTCTTTCAAACTACTGCAGCCTATCTCCAACTTATGCAAGACCCAGGATCAGTTTTGGGAACACAGAGAGACATTTGCCAAGGGAAAAAAAAAACTAGTATCATAATAAAATACTGATTTTTTTGTATGAAATCTCAAGCTCTTTGTGGACCATGCTGTTACATATTACGACACTATCCACCAAGAATAGTTCTGGTGCTATGACTTCATTTTGTTCCAAAAAATCCTTTCCTATTGTGAAGAGATCAAAAAGATGTAGTCATCTTGGTTTTGTGGACTGATATGGGTATGTTTCATTAAGTCTTTCTCTAGTACTGTTATTTATAGGTTCACATAAGCACAGATTTTAGCATGCACTGGTTAATCTACTAGAACATATAAGCAACTCATTTAGCTGGTTGAGCCTGATGAGATGGGGAGACATAGATTGCCCTATAGCTAAACTTCTTATTAATTTGCAGCTTGGAATTTCTAGTCTGAAACTCATCAGCATTTAGAAAATCAATGCTTTATGGAGAGAGGATAATACAGACTGTGAATTTAGCAGAAGGGAGGCCTTTTGGGTATTTACTTTGGACATATTATTCCCAGAAGATCTGAATTAAGAGCTCTAGACTATTTTTATGTAAGAATTCTTTGAACTAGAAAGTTCATCCCATTGGCCTCCTTCAGCTCATTATAAATGAAGAAGTCTTAAAGCGCTTTCAAAAACCTGTGCATTATCTTGAAGCAATCAGTGAGTACGGACAACAGTAGAAGAGAGAACAGTAACATTTACCTTTTAGCAAGACTAAGAGTTACCTTGTTTTTTATCAGCTGGAATAATATTCTAGCTGCCCATGAGACTGAAATGGAGTCACTGTACTGGTAATTACTAGACAAGGGCATCCTTCAGCCCTTCTGGCAAAGGTTCAGCCTATATTTCCTCACTTTGCAGACCATGAAACGCAATGGAAAATGTAACATCAGTCCCTGAGTAGAATACAATCTTTTTGCATCCCCAAGTTGCCTTTACACAATGTTAGGAACTTGACCTTGTTCTATGACATTTCTTTTGTAACTCTTAAATTCTGTATTATACAGTGGCCCAGGTACAGCACTAGGCTAGACAGCTGTCCAGGTTCAACTTGGCCTACAA
This sequence comes from Chaetura pelagica, assembly GCF_000747805.2. NCBI lineage: Eukaryota > Metazoa > Chordata > Aves > Apodiformes > Apodidae > Chaetura > Chaetura pelagica. The sequence continues at coordinate 8,945,129 of NW_009952974.1, read as the reverse complement.
TGCAGTAGTGTAGACATTCATGCTGAAATAGGTTCAAATGACACTGTCATCCCAATAAGGCACTTAAACCTAAAACTTCCATGTACTGGGAGGGCTCCTCAATCACTGCATTTTTAGGCTTAGATAGTAGGTACCATTTTCCCCATCAGCAGTGCTCAGGCCATGTCCTGAGCCCCATGACAAAAGAGCTATCACTTCTCTAGACATGTCCTCCAGAGAGGAGCAGTGCAAGCACAGGGTCTCCCACTGCTCTCCCTGCAGCCAGCAAGGGAGGAACATGCCCAATACAGACACTTGGCGTTACTCCTTGAAGGTTGCCATTGACAGGGGAGGAATTTCTCTCTGCTGGACTACTTCTGTAACATTTTGTTATATCCTTCTAACAATCAAGCCATGGCCTGTTGCCAAGCCAAGAGCCTGCCTTGGCTATCAGATCCCATTTACGTCAATGAACAATGCTCTAAGTAAAAGAAAGTGTTCGCAGTCAGAACTATTCTCGGTGAAATCAGAATAGTCAATGCTTTGTCTGGGAAGAGTGGTGCTGCCCTACCAAATAAGCGTCACTTTGGAAGTAAGGATATTAGCAAAAAATGTATGTGTAGGCAAAGTCCAGACACTTGTTTTGACAGGAAAGAATTTTTCTCCCTTGTCAAACGCTCTTTTCTCACTTCCCTTATTATACATGGCATTACACGTTCATTTTCAACAAGTACATGACAATGCAGGAGATTACCAGTACCCTACAGCACATATTTGCCTTTAGATTAGCTTAATGTATTTTAAGGTTTATCCAGCTGGCTTGGAGAATACACATGAACAAAATTCAAACCCTGCTTATGCTTTAATTATAAAGGTTTACGCTGGGCCTACACTCTGTGCATTCCCTTTCCACAGAGGTATATTTCTGCAGGGTGATTTAGATACTTCACGTGCCTTGCTGGATCTCTTTGTTGTAAACATGCAAGTTTATTTAAAATGTGAATTCCTGAATAAGATGCAGATAAAATTTTAAATAAGTGATTTTAATCAGTAATTATCTACCAATAAAAATAGTTTTATATGCTTAATAAAGAATATAATTGGAAATTTTTACACACATTAATGTGTAAGTATTTGCAATTATTGGTTTACATTATTTTTCTATCAATCTTTATATCTCTATGGAATAAAAATCCAGAACATTTTTAACCTAAGCATATACATTTGTAAACCAGATAAATGTTGTGATTATCTCTTCCTGTATATAATTCCTCATGAGGGATTCAGTTAATTGAACATACCTTTCAAAACATAATCTATGGCTTAATTAAGCTTAGCAAATATAAAATTTGAAACCACGTACCCTCTATTGGCAGTAAAGTTAGGGATTTTTCTTATTCCTTTTAATCCAGCACTGCTAATGACTGCTTTGCACAGGCACATAATACATGCAGATAGCACTACTACATCCAAAACAGAAGTTAAGTTTTCGATTTCACTGTCAGAGATCTAAAGTTGACTTTTTTTTAAATACATATATCAACTCTTTCAATAACAAAATAAGAACTTATTGACATAGAGTAAATTTCATAGCTTGTAGAAAAGATACATATCATTGTAATGTGTGAAATTTTAATCAGAAATGTTGTGAAGGACAAAGGTAAACTGACTGCTATAATTAATATGTTCTGCCACAGAGATTTAGCTGGCACATTTGAGAAGTGTGGTTTATGTTAACTATTCCACTGCTTGAATTCTGTTCTCGCTACACGGTGGCACTGCTTGACAGTTTTACGTTACACTGCTTTCCTGTATTCAGTGAGCTGCTTCTTAGTGAAGGGTATGGTCCTGTAGAAACTAGAAACTTTGACTAGTGCAGTGGCAAATGGACATGCTCACATAGACAAGGCTGTGCTTGGTAGTATGTATTAAACCTAATAGCAAAAGTTTTCAGCCTTGAACCCTTTGAATATTACCTTTCCTCTCCCTCTCTCTCTTAGCACTTCAATTATTCTATTTATTTTGTAATTCAATTTATGGTAACTTGTGTCCGCAGCTATAGTCTCCTGAATCAAAAAAGGTCATGTTGCCTGTGGAATGCAGAATACTAAAATCTATTATCACAGCAATAACAAGGATGGAGTTATAAGAAGATAATTGTTCTCAAAACAAAATGCCTATCTATTACATCTAATGCATTTTTGGAAAAAGCCCAAGGCCCTGATTCTGCCACCGTTCCTTGCATTGAGTAGAACCATATGGTCCCATTGGAGTTGATCTAACTGCTTTTGGAGTATGCTAGCACTCAAAATAAATAAAAGTGGCAGGATCTGGCCCTGAATGAGCACATGGGCTCTGCACCCTGCCCTAGAGGTTAACAAACTGGGTAAGAAAATTCCAGGGCTGAAGGGGATTCAGCTAAGAAGGCTCTCTCTGATACAAGCTCCCATCCCTCCAGATGTAGGGCCTCTTTGGGAAAACACTCATTCAACATAGATTTACTCTAGTAGGTTTTATAAGATGTTCTTTTTTATATTGAACGTATATATTGTCTTTCCAGAAACTATGAGTTACCTGTATAACTAATTGGTTTAATGAAAGAATGACAAACCTGGGGCAGACAGGAAATAACAGCGTCAGAATTGCATTTTTCATTCTGAAACACGATAAAAGACTTTTTGGTGTAAATATAATTTGTTCTCAGTACTAAGAGGCCTCATTTTGCAGTCCTTAAGCACCCAGCATCATAAACCACACATCAGTACAGCCCATTACAGGGTATATTTTCAAAGGGCATTGAGTTATGAGTATGCAAGACAAATTCCTATGATCTGTCAGAAACATGATTAAAGTGCTCGCCTCAGACTGCAAATAAAGAGAAAAGAAGTATTTACCAAAAAATCCTGTGTTAAAAATCAGGGATTCTGATTCTTTACTTTGCTTCAGCCTTGGTTGTATGAGTCTTACCTGAAAAGATCTACTGCAGGCGCTTTCGCTGTGCCAGTATGGGTGCACAGCAGACAAAAGACATACCAGAAAGGGGAAGACAGATATGCCACTTAAATTAAATAGGAAATGAATTGGCCAGCAAGTTGGCATGTCTGCTGAGACAAATCATAGACAACATGTCTCTCAACAACAGAACTTATTTGTTTTCTCTTGCCAACAGATTCATCACTGCCCAGGCAAAACAGGCAAAATACATTAGTGTCATGGTAAACTGATAAAGAGAAGTGCCTCAATCTAGCATCCTCAATGGCGAAAGTCTTAGGGCTGTATTGATCTGTGTTATATAAATCTTGTTTTCTGTCTGCAGAAGTGAATCAGGAATGACCCTTAAGGTTAACAAACATTGTAATGTCTTTCAGCTGGGGCAGATGCCTATGTGCTCCACACATTGTATTTGGTCAAGTCCCATCTTGTCATTTTACTGCCAAGGAGCTTAACTAATTGCTGGCAATCATAAGACAGTCTGATGGAAGCAAAGGATTCCTACAATTGTTGCCCCTCTCCCTTTTTTTTTAGCCTTAACAAGCACTCAAAGCCATGTAGCGGAAAACAATCAACACTGAATTAGTCAGCAGGAGTCTTAGCTGAGCTGGAACTTTATGTAATTGGCATGTCATGTTCGTACATAGCCAGAAGCAGGCTTGATTAAGCTGATATATTTTGTTTCAGTAAACTTTTACAAAAGCGGCTTTACCTCCTCTTGTTTTGGTTGCATGTCATCACATGTGCTTAACATGACATTTTTCTGGGAAGCAAAGGTATTAGGCAGTCACCACAGACATTTCAGGTTGGAGAAGTATTGCCACACTGGCATGTGAAATATTGCATAAAAATTAAGCATCTGGAAAAAGGCAGTAACAAAAGAAGCTATTCATTATTGAAGCGTAACTTTTACACCACGCTTCTTTGGCTTGTATGCACAGGTTCATTTTCTACGGCCTGTTTTGCGGGTTTAAAGAAATGTTAGGTGTAGTTTGTGTTAGAACTATTCCCAGTGAAACTTGAATAGTTTTCCCAGCATTTAGCAAAAATATTCCCATGCACCAAGAAATCTCTCCTGTGGAGATACTACTCAGGGCACGTAAGCAGTCCACCCTATCTGATCCAATAAAATTTTACTGTGTGTTTCACTTTGCCCTATAGATAGATTTAGTCTTAAAATGCTAAAAATGCCAGTCTGCGTGGAGAAGGAAAGTAGCTAATGCTTATCATTAAAAGTAACTCATAAAGCTTAAGGCATGCCAGCTGTATTCTGGTGCACTGGTGTCCTTCTTGTCATAACCTTAAATCAAACGATATAGTTGAACTTGGCTTAGATTATTGAAGCTTAAAGAGTGAGTACTCTGTGCTTCTATTACGTCATAGCTGACAATATAAAGACAAGATTCAGGGAACTAATGGAGCTTTTTTTCTTTTGTCGTAGAAAGGTCAAGCTAGTTTTCCACATTTTATATGTGTGTCATTCTCAATATAGCAACAGAATCTCTTACAGAAAACAATGTAAGTAAATGGCTTTACGGAGCTACTAGTCAGCTGATCAAAAGCCAATGTTGAAAAACACTTCTAATGACTTTCTCTTATGCATCAGTGCACCTACTAATGAGCTGCCAGAAAAGGCTTTGCAAAGCTTGGCTAAGATAGAGCAGGAATGTGAGAAGCCTGAGATCTAACTTCCCTGCTGTGATCCCTGCCTTTCTACTAACAGGGAGCCCAGGCGCGGAGCTACTAATGAGCATGCTGGAGAGTGTCCAACCCAGTGCTGGCTATAGACAATCCACCTGTCTGCTCTTCAATACAGGGTATGGTGCATGACAGTAAGACACCCCATTGTATTTTGTCCTTAAATTATTTAGGTATTTATTGATTTTCTTCACATTTTATTTTGGGTGTTGTTGGTTTTTTTTCTTTTTCTTTTCTTTTTTTTTTTTTTTCTTTGCATTGACCTTACTCTCAATAGCAACTATCACTCTATTTGGAAGAAAGTAGCAAGTTTCAAAACCAGGTTTTCCCCTCATAATTATAATTTAAGGAAAACAGCATCCTTTCTAGCATATTATAGCTCTCTGTAATTTGAAGCTTATTTTCCTTTAAATGTAATAATGAATCCTGAGCTAGATGTTATGAATAATGGTAAGCCAATATTAATAACGTCTAAAAAAATACCCAAAGTACTTTATTAGAAGAGAAAAAAAAACAGATATAACAGCTGTCTGACACTAAAAATAGTGCAAGTTGCATAAATTAGAGCCTGTGTTTCAAAGGTGCCTCGCTCTCCATCTCTATCTACAGTCAAAAGCCAGCAGGATGCTGGTATAAAACATTTACTTAACTCTGTTTGCAGGAATTCTGTATAAATGGAATAGTTGCTGCAGGATACCTTTCAACTCCAAGCTGTTCACATAGCGCATCATGATGATACCTTGCTCCCTTTGGGCTTTTCTTGAGGTTACCCTGCCAGTTAATATTTTGTTAGCCAAACAGACAGGCTTGCAGAACAGACACTATATAACATTGCCAGTTACCAGTAGGATGTCACATTTACTCTGAGAGAAACATAAAAATGTAGTAACAGGAATCACTAATAATTACTTGTCTTATGCTCCACACTGTCATTGGAAAAAAACTATTCAGTTCAAACAAGCCAGCCAAACAACTTGCTATTTCCACTTCTTGTTGCCTCTGCTTCCTACCTGAGTTTTGACATTAAAAAACTCACAGTATGTCACAGCTAGGAGGAAAATGTGTCCTCGGTGCATTATTGATCTCCCACAGTTTCTTCACCTAAGTCTTCCACATTATAAAAAAATATCTTAGGGATCTACAGCCGCCTCTTGATACTAATTCTTACTGACATTAATGGGCCTTGTGTGTGCACACTGCATAGCAAAAAGAAAACAAACCACTGATGGCCAGGAGTAATACTCACAAAATCTAGTATTAAAATACCAGTGAATATTTTTAGCATACTGTCACCTCCACACTTGTAGGCTAGTCATAGTGAGTGGCAACATTAACTTTCAATTCAGTAACTTCTGCTTCCATCAACATTTAAACAGTATTTATTTTAGCTAACATCTTGCCTTTCCATTCTCATAAGATTTTTAAATACTTGCTGCTTCTTTATTGAAAAGATTACAGTTTTTTAAACTTGCTTGATTCCCGTCATTTCAGCTGAATTTACAGGGGTATGTTGGATATAAAACCTTGAGAAAACAAATGTTGGGAGTAAGGTTCATACATGATGAAATAAATTCTTCAGGTGTCTAAAAGTTAGAGAGTGAGTAAAACTGCTTGGGCCAGATTTTTATGAATATCTGCACTGCATTTAATGAAAGATCTCATATAAATACTTAACTATTTTTCTGATACTTGGCCTCAGTGAATGCCTAAATGGTGCCTGGTAAAGCAACCTAAGGATCCTCTAAATATGCCTGAGAAACTGAACAAATCCACGTAAGAAAAATGAGGCTCCTGAGCAGCAACCAACCAGCCACCAGGGCAGAATGCTGGGCTTACCAATGTTTCTGTAACATGTTCTGGATGCTAAAGAAATGTTGCAGCATTGCACTCTTGTTCTTCATGTTTCCACCATACTGCAAACTCCACTTAGATTAGTGAGAAACGATGACCTTGTTATGCTGAGCTGCTTGTGTTGGCTTTGTGCCATCACTCATGCTTGTTGGAGAGCTCTTTAACACTGTCGGATCATTCAGATCATGTAAAGTGAATGAGGCTGAGAAAGATCTGCTCTGTGGTTGAGTAGAGTTTACAGACCAGAGCAAGTCAGTGGAAAAAAATTTGGTTTGCAGAGGAAACTGGGTGCACAAATTCCTTCATTCTCAATCCTCTCAGGGAATTCCCACAACAGAATACCTCAAGGAGGCCTGTATTCATTTTATCACCATCTACTTAGCCATGGAGCACCGGCTACGTTGTCAGACTCTCCCCTACCCTGCGGTATATCTGCTCTGGTGGGCTTCTGGCATTGTAAGGCGGCAGCAGAAGACAGCTTCTGGCAACACACACCTTCAGAGAAGCTCCAGAGAAGGGAGGAACATTCCTACTCCTCCATTCTTTTTCTGTCCTGCTCCGTTTTTCCAGACTCCCAGGATGAACAAAGTTGCCCATGTCTTACACAACTCATCACATTTCCTACGAAACTATATTTAAAAGAACATGGAAAATCTACCCCTCTTGTGAGATTGCCTAGCATGCAAGTGAGATGATTCACATAATCTCTCTTTCTGGATTTTTCTGTAAAATCTTCTGTGCCCATTAGTGCATCAGCGTTATTCTCTGGGGATACAGTATAATAGAATTAGAAGTGCTTTGAAACTGCGGATCGTCTTTCAGTCTGTGCAATGAAGGAGATATGTGAGAACATTTCTGTGAAACATTTCTCCCTGTGAGTGCACAGGTTTGTCAGAATTTCAAATTAACAATTTCAAAGTATGTTGATAATTTAAAAAAAAATGTAATTATATTGTTGCAAATCTTTTTTATCATTTGATGTATTTCAATATAAAAATAAATTAATAATATCGTCAGAACTGAGTATGTTATTAGCACAGAACACCTTTCAAAATATTTCATTTGTCTGTAATTTTTTAACTACATGGAAGATGTTTTAAAAAATTTTCTTCAGAATGAAGGTAAAATTTTAAGATATGAGAATGGACATTTTTTGAACAGCTCTGCTTTATCATGACCTAACACTTTTACTGGTGCTTTGACAACTGAGTTTTCCTTCTTACACAGTCCTGACATGAAATAAATATTCCTTTTAATAACTTTGATTAATTAGCAGGAAAGGTTGGTTTCCCCAAAGTAGCTGAAATATATGTGGATTTATGACTCAGAGCAGAAGACCTCTCTAATTGATAGCAACAATTTACAGAAAGTTCCGAGAAGACTAATAGAAATGGTTATGAGGCTGGAAGACATGTATACATATAATTTCACAGTCATAAGTAAGACATATGGGGAGAATGATAACAGTCTAAATTTTTAAAGCATATTAGTAAGAGCAATAGAGAAAAAAATAGACTGAATATCAGAAAAAAAAAATATTCCTGAAAATGAGCTGAATTAGGCAGTTGAATATTCTCCAAAGGACTGATGGGAACCCAACTGCAAGAAACATTTACCACTAGACTAAGAGGGCCATCTGGGTCACCTGCCAGATTTTACTGTTTTGCATGTTGGTCTTCAAAGATTTGAAATAAATAGGTACTAGAAAGTCAAAAGAAAACAGAATAGAGAAGTTTCAGGCTGCCTTGATATGATTATTTTACATCTTAGCTGAGATTTGCAATTTCCTGTCATCTTATCTGGATTCCTTGGTCAACTCTGGGTGTTAAGTCAATGAGATGCTGAGTGACTTACCTTGGCTGCTGGTAAAGTTAATGTGTTATAACAGATTTTATACATGATGATTTATGTATTTAGGATTTTTATGCCAATAATTACTGTACATGTTATATGACCATTTCATAAAATTACACATCACCATAAAATAACTGTATATGGCACATTTAATTTTGAACTTCTAAAGACAAAAAATGGAAGTGGTTACAATAATCATTATTTTCAATTTTATGTAGCTAAGTGGTTTTACAAAAAAAAAAATAGCCTTCCAAATTACATAGTTATAATGTGTTAATGGTAGCATAACATGTCATTACATTATGCAACTTAATTTCATAGATATTATATATAGTTGGGTATTTTAGACTCTTTTTTCCTTACAGTTATTACAAGACACTAATTTATTTCAAACCATACTCTGCTTAACACTTATTCAGTATAACCTTTGATGATTCAATTCATTTGGATGCTTGGATCACAAGAGAAATTGGTATTATTGCCTATATTCTATATTATGTAATGGGCACAGTGCTCAGGCTCCTTGCAGTTTTCTCTGTGGACCAGGAACTCCCTCCTTTTTTATTGCTCCCTGCTAATAAAACATATTCCTCCAAGATGGCTGCTGGGGCCAGGGTGCTGCTCAGAGAGAAGGTAAGGATGAAAGTCATGTTGTCTGTTGTCCTCCAAAGATAAACTGTGAGGCTTGGATTCCTCCTATCTGACTGCCATAACTGTATATCTAAACTACTTCAGTTATATGCTTGGAGTTAGACAGGATGGATATGGGACTAAAAAGTCTGTACATAACAAAGGTATCTAGGGTGCTCAGAACTTTTAATGATGCCATTGTACCATATTGTCCTGTTGATCCATACGTGCAATCAAGGATAAGATATATTGCCTTGCTTTTCCTCACATAAATTTTATCTATTTTTTACCCATTCAGTATCTCAAAGTGTTTAGACCCCTTTGGATTTTTAATCTGCCATCTTCTCTATTTACTCTCCTCTCAAGTCTGTTGTCTAAAAATTGTAATCAGTATGGAATTAATTTTAACCTCCCGGTCATTAATGTATATATTGAAAAGTGCTGATTCCAGCTCCTGACCCCTAAGTACTCTCATGAACACAGCTTCCCAGTTTGTTATGGCTACATTTGCAATATCTCTTTACCTGCTGACTATTAGTAATTTCTTTTTTCAGTCATATTTAATCACAGCTGTATAGGATTATGTCAGTCTTCAAAAGACTTTTCCTTGACCAAACTGTTGCTAAAGGGGTTGCACACTCCCTTGTCTCTCTCTTGTGTATCTGGCTGGAGGAGAGTGTAGAAAACAAGGAGAAAACTGATTAGTCTTTCTCATGCTTGCTATTGGGAATGATTTCTGACAAACAAAATCCCTCAAACCTTGCTCAGACACAGTCTAGGAAAGTTAAGCCAGTGTGGGCCAAAACAGCTGGGAGAGACAAAGTGCAATCTGCACTGTGTCTGGCCCCCTTTCAGTTAGCATAGCCAAAGCATGAAGGCAGGGATGCCAGGCTTGTTGTTTCTTAGAATAAAGCATGTCTGGAAATGTTGGGCTGTAGATAGTAACATAATCCACAGCACTGCAAGATTTCTTTCTTCCCCCCCCCCATTTATTTATTTATTTTGAGAATTAACAGTCCCTTTCACAAAGCAGTGGTTTTAAAAGAGAGTGTGCAGTTACAAGAAATCAATTACTTTAAACCTGTAAAGGAAAGCATTTCAAGGCATAAAAAGAAAACAGAAGAGAGTAAAGCATCACACAGTACAGATAAGAAAACATGATCTTTGCCTAAGGACCTTCCTCATGCTGCAGAGTAAGACAGGTACTTTAGAAGTGACTCAGTGTAGTGTGGCTTTGCAGGCTTTTATCCATGCACTGTGAGAAGTCCCATGTTCTACTTGCACTGTGGCTAAAGCCTCATCAGTCTGAGATTCCTATATGCCCTTCCAATTATTAAGTAATTGTATTTAAATTAGTCCATAATGCAATCTTGGCTGGCCATACTTTACAAATAAAAACTAGTCAGGATTTGACACTTTCCTTATAGTTTCTTTCTCTGGTTCAGGAAGGAAGTGTTCTATCAGCCTCTGCTCAAGGCTACTGGAGTCATGTCCTTTTTTGGCAATACAAATTGTTGAATAAGACTCTGAATTTCCTACAGCAACTTCACACCTAAACCACTGTGACTGCTACAGAGTCAAACTGAAGTCAATAAATCCCTCACCAAGGAGTAGAATCACTGTGCTAATGGACGTTAACAACAGAGACTTACACAGGACAGCAAGAATGAAAATATAAAGACAAATCTATTAATACATGTCTCTCTCTTCTTACCAAAATTAATTGCTTAGGTTTTCTATTATTAAACACTGCTACATGAACACATGATCTAAACAGCAATGATCTACATCTAACAACTCTCATATCTGTCTGCAGACTGGGATTGTGCTATGTGATATGCACTATTAAATGAAAAAAACCTGCCTCTAAATTCATATTAAAGTCCTGGTAATACACTCTGTCTTTCCACCATCCCAAAAGTTTGTAAATCCTATCTAACATTGTAATGCCTGCTACAGCACTTAAAGCTACATCTCAATGTAAATCACTGCCACTCTGCACTCAGAAACGTATGTATTTTTTACCAACTGTAACCCATCCCAACATTTCTACAAGGGATTTTAAATATAAATCACAAATGACAAAAAAATAATAAAATATATATATACACACATATTCAGAATTCAATGCTCACACAGCTGTTTTGAAGAAATACCCACTTTTAGTTCTTTAGTATTGATAACTATTCTTTCAAAGTAAACGCAGTACCCTGGACAGTTAGTCTATGAAATTTGCAATGGGAAATATTAATTCTTGAAATTTTTTTTGTTGGCATGCTTTTATATTCTTTTTTGTATTTTAGGGATTTTGCACAATAGATTTCAAAGCACTCCAAATTAATGACACCTTTAAATTTTTCTTTAAAACTCTGCTGACTCAGAGGACAGCTCTAACACTTAACAGTTCTGTTTAATATGTCCCAGGAAGCATGCAAAGTCAGGATAAAGCTAATTCAATAGCAGTATTGTCAAAACAACAAAAAAAGGATCTCTTTATCTGTAACTGCCACCAAGCTGAATGGTCCACAGAGAACCTTGGCACAGGCAGTTCTTGTTCTCAGCAGTTTCTTCTGACTTGAATAGCTAAGTAGCCTGTTTAAATGGATGTTTAGACATCCTCAGTCAGGAATTGCCTTGATTCTCATACTGGGACTGTCTGCAACATCTGCACATTCTCTTCTTCCCAACTCCTACTTTTACACTTCCTTCCAGAAAGGATGGTTTGCTCACCAGAGTAATATGCTTGTTTTCAGTGATAAGCTCAGTGTGAGACTATTACTCCATTGCAAATATTTCCAGCTACTTAAATTCAAGGAAATCACCACTTCAGGGCTTTGCTAGGATTTTGACTTTCTGCTTGGATGTTGTACTAAGAATTTTCACACTTGGAGTTCTACTGCTACCATTGCAAAATTGATTAATTGAAGATCACAAGTTTGTTTGCAATAATTAGGCACTGAATAAGCCATCATAATGGATAACAAAAATGTTATATTTTTTCCCCAGCGAGGCAGTGCACACTCCACTAAATCCTGCTTTGGGGACAGCTGCAGACTTGGATACATAAGAAGTGCCAGATACAAGCTTTCAGCTATAGCTTTGAAGATGATCTTAACAACAAAGCCAAAAAGGTTTGTACAGAACCCCCACAGATTATCTTTTAATATTTTGGTCCACAGAATTGCGTGACCTCTGGGTTTATGGGTATCAGCACATTCAATTACTTTCCTTAGGAAAAGTTTTTTTCCTCTTACTTTAAGCTGCATATGAAGCTGCATCTTCTGATATGTGTTTATACATTATACATTTCCCTTCAACTCTAACTCATCTAAGGGAGTAATTACACATTTCAAATCTTTAGAATAAGCCAGAAATTCCAGGGTTTAGCCATGTGCTAGTCAGCAAAAGCTACCATGACTGTAAACTACGAAGGAGAACATTCATTTTCTTGGATATTCAGCCACTTTTCATCCTGCAAGTCCATTGGAATATTATTAGTACTATCTTTCCTGTAACACTTTTCATCAAAGCTCATGTGAGAACACTTCACAGAAGAGGTAAATATCTTATTCTGTTTAGGAAAGAGAGAAAACAAGATATAAGGAGGCTGAGCAGCTTCCCCAAAGTATTTGAGTGGATGAGTATAGAATCATAGAATGGTTTAGGTTGGAAAGGACCTTAAAGATCATCTAGTTCCACCCCCTCTGCCATTGGCAGGGAGATCTCCTACTAAACAAGGTTGCTCAAAGCTCTATCCAACTTGGCCTTGAACATTTCCAGAGAGCGGGCACCCACAGCCTCCCTGGACAGGAGTATAGCCTAGGCTTCTTGATGCTCTGTCCAAGGAATTTGCTATTTTGTTGATAGTCCTGTCTTACTGTCTGCAAAGAAACCAGTAAAACTATAATGTCATCATGACTTCAGAGGTGAACAACACTTTCTTGCGGCAGATTTTAAGTAATATTTCCTCATAACATGTTGCTTGGTTAATTTGTTTTTCTAATGGTGACAGCAGATAATACAAGGCACATTAGCACACATTGATGCTATGTTCCAACACTGGCACTAGAAGCAGGATAAACATCAGTGAACTAGTGAAAACGAGTAGTTGGTGAACCTAAATCTTGCTCAGGAGCAAGATTCCTCCCAATATTATTTTAGCTCTTCAGGTCAACAGCAAGCTTACTTTCACAGCACTTTTTTCTGTACTTGTTAGCTGTTATATTAAGATCCATTTATTTTAAATGGTGGTCTATATTCTCCTTTCAGTTGCCACAGACATTGAGTTGGCAGAAGCAAACCAAGCAAAGCTAGACAATGTGTCAGATGGGCCATTTAAATTTTGATGTGAGAGGAGTTAATAATATTCCCATTTAAACAGTCATTTTTGAGTTCCAGGATTAACAAGCCAATAAGGAAAAAAGGGCCATTCAGAGATTCCAGAATATCTTTTAGCTAATGAAATGCAACACTTTTCATTTACACTTCGATCACATGGGCAAGCTTACACTTCTGTTTTAAAACAAAGAAAATAATCTTAGGAATATATTTTTTAATTATTATACAATGTGGATTATGCATATCCTACAGATAAGCCCCTGCTTTTCAGTGATTGGTAAAAACCACACTTAGGAGAAAGAAGACTTAAAACCAGCTATTTTCTCCTAAATCAGCATTTAAAAAGAAATTCTGGCATATCTGGGTATTAGCACCTCAGCTCTTTTGGGCTAACATCATCTAGGTCCCCACAGTCATAAATTAAACCTTCAAACACATCAAAATAAGTAATAGCAAAAAAAAAAAAAAAAAAAAAAAAAAAAAAGAGTTAACCAGTTTGGGAAGGATTACCAAAACTGCCACTTTTTTTCAAGTATTCCATTTTTTCATTGCACCTAATATGTCTTTTATTTTATTACAGTCATATCTTGAAATACTTTAATACAAGAGTCCTACAAAAATTTCCTCTTTTAAACTGAAACAAACTCAAGCCCTGTGTGCTTATGGGGTGAACCTGGCTTTTTTAGTTTTTTACCTTTAAATGCAAATGCTTTCCCATAACCGCAGCCTAGCAGGGAGGCAATGCCACTTGGTAAAAAAGTTATAATAAGTGCACTTGCTGGAACTGTTTATACTTTGTTCCTGAGAAAGAGATTGAGTACTTGATAGTATAACACAATGAGAGGTACGGGTGGTGGAGAGCGGATCGGATGCTTGGGCGGGGGGAGCGGGGAAGTGTTGCTACCCCAGGAATTTATTTTTAAAGTGTCTGCTATTTCATGCAATCTGGTCTATTTCAAAGGCAAACAATTTGCTCTTCAGAAGTATCTTTATGAGCCCCAAGGGATGAAACTCATCCCTGGCAGAAATGATTTAGCAGTATCCAGAGAGGGAGTGAACTCCTTGAGAGGCAAGAGAATAATTTTTTGAAGGGTGGCAGAATTTTAACAAGGGCCTCTAGTGAGTTCTTGTGAACCCCTTTCAGCACATCACTGTTTTATTAAAATATTCTTCTCAAAATACTGAAACAGTGACAGCTCCTGTAAGCTTGCCAAAAATTGAGTAAGGAATAAAAATAAAATGTTAACTTGACATGTGTGAATAATTTTGATTTGATGATAACACCTTTTGGAATCGAGGCCATATTCAAAGCTGACTCGTAACACATTCACATTGCTAAGTTATTTCATATAACTCAAACTTTTCGAGCATTGTTCTGGTGTGGTGAAAGGAGGAGATATTAGGAGCCAAGATCAGGCTTTCTTCTGAGTTAAGTGAAGATTGAAAACATTTTGGGTCTTCCTGTCTGAACCTAGAGGGTCATATATGATTTGTGGAAAACAGGTTAGTTAATGTAGGCTGGCTGGTTCAAGTAACAAGCTGCAATCAGACAAACTGGGTAAATAACAAAAGAAGGAGAAGACCTGCTTTGGATGGGTAAAGATAATTTTGAGATAACAGATTTCGGAACCTGGACAAAGTATTGAGAAGATATTGTAAAGAACATCCAAGTTCTGGTAAGATTCGGCATTGCATGGTCTTGCATGCATCTGTTTCACCTCTGTGTATCACCTAGACTTCTTCCCACCATCAGTGAGAGGCCAGGGTAAGTTCAGAAGAATTATAAGAACCTATCTGGGCAAATGCTTCAAACATTTGATGTAAAGATCTCTCTAACAAAAGACCAACACCACGAGCTGTTTTACACTCCCTGCATCTTACGGCCACATCGGAACATCAGATGTTTAGCTTCAGTAAGGTAACACTGGCTCAGCTGTATTTTTCCCTCTGCCCCACCATGCTGTTGTCCCTGCTCCTGAACTCTTGACAAGTAGCTGCCACTCAGTGACAGCAAGGCTGGCAGTGGAATGACTGTCGGTAGTGTTAATTTTTCTATAAATCTCTGATCAAACACAGTGGTTTAGGAAATGTGGGGAGCAAAGTTGAAGGTGAAAAAAACATTTGAACAGATGAGCTACGGGCAAGTTCTATCACACTGAGATGCATCTCCTCACAGCCAAAATAGTGGAAACACACATATTATGGCAACAGGACTGCAGGTTTCCATCAGATGCAAGAGGACTTTTACCTAGAAGTCATTGTCATTTATTTATTTATTTATTTATTTTAATGCAAGAAGAGTGTTCTTACGCATTGTATTTTTAGGTATTTCTCAGGTCTCTGCAAGGGACTCTGACCTCCTTTGGGACAGTTTCACAGCTAGGCAGGGCTGCTGCATGGTCTCTTGGGGGAGTAGAGGCATCTATCTTTAACTCATGTGACTTTCTCTTGGGTCTAGTTTATAAGCCAAAGTGATTAATCAAATCCTCAGAGCTCAATCAATTGTGTAAAACACACATGACACAAACCCACAAGCCTTTATTTGGCTCCTGACTCAGCCAACTCATAAGATCCCTCTGCTTGGCTGAGTTATGCAGTCTGTTTCAGGCTTGTGAATAGATTTAAACACCCACGCAGGACAAAAACACAAGTGAACTCTGGCATATTTCCATCACTTCACTGGCTCCCATATGCAGTTAATTTATTGTGGATCTGAGGTGTAATATTATCATGTATAGCATTATTAATAATGGCACAGGCCAGTTTTATTTCCTACCTGAAGGCACGAGATAACATTGGTAAAGACTGTCAAGCCTAATGTCCTGTCACTATATAGAGCACAAATCATGCAAAATTGGTGAGGAATGAATGAGGGGGATTTAGCTGGGTTCAATGAACAAGTTATACCACCTCTCTTTTCCTGAGTATAGTATGTTTTTTTACATTATATGCATGAAAGCAGGTTAATAACATATTATAGCTGAAATGCTGGTCTCACCAAAGTTAGCAAATTGGAGTTCAGACTCCTATTGCAGATTAAACTCAGTCCTGTTACATTACCTAAGGGTCTTGAAATGCATGAAGGCATAATTTACAGACATTACAGAAATAGGTGTCGTTTGACTGTATATTGTAGGTATTACATCCTACACTATGTGTATGCTGAGGGAAGATTTAAAATCTGTATTAGGAAATTATTCATCAGATATCCAGATGATGGGAATATTTGCCCTGATTTGTTATTATACAATATCTTAATCTAATATCTAATTAGTTTCCCCAAATGCCATATTTATCTAAAGTTCTTTCTTCAAGTAATCCATCCTGATTACATTTTCCTTCTAAATGTCTGCAATAAACATCGTATTCTTTCTTTCTAGATGGGTCTTCTCAACTATAAATATCTACCTTTTTTTCCTCTTTTTATGTGATACATCTTTCCATTCTCTATTTCATTATATTCTGGCACAGCCTTCTCTCAACTGCAGCCTTCCTACTACTCTCCAAAACTCCAAAGTCCTACCAGTCCTGGACAACTCTTCCCTAGAACTGAAAAGTCCAAAATCCAGAAAAATGTGACACACAGTTCAGCACACGTCAGTGACACTGGCAGGCTCACCTACCAATAAAGCCAAGTACACAGCCAAGGACGGGCATGGCTGAAACCTTGTCCAGTTCATCCTGAGGCCACAGACCATGGCACAGAGCATTTGTATTATTTCCCATAGCCACACAGATTTGATCAGGAATCCACTTTCAGCACTAGAAAGTGAGGCAAATACACTAGTAATGTGAGGAAGGACAGAGGGGATTAAAGGCAATAGTCGGCATGTGGCAAGAGGACACATGTTTGGGTCTACCATAGCAGATCGTGCCTGCCCAGAGCAGTGAAGAATCATGGCAAAGTTGTAACACCCTGGTAGGAAGGTGATATGGCTGAGCAATGGTTCCTGATCCTCTCCTGGAAAACAGTGTCCTACAAGTACTTTCCATACCTTCTCAGAAAATTGGGAGCATCAGCTCTCACACCTTTTTTAGCTATAGAAGATGTTCTGCTTTCCCAATCTGCTCTCACAACCTTTCCAGATTTTGAGCATAAATGAAAAAGGTATCAAAGATACTGAAATAAAGAGCTAGAGTAAGAACCTACTGTGGTCTTTGTGACCACACACTACAGCACAGAGGAGCCAGGGCCCAGCAAAGGATCACTGCACCAACTGAGCTCTACAGGACATCTTTAGAACAACAGCCGAGCTGAACAAGTGCCTTGTGCTTGGTCATTTGCCTTGTGGATGTTCATATTGTGGCAAACTGTGATCTCCCAGCAGTCCAACACTCAGGACAGAACAGTCAAGCCTTTTTTCATCCCAAGTGTTGACCCCTAAAGGGCACCTAGCAAAGCAGTAACATGTTTATGGGCTAGGGAGAGTGAGATGTGTATCTTGTTTCCACCTGCTCAGACTTGGAAGACATCACCTCCCTTTAACAGCTCATCTGGCTGCTTCAGGCTCTGGCTTCAGGCCACCTCATGACGGTACATGCGCACAATTATGTTATCATTTCAAATGACAATTCATGACAAGCTGCTAGTAGGGTGATAGTCCTTCTTGCATGGTCCACGTCTGCAGATTATTATAAACACTGACTGTGAGACAGGGCTCACTCACTGCTTTTCGCAGTCTTATCTGTCTAAATGTACTCACTTTTACAGTCTTTATCAGTGTAACTCCCAGAATTTGACCCATGGCTTTTAGCCACAAGAAGAAAATTAGGATGCTGTGGGATAATGTGTTTCAGTTAAAAAGAAGTCTTTATACTGCCTCGTCCTGAAGTGAGTTCACTGAAACATGTATCTCTGGAAGATCCATTTGCGAAATATCTTCTAGCTTGACATACTGTATGAGATTAATTGAGCAGTAGTGTTGCCAGCCATTGCTACTTAATTGTGTGATGGCTGCAGGCCCCACAGCCCTGCAGCACACAGGCCATTGGGTTTGCAGCCTGGCTCAGAGAGGTTCTCCTGCCTCAGCAAGCTGAACAGGGACCCCCAAGCATCCCCAGACTTCAAGCCAAGCACTAGCAAGGTCATAATTTTAGAACTGCTATTATTCACATGTATACTCCCTTGTCTGTGTGGCAACTCCAACAGTTATTCACGTGAAAGACATGAATTAGGGAAGCTATGGGTTTTTAATACAATTTCTTAAATCAATTTTAACAGGTAATAAGTTGAACCATACCCATTTTTTCCTAGTGCACACTTTTTTTTTTCCTCCAAAGAGAGGAATGATTACAAACAGAGCTTCTAAAAATGTATACCTTTCACATTAGAAAGTCCAAATTTCCATTTTAAATTCCTGTAATTTCTAAATAGCTAGCAACAGAAAGGGAAATGATTTTTATGGGAAGTTCTTATCATACACCATAGTCTATTCTCACATTCGTCAGCATTACAATAATTCTCTTCCAGTGCAAGTTTAAGCAGAACACACTTCCAGCCACCCCAGCTGTTTAGATGCAAACTCTGCACTGGAAATTCAGCACCCTAACTTCAGTTTTAGGCACAAAAAGCTAAATGATGTTTCTTTTCACTAGGAAGTCCCTGAGAGGTAATGAAAGGGGGATAACTCAGCGATTTGCATTTCAGAGCCAAAAGGAAGAGGCTCAAGTTGGTGCTCCTGGAGTGTCTCTTGATGCCGGGACAGTGACCCAGGGCAGCCCTGCCAGCAGCCCGCGTTCCCCAGTGCCACCAGCACCGGCAGCGCCGCTGCTACACCCGTGTTGTTGATCTGACAACGTCTCGCTAACTATTTCGGGCGACGCAAACAACAGATTTGTAACACCCGTGCTTCCTGCGGCCCGCGAGGAGCCCGGTTCGAAGGGCTCGGCCGAGAGGCTGGTCCGTGGTGCCACCTTGTGTCGAGAGCGGGTCCCTCCCCGGGCGGGGCGGCCGCTGCCCCCGCGCTGGCCCCTCCGCCCCCGGGGACACGGACACGGACACAGCCCCAGCCACAGCCACAGCCCCAGCTCTCGCCACGTTCGAGGGTTCCCAACATATTTTTTCATTATATATATATATTATTTTTTACTTTAATCGAAAGGCAGGTAAGGTGAGTGTTCTTGTAGCCTAAATCGGTCTGGTGACATCACAAGCCCTTCTAACATACGAGCTGAATTCTTATCAGGGTCCTCTGAGGTTGTTTAGAGGGCAAGATTTGAGAGCTCGCCATGATTTTAATACAGGTGACAACTGAGAAATAAGTATGTTTTCTGCGACAAAAATGCACAGCAGAAAAAAAGATCAGTGCCACACACCTGGCAATCACTTGGAATTTGATGTCTTTCAAAACCTAGTAATCTAATTTGCTTGTTTTCAAAGGTGCAGAGTGTTTACTGTGAGCATTCTGAGCACCTTGTTGCTAAAGAAACACGGGAAGATCCCAGGGACCTTATTTGGGCATTATTTTGGCCACGTGCTTGTTAAGCCATGGAGTTTTCCATGAAAATGAGCCACAGCTTGACCCATTTAGGAAACAGTGAAAAAATAAGAATGCGTCCAGATTTTCTTTGTGTACTTGAAGTGATTATACTGTACCCAGAACTATTCTAAAGCATGAAAAGAAAAAAAAAAAAACAAACAAAAACAAACAAACAAACAAACCCAAAACCAAATCTTTGAGTATTTTATTTCTGTATGTTTTAGTATCTGTATACTTCCTAGTTTTAACTAGGCTAGCAAGCAGAAGTACTGTAGTGCCAGCAGAGCTGTTCTTCTTGTCCTTTAATCTGACCCAGATGAGAAACTACTAAATATCTCACAAGGAAATCCAATCTTTGGAAATGACCAGCATGAATTTTCAATCAAATAGGCCAAGGTAACTTCTAATAAGCTTCTGAACCCAGCCTCCAAGGCTTTTGATGTTCATTCATAGTATATAGTACCAACTATAACATTTGCTACTTCTCCTCCCTGCAAGCATACCTCTACTCTCTCACTTCATCAGTTATTAATCCTATATTTTCCCTTTTTGAGCATGTAGATGTGGCTCACTTCTAATTTTGTTACATCACTTTATTTCTAATCACATTTCTCGTTCATGTGAGGTGTTAGATTGATAGTGCAGGAAACTGAAGTCGCCTCCTTTATCCAAAGTACAAGTACAATACATGCAAGAATGGAATAAATGAGTCCTTAGACTACTTTGCCTGTAGTTAGTTTAGTGCAAACCAGAGACAGAACCTGTTCAGACACAGGGGCCTTTGGTGTAAAATATAGAGTCAAATAATACAGTCAAAATAAGCCTTTTGCCTTGAAAAATAACAATTATTCAGGTCATAACTGCCCATGCACCACTCCCAGGATTTAATGCACTGCATCCTCCCCTAATGCTGGGAGAAAAGGTGGGTGTTCAGCCTTATTTATTCTGCTCCCCCTTTCCCCTGCTTATTCCCATCATCAGTTCTCAGGGGGAGAATGCACCTGGGCCTCCATGCAGAACCAACACCTGCACACTTTGCTGTGACTACAAGTACGTACAAGCTCACCTTAACTGTAGTGTCTGAGGTGAACAACTTTACATCACATCCACTCCGCATTGCACTCAGGTTTTCCAGTAAGTGTTTTCTTTTTGTGAGGATATATCTAGCAAGTTTCAGTATATTAACCTAGAGAAGTTTCCTGAATTATTCCTTAGCTTTCCAAGCTCCTTACTACACGCTTCTAAAGCTGTTTTGTACACATACACACTTAAGTGCTGCTGGGATTGAATGTAAAGAGTCATTACAGTGTTCTTCACAATCCCACTGCCATATGAGGCAGTAAGTACACCCTTGTGCCTAGTGCATCCCAGTAGCCCGATTCTTCACTGTCTTGGTTCTATGGGAGTTATTTAAACCACTGCAAAATGGGTGTAAATCACTACTGAGACTGAATGGCAGGATTTCACACATGGCAGAGGCAATAATGACTAGGTAAAAGGGCAAAGCAGGGGAAATATCAGAGAGGGTTTCATCCCCCCTTCTGTTCCAGTCATTTGAGAGCCCAATTCAGAGGAATTGCTCTGGCTTCCCAAAATACATCCTAACCCCAGGGGTGGGCAGCCAAGCAGAGGGAGAGAGGGCAGCCCTGGAGGGCAGATCTAAGCCCAGGCAGATCCTCATGACTGGGTATATCCTGAGGGTGCTGAGTTCTCTGACTATAGTGTTACCAACAGTTTGTCAAGTGATAGGTGGCATTCAGGTACATGCAGTCCCTGTCATGGGGCTGGCATCAGCATTTATTTCAAGCCACTTTAATACCACCAGGAAAAGACATCAAAGCCACTGTTACTTGCAGCAAAGCAGAAATATGCAAAGATACATGTAAACAAGGACACAGACATATTCTAACACTATTGTTAGCCACAAAGTTTTAAGAAAAATCATCACTTGGGTGACACTGAAACTAATATTAGGGTGATACACATAGTACCTTTGCTCCTGTACCTGAGGAGCCCTTTAGAGCCTCATCCAAAATAAACTGAAATCATTGCAATTCCTCTGTTTGCTCCAGTGGGTTTTGGATCAGTCCCTGAAGCTGTCCAGCAATAATTAACCTATAGGGGAATAATATTTTTATTAAGAAAGATTGTTTGGATTTACATATACACAGATCTCTAGCTTTGTGAATAAACCCATGCTTTTCTCCTTTATCTAAGCTAAGAAAACTTGCATTTTGGATATTGTGAAAAAAAAACAAATTACCATTTTGTACACTTAGGAGGAATTGAAAGTACACTTAATTATAATCAGTTATAAGATGTTATTCACTAAGTGTTTCCACGCTTTTATTCATCTTTCAAGCATGGCAAACAAGAATTTAATTACTAAAGGTCTTTCAAATATTCCAAGCTATACCTTAAATCACTTTAAAGAATATAACATTCCTCTGATTTCAAATATGTAATTTCTGATGAAATACTGGAATAAGGACTAAGCTGGCCAGCAATGGAAGTCCTTCAGTCTAAGCCAGCCACATCTAATTATAAAAGATGAAGGCTTTGAAAATTTACATAATTGCTAGCTCTGGTAGGGGTCGGTAACATATTTGCATTAGCTACTTATGCTTCATACCAACACTTTTAAGCACCATTTATCAAAAATAAGTCTACCAAGTCAGAGGTGCGTAGGTGGCTAAATAAAACCTGCTAAATATGGGTAGCACCACCTCTTTACATCATGGAGAGATATATGGACTTTGACACATGGGGTATTTTCTTTGTCTTGTTTGTCATGCATTAGAGTAATAGGTACATTATAAATGCTCTTGATAGGAATTAATACCTTCTGCTCCTTTAGCACACATTTGTTATAGCTATTTACTGTGTTTTTACACACAGAATTTGTTTGGTTTAATTTGCACTCCAGAATTTCCCCTCTGTTCCGCTCTCCAGCTCATTTCTCAAGACATCAGTCTAGACAGTAGCATGGCTCCTTGACATAGCAGGACAAAAACCCTCTAGTCAAAACGTCTCCCTCTAATTCTTCTGTGATTATTTCTCTTTTTCATATAGTGTAAAAATTCTGCCAGATCTATAGGTATACGATGTGAGAACTGTACAACAGAAAATGACAGACCAGCACATACATTTCAAAGGCTCTGTTTAGAAAAGAGTCACATTATGTTACAAACAGGTCTTTTTCTTATTATGTTTGATGTCAGCAAGCAAGCTTTAAGGAGCCTGACACTGTTTGAACTTTTTTTTTTTTAATTTATTGTGTACGGTGATTTGATGGTTTTTGAACTCTGGATCAATTTGGTGACATTGTGGCTGATCCATTTTATCCTTGCTTTGCTGGGCCACTCTTTTCGTTCTGAGGCTCCAGTCTCCCATTTTCCTCGAAAGGCTCATTAGGCCTGATCTCTTTTAGCCTTTTTGCTTTTTCTCCTTTCTTCCCCACACTGGACTCTGGTTTGCTTTATTCCTTAGGTCCCCCTATAGGTTAAGCCTAAGCTCTTATCCCCTGTTCTCTTTAGCTCACAGCCAGCATTTGATTCTGTTTTTTTAACCCTCTCTATGAATTACCCAGCCTGGGCGCAGCCCCATCACGTTGGAAACCGTCTGTGTGAGTCACAGCTTAATTTGCACAATGAAGGGCAAAGATTTTTCCAGAGATGCCTGACACAAACCAAATTGAGCAACTTCCAGAGAGACTGTTGAACAAAAAATAATCTGGGCTGTTACAGACTTCTACACAGTGAATAAAATACCCAAGGTCAAAAGTTTAAGTAGTTAAGTATTTTAAAGAATTATTTACAGAAAGACTACAAATAAATCACTTTTGCATCAATCTGGGAATTAGGATTTGGCTATTTGTTCTAACACGTCTTGTATTCTACCTACATCTCACATGGAGAATATGTGGTTCCTGCATTATTTGTGCTATATTGACGAACACATAGATGTAAGGCAATGCCTTTTAGAGCATATAGATGAAATACAATCAATCACATGCTGTTCCTCAAGCACTGTCAAAAATACACATGGAGATAAATAAAACTATTTACTGATTTTGCAGCAAAACAAAACATTTTAAACTTTGTTACTGCTTTGATGTGAAGACAAATACAATTTTAAATTCCTCTCTGCTTTGTCTTTTGTAGAGTTTTTCCACGGAACCCACTTTTCCTTCTCTGCCAACTTCCCATCAACTCCATATTCTCATCTACTGTCTTAATAGTGTGACAGTACCTAGACTTTATTCCCAGATATATTTCTTGCTGTAGTTGAAGTCTGTGTAGGACAAAGCAAAGATGCAAGATAATTGGTGATAACTGGGTTATATCACCTGATATATGAAAGAAGTTCCCATATAGAGTAACATGATTAAAAGATTAACAGATCAGAAACCTCATAAATGCTCATATATATATTTATGTAGATAGATACCGACACATGGAACCTTCAAAATAACTTATATTTAAGACATTTATTTCTCAAAGTCTTTATTGCTCATCACAGTGGATACCAGGGAAGGGATTTCTCCCTTAGATGGTAGAAAATGAGGAATGAGTCATCTTCAGAAATCTCTGTTGCCTTGAAATTTTTGGAAGCTTGGTTACTCTTATTTCATTAGAACTTCTTCATTAATTAGAAATTGGTTTTTCTTTTTTTATTATTACCACTTCAACAGGAAATATTTATTCAACCTCTTTTCATGAAGTCATAAGACTTTTCTACTGCTCGAAATAATCTTTCCTTACCTATATTTTTATATTGCTCTTTATTTTAACTGAAATTCTATTCTTCATGTTACACTTTTTTTTCTAAATGTCTGCAAAAGAAAGAGGAACTCCAGGGCTACAAAGTATGAGACTGAATTGTGGGATAAACACTGTTGTGGCTCTCCACAGATTGTGTGACACTCATTATTGTAATAAAGTATATACTTCATTTTTTAAGCCCTAACCTATGTCAGGGAGGAGGAGACACAGCTCACCCAGATCTCTGAAAAGCAGGAGAGATGTTCTTTCACAGAAATGAGTGAAAAGTTCTGATTAACTTTAATAGGGATAAGATTCTTCCCACTGTGGCTAAGAAGCTACTACTGGGCCCTTTTAAAGGTCCCAGCCTGCCTTCTAACAGAACAGCAGCCACTTGGCCTTCCCAGCTCTGCAGCTATGAAAGATGTACACCATGGGAGGTCCCTGTGCTGGAAGGACTGGAGAGAACGAGGTTTGAGGAGAGGTGGAAGGAGAGAAGAAGGACTGAGTGGACACAGGAGGAATCCAGGGTGGTCTGTACAGTTCAGACTGACTGTCTATATGATGGGCACTGTAGCCTTGACCTCACTGAATTCTTAATTAATGAATTAATGTTTATGAAGCTAACTATGCTCTTCAGACGAAAGGCTTTTCAACATGACAAGAGATTTATATTACTCAGAGTAAGATAAGCTTGTATTTCTATAAAACCAGCTGCAAAACTAGAGGTCAGAAGTTGATCCTGAAGTAACTCCATTTCCCGTTGAAAACTAAACAGGAAAATGCACTTTGGCAGGAGCATGTCCCTTCTCTGAAGCCGCATTCCTCACCTGCTTCCACCACTCCCCATCTCTGTCTGCACAGCTCAGCCTCTGCCACAGAGCTACCCTGAATGATGGCAGCAAGACCGCAAGCAAAATCAGGGCTTACTTAAAGTCTAAAAAATCTTCTTGTGTTTTGTTTAGTGGTATCAATCTTTATCTGGCCTAACATGCAAACCATAGAGTGCATCAAATACAGAAGTTTCTCTCTGTGCAAAATAATCTCTTTTCAGCTGCTGTTTCACAGCGTAGGACTAAGTAAAGTTCCAGGTACTTTAAATATCTTTTACTGAAGAAGTCTGTCTTGCCGTAATTTAGAAACCAGTGTGGTTCAGGGGTGTATTATTGTGTGTGAATGATAAACTGTAGTTCATGACCTGAGTCTAATGGTTACTTTATCAGTTGCAGTGGACAATTAAGTGCCTGAGTAGTGCAACTGATGGTGAAGAACAGATTTTGCCTCCAAGCAGCTTTCAGGAGTTAGATTTCGCTGTATCATGTTCAGAAAGGTCAGAGCTCTGGCCAGATGACCAGTAAAGTAGTGCAGATGGCACTGTGTGTCACCTGGCCGCTCTGGGCTTCTGCAACCTGCTGCAGAGGCCTTGGGTTCAGGGAAAGGTTATGGGCATATGCAACTGCAGCACTTTACTGGCTTGTGAGGAAAATGGCTCTCTTTTCACAACGGAAATGAAAAATCAGTACAGCAGCTAGGTCCAAGACATGATAGTAGATTGTGGCCATTTCATGTGCTATTTAAGCAAGGGAAAAAAAACCCTTTAAATCCTTAAATCTGGTCACCTATGTACCTGAGGGAAATCCTGTTATAAATGTGTCTATAATTAGTAACAATGCTCCTTTCCACTCTGATAACACTGCATTCCTTTTTCTTGTCTAAGCCCCCATAACCTTAAGGCTCAAATTTAAACAGTCAAGCTACAAAACTTGTTTGCAAGATGAGTCTAATTAATACAGTTGTACACTTTGCATATGCAAAGCAATCAACTTTGTCTACAACTGACCAGAGATAGTCAGAGATGCAGCATGGTGCAAGTCATAAAAAACTTGAGCCTCAGTGCTCTTTTTCCTTAGAAATTATTGAATTTGCGTAAGATGCTCAGCTCAGGTGTAAGTTTTACAACTTGAAGGTGGCATGTACACATTTAAAAAATGAAGGCTACTCCAACTGTTTCGGCTTCCTAGGAAGTATGGCACAGTATAGCTTATTACATTCTGAAGAAAGATTCAGGCAATCTGTGCTTCCATGGTCCCCAACCAAATGGAAAAGTTATTCTTGTCTAGATCTGTGGTAGTTTCTATGAAGAGCCTGAAGGGGAGATGACCATCTTTCTGAAAGTGTTTTATGCATGGTAAATTCTTACCTTGTTCATTATTCAGTTTGAGACGATCAAGATTTCACAATGTTTGGGCAAAGGAATCTGAATTTAAGTAATAATTATAATAAAATTAAAAGGACTGTTTAGCCAAAATAGATTATTCAGAGGCATGGTATTGATGTCATAGAAGTGCGGAACCAAAGACATTTAAAAACTGGTGGCCAGCCTGAGCAACTGAAAAAAAACCCAAAATAATTCTTTGGGTTGGGTGTAGATGTTGAGTAGTTATTCCTAATAGCAAAATAAAACCCTTTAAAATTCAACTCATACTGAGTGTTACTGGGGCCTGATGTGAAGGTCTTGGGTTTAAAGTGCTGCTTTTTAACCTGTCCTTTTAAGAATAAGTGCATTTTGAAAAAAAAACCTATTTGAAAAAGAAAAGATGCAATGAAACATCCTAAAAATGTCAGCACTAAGTCCTCCTGGTTACACTGAAATATATTGTGGAATATATGAAAAATGTGAAAAAAAAAATTCATTTCCCTTAACTGCATTTTTCAAAAATGAAAAGATGCTATTTACAAAAGGTACTTTTTCCTGCTCTAACAAACAACCTATTTTTGTAGGGTTTTAAATTGGAGGTAAAAGGAATGATGCAAATTGTTAATAAAGGAATGAATTCTCAAGTCAAACAAAAAGCCTGCTTAAGTTCTTGGGAGTTTTGGTCTATAAAAGACTATCAAAATGAGCCTACATATTATAATATATATTAATAATTTTGGGGCTATTTTGACGCTAACAATGTGCCTACTACTAGATGCCAAGTTTTGGTCCCCTTATTCATTACGAGGATCAGTTTGCTTAGAGGTGAAATCCTGGTTTCAGCAGG
>NW_009952974.1:8858582-8917347 GCF_000747805.2 Chaetura pelagica | reverse complement strand
CAGGATAGTTGGCTCTGGAAGACATACTAGCCATCCTGATGGGAAAGAGAGTCAAGCTCTATCTACCTTCTTTTGTGTAATAATTTACCTGTTAAAAAAACCACCATAATTACACACTTTACAGTAAGTCATAGTTGCTCTCAATTAAATGCATGGAGTACGGTGACATCTATAGGAGGCTCCGTGTCTCTACATTTCGGTCTATTTTTCATGCTATCATGTATGCACCTCAGAGATCATTGTGATATAGTTTGTATGAAATATCAGAACGTCAATTAATCATCAACATTTTTAACTCAGTTTAGGTGTCCCTGGAGAGTTAAAGAGAACTAGAATGCATGCCATGAAATAAATGCTCTCAACCAGAGCTGGAAAAGCTGAAGGGAGCAGGAACAATTGCTATGGTAACCATGTAATGGGATTTAATAAAAAAAAATCATGGAAAGTAGAAAGAGAGCGAAAGCAAGAACATGGTACCAAATTTGTAATAGTAAATGAATGTTGTAATAGTCACTGAAACTTCTGTATTAACTGTTGTTTAATCCAGCAAATAAGAAAGCCAATAGCAGAAGCAAAACACAACAGATTATCTGGCAGTCTCACATACAGATGCCACATTGCTCCTTTCTACCTGCTCTGCACAATGCTCTGCAGTGTCCCAGTGTGGCAAACAGTCATTCCTGGCACAGCAGAAGCCAAAGGAGAGTCATCCCAAATGCTCCCCTTCCAGAAACAGTCTTGTTGGAAATACAAAAGGTGGTGTGACCCTCAAACCCCACAGGATATATAACTGGGGGATCCTCGCTCGTGTAACTAAAATAATGCTCCTGCAAGCACCAGCCTTAAGAGTTTCTTTACGCTAACAAGACCGTGCATTTGGTGATTACCTCAAGAATATACTGCTCAATGATCAGTTTATTCTGTATTTTGACTTGTGCAACTGAATACAAAAACTACCCCTCATTCCTTTTGTTTCTAGAATAAAAATAAAGATAGTTTAATTCTGCTTAAAGAAGATAATATATATCACTGAGAAAACCTTTTGTTTCTAAATATATCTGCATGCTTAGTTAACTTATTTCAATTTCTCAAATTTAAGTGGCAGCTTAAAAGAAAAAAGCCAGTATGAGAATCAGAATCAGCTCCCAAAGTGGACCCTGGATGGTTGCTGCTTACTTTCTACCAAAGGTTTCAAACTAAGCCAACACAAGTTTATGATATAATAAAGACAGCATGCTCTAACAGAAAAAAATGTTCTGTGATACATCTGGACAACTCAGGGAAATGCTGTTGCGCTGAAATTACTGTTATGTGGGTCCTCAAGTGGTTGAAAAAGCTTAAATTAAAACATCATCATCATCAACACTGCAGTCTATCCTCTTTCTTTCACTGCAAGGTACCCTTACAAATAATACTTGGAAAATACTCACTGAAGGAACCACCAACAGAAGGGGTTGGGATTACTTCGGAGGATGTGACTAGAATTAAAAATCATCAATAAGTTGAAGAAATTATTTTAAATCCATAAGATAATTCAGTAAAGAATGATGCAAAATGCTGCACTGAAGCAAAACAAATGGGATGACTGCAGCAGACCACAAACTGAATAAAAACCAGGAAAGAAAATGTAATTTGGGGAAGGACTAGCCAGACTGCCAGAAGCAAGACAGAGGAGGCGATTATTCAAATCTATTCAGCATTGAGAGGTCACAGGTGGAATCCCATCCCCAGTTTTGGACACTACATTTGAAGAAAAACTAAGGACAGTAGAGAGAGCCCACAAGAAATCAATACAAATAGTTTTTTTAGAGGAATGCCAGAAATAATTACTTTTTCTATCATTCAAGGTGTGATGGAAGTGCATGTAACAGCCACCTGATAAACAAAGTACTGTTAAGATATGAATGAGGGCTTAATTTGCAGATCTGTTAGTTATTGTACAACAAACATTAAATTATACTCGCACAGAAATGTGCAAACTGTTCTTAGCATCCTAGTTACAGGGGGTATATAAGAATGTTAGATAATTATCTGTAAGCAATGTATTCTTGCTCATCTCAAGAAGAGCATTAGATTAGCTAATATTTACTGTTTGCTTTAAACCAACTTTCTTTGATTTCTGTGAATATTTTAAACCCACTACATTTTACTGGTTATTGTATATCATATTACATGCGTTTAATTGCACTCACAAGATGAAAACAATCTCTATATAACAGTATCTAACTTAGCAGCTCTACCCATTCAAGCAAAAAGCTCTATCATAGTTCTCCTGACTGCAGCAAGACTGATGTTTCTTAACTGAGCAAGAGTTAAAAGTTCTGACTGTAAGTTTACACCATATTTTTTTTCTTAGGATCTGTACTCAAGTAATACTAAAACCATGAGAAAAATAATTACTTAATAGGCAAAATTACTTTTGCTCTGAAGTAGAACTTGTGCACGTGTATGAAAATGCTTTAATAGGCTCCATAGACTGCTATTGGTTTTATGTTAACTAATTAGTAAGCAAAAGATTGCTTACAAATGAATTGTCCATCATTCAGCTTACATCCTTTTCAGATGTCCTGGTTTGAGCCAGTATGAAGCCACTTTTCCTTTTACTGATTTTTTTTTTCTTTCAGTAAGCTCTCTTTTAACTACCTTTCTGCAAGAGAGCTTACTGAAAGAAAAAAAAAAAACAAACCACAACAAAACAACAAAAAAACCCAACAAAACCCAAACAAACAGTAAAAGGAAAAGTGGATTCATCCTGGTTCAAACCAGGACAAGATTCTAGAACTGTTCTTAAAAAACAAAACTAGCCAGCCTATCACAAATAGACTGTTAGCTTTTGCCTTTCTGCAGCTGTGGCATTACACCAGGGAAGTCAAAGGAGGCAAATGGAGGGGATATACCTTATAACAATGCCCAAGTACCCCATATTCATTATTCAAGTGTGTTCCCACTCCTCATTTTCTTTTGTCCATTACACACACAAACCTTTTTCTCAGAGAAATCATTTTTACAACCCACATTTTTACTCTGTTGAGATTCTTGGAAGACTTTATTTAAAAGGAAGAAGAGAAAATAAATTTAAATGCACAAACCAGCCACTAGACAAAAAAAAATGCAAAGGTATATAGTTTCCTCTACAAAAAAAAGTAAATAAATAAATAAATAAATGATGTGATATTGTCACTCCTCATTTTCTTTTGTCCATTACACACACAAACCTTTTTCTCAGAGAAATCATTTTTACAACCCACATTTTTACTCTGTTGAGATTCTTGGAAGACTTTATTTAAAAGGAAGAAGAGAAAATAAATTTAAATGCACAAACCAGCCACTAGACAAAAAAAATGCAAAGGTATATAGTTTCCTGCTACAAAAATAAGTAAGTAAATAAATAAATAAATGATGTGATATTGTTTTAAGGTTCTTGTTATTAAAAGGAAATGTAACTAAATCCCACAGCAGTAAGAAGCATGTGAGTGGTAGTTGCTATGGTAACTTATTCTTATTAAGTAGAATAAAAAAATCCTAAAAACACATACTTTGTTGGTATGTAAGTTAAGGATGCCTCAGGGCAGCCTAAAGAATATTGATGGGGCAGCAAAAAAAGTATTTAAAAAGCTGAAAACAAGTGAATTATTATGGTATTAAGAATCAAAACACATTTTAGATGAACAATTTCAAATAAGAGGAAGGGGAATTGGATAAAGTTGCAGCCTAGGCTGCTGTGGGTTTCAGTTATTAGGAAAATAAAAAATAAAAAAATCTGTGTTCGAGTCTCTTTAGAAGAGTGGAGAATGAGCAAACTACAATATCTTGTTCTTCCCTGAAGCTAAACTGCCATTTAGATACCAGTAAAGTGAAATTTACTTTCTTGCATTATGGTCTCATTAAAGCATGGGGGACTTCTCATACCCAGCCTTCCTCCTTTGGGTTCCTCCACCCCAAAATCCCCACTGACAAAACTGGTAGAAAGAAATCTCAGCTACCACAAAGAAAAGACTCCAGAGAAATCTTATCATGGCCTATTATACCTGCAGCAGATACATGTATATTATTAAAGTAGCCAGCCACTGGATGTCATTGTTATTCCACAGAAACATAACGAAGAAAAATCTCTGTAACTGCAAAATCTTTCAAGCCACCTTAAATGAGGGGCAACATACAGCCTAGATTTAAGCATGTACTGTTTGCCTAAGTATCAGCATCTTGCTTTGCAAATGCGTTTAACTGTTTTTAAATGGATGAATAAACTGTGTGTGTCCTATGTATGGGATTTAAAATAGCTGACTAAACACCACATGAAAGCATGTACTGAGCTGGTTCTGTACATTATCTGTGTGTCAAAGAGTTCACTTTATTTCTTAAGTCATTCTATTTTGATTTGGACTTGTAATGTTCGGAAGCACATACACTAACTGCAAAGAATTTTCGGATGCAGGAAAGTAAACATTTTTACCCGTGCAAGAAGCTGTTGGTTTGCTGTGTTTGCTACATTTCTACCGATGTCCAAGACTGACAATGCCCATTTCTCACTCCATTTTCAGCATGAAATCTCAGCATTTTAGTTGAAATTATGCATTATTTTAGCTCATACGGCCCCTCCTTCAGAGTGTGAACAAAAACTGCAGCCCTGCATATGCACAGCCCTGTGCAGACCTACAGTGCTGCTGTTTTGCAGCCAGTGGCTTTCTGCACTACAATGGAGAAATACTGAAAACTCCCAGCCATGATGACCAGGGATCCAGACACCTGGATTTCTGCACCATCATCCACCACTTCTGGGATAAGTCTGTGCAATTTGCATGTTGCTCAGAGTATCACCAAGACCAGACACAGAACTATGTAGTTGAATGGTGGTCAGGGAATGAAGGCTTGCTCCAGTGGCTTGTTCCCATGATGGCAGCTGATGTTAGCACATCTCCTGCTGCAGCCTGTAGTCACACACTGCACTGGAAAGGCACCTGGAAGTCACACTAGTTACAGGATTCCTGTCAGGCTGGTTTCCTATTAGACCCAAGCTTAATTGTATCCTGTATCTTGTGGCCAACCCTGATACTGTCACTTTGTCCAACATTTACATTGGTCTCAGTGTCATGATAAACTGCTTGGAGTTACATGTGTGCTCAATTTATTGAGCACTGGGTTGAAGTGAAAAGAGAATTGAGCTTGGGATGAGAAATCTCTTACTCCTCCATTCAAGTTTTAGCATGGAATCTTTAGATGCAGCTCAGGATTTTATGTTTCCCATTGTGATTAGAAGCACGTAATAAGCATCTGCTTCCTGGTCCTTTTCTGTACAAAAATGTATATCTCCTGCAACTGGATCAGGGTGGACATAGGGACTCTCTAGCTCAAAATGCAGGTACTTTTCAGTTGCTTGTCTTGTAACTAAGCAGTCACTGCCAGATTTCTGCAGCTGGGTCTGTAATCTCCCACAGCAGTTGCACAGAGTAGTCCCTTAATGCTTGGTTTTTCCTTACTCAGAGGTGCAAACTAGAGGCAGATGAAGAAACTGGGAAGTTTTCCAGTTTCTGATTTTAGAAAAAAGTATTTTGCATTGTGGGCAGTCAGATCTTTTCAGTCTTTCTTACAGCCACAGGCAACAACACAAGAAACTCTGAGTGGTTAAGTAGCATGGTGTACTAGGGCTCCTATCTCAGCTAGATCTCAGGCATGTGATCAGCAAAGCCCACTCTCGTTTTGGTGCCATAGAAGTAGGGTTGGATAGAAGAAACTCTACATTTCAGGATGCATGTGGAAGCGGGTAGAAAAAGCTTGATTTCAGTGAGTTGGCACTCAGCTTCAGGATTAAAAATAGGAGATAAAGAAATGTTTCATACCTGATAGATAAGAGAAGGAAATACATATTTTTTTTTTTCCAAAAATCAGCAGAAAAAACTCTATACCAAAAAAAGAATAAAACACATTATGAAAAAGAAGAAAATACATTATGTTCTCATACCATGTAGACAAGCTGTGGGTGACATTATCCTAGTAATTCAACCAAATTTGGGGTATATGGTTAATCTCAAATCACACCCCAAAACTAGTAAATTAAAAAGACCCTCTTTTCTGACTTAGGTTCAGATACAGAGAAAGTGTGGCAGGTTAGCTGCCCTCTTGGAGTCAATAGAAGTTACCCTGACATCCTTTTTCATGTTAATCAGCAGTATTTACCCCTGCGCTCATGTACCAGCTTCTTTTTTTTTTCTGTTTGTGTTTGAACTTTTTTCCCAGTATTCTCACTTGTTGTCACTAAAGACTTGACCTGCAATTTGCAGTCTGTGAGAAAAAGGTTTTGTTTCCCCTGATATGTATCCAGGGGAAGAGGGCTGTCTGCCTGAAAAACAAATAAATTGCCTGACATATCCTAGGTAAGTGGCACTGAATGGAGCTGTCTTTAGTTTCTCTTTCAATTAGTGGAAAACAGCACCTCAGAGAATTTCTGGTACCATAAAAAAAACCAAAACAACAAATAAAAAAACACAACCAAAAAACCCAAACAACTTAACTCTGAAAGCACTAAAACAATGAGCAGGAAGATGTTACTATACAGCTGCTTCTAGAGAGAGAGAGAGAGCGAGCAAGGAGCTCCCTGGATGATTTTTAAGGCCTTCTAGTTTTCAGCAACATTTTTTCCTACTGCACCAGCTAGCTTCATAGCATAAATTCGTGTTTTTATTATGTTCTCTCCAAAAAGTATAAAATACTTTCTCCTTAAAATGATGGGGGACAACAAAAGTAAACAACAATGCACTGTTCCATGAGACTTTGAGATGACAGCCAGGTGTGCCATGCAGAAGTAGCAGCCCTCTTGTGACACCTGGAATAGAATCTTGGCACTCTATCATATAATTTGATTTTATACTAGTAAGTTATGATGTCAGAGTAACAGCATATCATGGTCATTTCAAGTCCTTGCTACTAGAGGCCACCATACCATGTAAGGACCTTTAGAAGGTTACAGATCTTAATTTGAAAATCATTTTTCCATTTTGTTCCCACTACTGCTAATGCAGAGCTACATACTGCAAATATACTTAATTTCTCTTCCAGTGAAAATGATCCTCTAAAGTCTAGGTTACAAATGTGTTCCATGTCCACACCTGCTCACTGGAACTCATACAGAGACACACAATTCACACCATCTTACAGTTTGGGTAAATCCTCACCAGCGACTAAAATCCCAATGCTAAATACTGCAGTTGAGCAGGAGTAGCAGTGAATTGCTGCAGACTCTTATTAGATGAAATGTTCATAAATATGCGATAATATGTATAGAAATGTATGAAATACATTCATGTAGTAGATGCACTCAGCCAGGATTCTCAAACTCCAGGGCCAGTTTCCAGTTTTACCTAGGAACGGTTATTTCCTGTGCTGTTCGAACTAGTCACTCATTTCTTATTAGCTCAGTTCTCTACCTTTGAATAAGCAACAGATTTTTGGTATCTACTTTGCTTCTACAACCCCCTGCTTTTCTCAGGAGAGGGATATTTGTGATGGTTCAAGACAAAGAACCACTTAAGAGCTGAACAAACCAGAAACCTCTGTCATATGAGAACAGGTAGTCAGCTTTTTCCCAGGAGACAGACTTAAATCACACATTCTGGCAGGTTTCCTCTACCCTTTACATTTATCCCTTCTAGGTGACCTAAAGCGTATGCACATGTTTGTCAGTGAGAGGTTCTGCTACACTTTGGAGACATAGTCACATTTGGTACTACAGTGGAGGAAGGAGTTGGCAATGAGCAGCCTCATCAAAGTTACCCATTCTGTGACCAACTGACTGATGGAAGATATGTACATAGAAAGTGACCAGGAGCTGTGTCATTATGCCTGTGTCCCTGACACACAGCCAGAGAAAAAAACCCCTGCACTTGGATGAGTACTTCGCATGCTTCTACAAGCCAGGAGGAAAAGCTCCAGAAACACTCAGTAAACCGTACTACTCATGTACCTTTGACAGTTTCATTTTTACTCTAGACACTTGAATTCCTTGGGTTGACAACTTGCCCGGTTATTTTTTCTTTCTTTGTGGATTTCTACACAATATCTAGCCCATCCTAGGGGAAGCATCCAGTATTTTGTAGTTGCCCAGCTGGAGGCTACGTTACCAGCTGCTTTCTACCTTTTCTACTACAAAGGAAGTTCACATCACACTGTCTGTAAGAAGCTCATTCAGCAAAATTTCCCTCAGTACTAATTTTCTGCGCTAAAACTTTCACACAGAGAGCTGGAAAGCAGAAAGTTAGACCCAAGAGCATCAAGTCCAGAAAAGAAAGATTTCCTAATTTGCTTCTTGCTCTGGGACATACTCAGACACCATGTTTTAAAAAATAGTGTCAACTAAAATCTGTGGTGAAAAAAACCTCATGCAGTTCATTTTTTAAAATTTGACTTCTAGCTGGCCAGATTAGCTTTAATTGGAATTTGGCACATTTCGGCAAGGCAAGAGGCTGCAGCCACTCCTGAAAGCCATGGCTTGAATTAGCACCACTCACTTCAACAGTGCAGTATCTGGAGCTCTTTCAGCTGATTTCATAGGGACTAACAGAGCAATGTTCTTTTGAAACTAGGCTGTGGCACTTTAGAAAGACAGTTTCATACAAAAGATCCTAAAATAGCACATAACAAAGTATAGTAAGTCTTATTCTGATTTTCACTCTATTCCTTAGCACCCTCCCCAGCACCACACACACACATGGTTTGTCACTTGGCAGTGTTCAGTGGTTTGCATATGGTGCCTTCACACTTGGCTGCTGGACAACCTACTGCTTATTTTGCACCAGAAACTGTAAAGTGGTATGTTATCTTTTTTTTTCTAAGGAACCTACATGATTTGGGAACATACACTGTCAATAGACTAATCTATTTATATCACAGATATTATTGGAAACGCTACCCTTTATGATTATATTAAGATTTTAACCCAAATCGGGTAATTGTATATGTTTAATAGTTAATGAGTTTAATTTGTTTTAATGTACTAGCTTAGGCTTAAAGGAGTAATTCCCTACCTTCAGATTGCTTGGCACTTTTGATTCCTAAAGCCAGATATTGTGTAAATTCAAAAGCTAGAAATATGCCGGGTTGACAAGTTTAGATGGTGGTTTGTGACCTCAGAAGTATTAGTTTGTGGCAGGTCTGGGGCAAAGTGATCAAGACAGTAAAAGTACTGGAAAAATCACGTATATATTCTACAGCCTGTAGAAAATTAATCTGTGAAGTTTCCTGAATAATATTGCTATATTTAGATTTCCACATCCATGCCAGTAATGGGCCGAATGTTTAAAGACACAATATACTCTTAACTAAAAATTACGGATTCTGGGACTTTTTCAGTGTTGCAGTCACCTTTATACCACTAGATGGCATCAAATGTCTTTATTTTGTACAAGTGCTCGTAAAACGTGCTGTACAGAACCGTTGTTCGTTTAGCCACAGCGATGGGTTTAGATTTAGGGTATAACCTGTTAAATTTTATTATATTTAAAACATTTTCGTATTTAGGTTGTACATGCTACCCTGTAATTAAAAAATAAAAATTTTCAATTATCCTTCAACTCCCCTTGTGTTCTACACACTGCACTCAGCACAGGGACTGCTTGTGAATTCATCCAACTTTTGAGAATTCTGGTGTCTTTTGAAAAGAAACAGATCCCCAATACTTTGAGTGAATGTCACTGCACTGAAAAATATACTCTACTTGCACCCCATGTTTAAATCTGTAAGAGTTTCAGGATACTTCTCTTCCATGATGAAAATGTTCCCTAAAAAAACCTGTCCTTAAAGTATCTGCTCTCTCCACTATGTATTAACATATTTAATCACCCTGAGGTGAAAATGGAAAGATATTACTCTTACCATGACAACAACTAAATGCCTTACAAAATACATCTGCCAAAAAAAATATTTTATCTTTCTGTCGCTTTCTCATTGATTTGTGAAAGAAATAGCTTATTTTTCAAAGCCTGATTCTACTATAGACTGTATCTATTAGCTTCATGGAAGGCATGAACTGATCTGAGTACTTCATTTTAATCGGCTAAGTCAAGAGTTTTGTCCTTTAACAAGTAAAGTCTGTGACAGATTTAAGTCTCTACAGAGGAACACTCAGAGGGATTTCAGAAGGTTAGAAGGATCACTTCTTCCATTCCCTCCTATTCTCATCAGATCATGGGCAGAATCAGGATTGGGACAAAACAGAATTGTCACAGGAGACTTCCTCATAAAGGTTCCTAATGCTGAAACATGTCTAGGGAACAATTGCACCTGTGCTACCTCTTGTTATCATCCCACAAGAAACTCTTCCTATGAGTTTGTTCATTAATCATTTCCCTTTTAGTTACAATGGCTTAGTGCTGCAGCTTGGAAAACCTTTTGCAACTTCCTCTTTTTATGTTATCTTGTCGGTCTTTTACATTGCTGGGTGTCAAACTGATACTGCCACTCTCTTAACACTAGGTATTCACTTTAAAACAAATACACAGATTTTTCAAAGTCAATGGAACTGGCAACGTATGTTTTACCCTTATCTACTGATATTCCCCAGCAATGGTGTTACATAAAAGGTAATAACTATCTACTTCCAGTCACTAGGAAAGAAAGTAGTATTTCCAGAACAGGGATTTAATAATTATTGTCTTACTTTTGCAGCTTTAGAATACTCAATCAGAACCAAGTAGCAAGCTTCATTCTCTGCTTTATTGTCCAGAAAAAAGTTGTCAAGATCATGTTATTATATATAGATGTACAAACACTTTTTATTTTTATTTTCCTCTTTTCAGCCTATGTATATGATGAGTACATGGCCTGGAAACACTGTTTTACCATTAAAATCTTATCATTCTTTCTAGTACTTGGTTCTTAAGATGCATCTTTCCCTCTCCTGACATCTACCAACTCAGCCATAACTTTGGTTCAGCTCACTTGCCCCTAGTATTATGCTCCATTTCCAGAATTTATACTTTCTGCCTGGCCTCATTAATTTATTTATTTTGCAGTTTATTTCATAACAAGCAATTATCTTTGCCCTCTAAGTTTTGCAGTCCTATTTTCAGCTTTTTTACCCATTTCCCTTCTATGTTATCTTTCTAAATAATTTTCTTTCTTCCAAAGGGTAGATTTATGATTACAAGTGCCTTAAGCCCTCTGAGCTAGGTGTTCTGGAATCCTTTAGACTTTCACAGTTACAAATTACTTGACCTTGAAAACTACACCTGGCATAAACACGCATACAAAAGAAAAAAGACAGAAAAGTGTCAGAGGAAAAATACATCACAAGTCATAGAACTGCTCCTAAAAAGCAGGTATCAGCAAAGCAGTTAAACTTCAATTAAACTTCATTTCAAACTACTATCCTGTTCCTGTGCAGTACTGAATCTAGAACAGTTTGGAGCTCCAACTAGATTTTAATTTATTCCTGAAAGCAGGCAAATTCAAAACAAAAACCAGAGTCAGATGAGGTTTAATGTGTTGGTTTTTTCTTTTGACTTTTGAACTTGCTCTTCATTTTTAGTTTTGACTAAAACAACAGGAACACTGAGGCACAAAAATCTGGGTTCCATCTGTGGAGGTATTAGGTGGATTTTTTTTTTTTCCTTTTTTGTGACAATCATCCTCCAGAAATCCCCTACAATGTGAGGACTGAGCATCTGACTTGAAAACACCTGGACAATGTAATATGCTTAAATACGAAGGCCCTGACTACTTGCCCATTTTTTTTATTAGGTGAAAAAAAAACAACAGAAAACATGGACTTTCTACATGATTTTATGCTCTTTGCTTCAGTTTCAGGTCTACCAGCAAAACATACCCTATTTCCTCTAAGATTTGCCAGTATAACGTCTGCCTTCAATGAACTACAGCACCAAGTACAATGATGATCTCAGCTGTGGCCTTCAGTTCAAATAATAATAGTAGTAGCTATGACGTTGTTACCACGACCAAGAACAAGAAAGTCTCACAAAATGCATGAGCCACATTGGGAGAACATCACAAAGAAAAGCGTGTGGCTAAAGCAGAGTTATTAGCTCATTACTTGCTTTGTCATTGAAGCATCTCCAAAAATTAATGATGTTTGCCAAACATATGGCTATCATATACCTAAGATAGCAAGCTGATGTACAGAAGGAATTCAAATGACTCATATGCTATGATGTGACTGCTAAACACGTCTTACTAAATCAGCTCTCTAAAGTGTCCAGTACAATGACTATCAAATATCAAAGAACAAAAAATAGGCTCCTTTTTTTTTTTTTATCATTGATGTGTGCACAAGCAGAAAGCAGTTTATCATAATTATTGCAACTCACCTAAGTCTTTTTTCTTAGAGAATCTCTACTGAGACTAACATGAAGTGCAGTGCTTAATTCAGTAATACTTCACTGCT
Organism: Chaetura pelagica; assembly: GCF_000747805.2. NCBI lineage: Eukaryota > Metazoa > Chordata > Aves > Apodiformes > Apodidae > Chaetura > Chaetura pelagica. The sequence goes on along the minus strand of NW_009952974.1, from coordinate 8,904,956 downwards.
ACAAAAAAACTACCAAACCGCTACAGGACAGAGTATTTTAAACTCTGTATTTTAATCTCTGTATCTGTTTATCCAGCAGGCAGGCTGAAAGGATCCCAGCAACTATGACAACAGAATCAGCAAGAGGGCCACTTGCCTCACAGGTTTTGAAGTTCCTTTGGACTTTTAATTAAACAAATATAAAACAAGTCAGGAGTAAGTATTCTCATTCTGTTTTCATTTACCCATTGAGGCATTATATCCTTTGTTACCTTAGTGCTGGTATGGGCTGCAAAGACTTGTGAATTTTATATTACCTGTAGGTTAGGAAACTGTTGTAACTCAATTTTATAGTTAAGAGTGACATTCATATAGATTAACAGCTTCACACAGGAATCTAACCTAGATCTGTCTAGGCCATATATTATTTTTCCATAATTTCAAATACACAAACAAAAAGTTAAGCTATGGTAAACTGTAAGCCCTCAGAGGAACATCTAGAACAAGCAGGCATAATGACCCAGCTAGAGGATATAAAAAGAAAATTTGGTCTTGTGCAGATTGCACTTTGGCATAACTGTATCAGATCAAAATTTACGCTGACAATTCTGAACAGCAGGTCGATGTGGCACAAAGCAGAAAACCATGAAAAAAAACCCTGAACAAAACAGTGGCAATACCAAACAACCTTTCCACATCTATGTTAACATGTACAGAAATAGAATAAAGTGAGAATGGCTCCACAGTTAAGCTGAAGTCTGCTGTAACTGTTTTTAAAGTCAAAGTCCCAGATATCTTGATAAAGGCCCTTTTAAGTCAAGTTATGTTCTTAATATATATCATATAAATTGCCTTAAATAAGGCTTTCTCAGCCCACAGTTACATGATTCTTGGATGTATTCCATTAACTTTCTGATCTTGTTTCCTAGAGAACCTTTTTTGGGATGAGACTGGATCTAGAGTATTGAGTCCTTCTGAGAACTAACACAAATCTTACAAATAAATGCATGTGAAAAACTAGGAAAGCTTAATCTGAGAATTTCTCACTCTCAGTTAGGAGAAATTAAAATTAGGAAATCCCTACATGTGTAAGCATATACTCTGTAAAATCAGATTTTTCCTGTCTTTTGTCTGCACTAAGAATTGGCTTGCTGTCTCAATAGTTTGCAGTGAGACCACATTCCAGAGGAAATCATGCCAAATAAGCTTCTGGAGATTCAAGGCCAAAACTCTAGAAAACAACTCCGAAATTGTGGTTGGATTGGTTAGATAACTGAACAGGTCTTATACATCTCTGTTTTTATGGTATAAAGTAGTTAATTATGTACATTTAAAACTACTTTAGAGCGTATGTAATGCTTTGCACATCATGGAAATTCCATGTGGGGAAGAAGCAAGAAGTGTGAGCTAACACAGACCTGCCTTCTGTAGCTCTGCTGTTTGAAGAGCTCACTTGTTTAAGAACATACCACCTTCAACACACACAAATCAAGAACATCTAACTGAACATTTTAGAAACAATTTTTTGCTATACTTTTTATCTGCTTTATCTCCTTTTTTGCATCTGCACCTAAGTTATTCACCTTTTATTTATGAACATTTTAAAAACGAGAAAAGATTTCAGTAAAACCCCAACAACAACAAATGACAAATTAAATTTTAGTTAACAGCTTTTTGCTATTTCCAACTTTAATGCTCTGAAACATATTAATTAATAACAAATTTTATTCCAGACAGTCATATTCTTTATAAAAGACAGAGATGGATCAAATTCAGAATGAGGAAAACTCAGTAATAATCTGAAATAGCTTTCCAGAAACCAGCAGTCATAGAAAAATAAGGAAGACCATTTTCATTGTGCAAATTCTTTGATAATGGCTATACATAGTGTGAGGGCATAGGGGGAGATGGCAATCTATTGTAATGATATCTATTAATACTATCCCTTCCAGATTCCAAAGTGACTCAAAGTGTATCACAGTCCATCATGTACACTCTCACTACCAGTCTGGGGCAGCCCTGATTTTGTTCTTTGTCTCTGGTCCCTCAAATTCTGCACTGCATACATGTTAGTGGGAATTAGTTCATTGGTATCCTCTGGATTTAGTATTCACCCATCATTCAAAATAGCATTGACATCAGAACTCTGCCCACAGTGTATAGGACAGGTCAGAGGAAAATTTCAGCTGGCAGAAATACAAAGCCAAACTGAAGACAAATGTACATGCAAAATTCAGGGTACCCTGTTCTGCTCCTAGAGACACTGGCGCAAATCTGAAGGACTGAGTGCACCTTCAGTAAGTTTGCAGAAGACACCAAATTGGGTTGAAGCATTGATCTGCTTCAGGGTAGGAAGGTTCTGCAGAGGAACCTGGACAGGCTGAATTGATGGGCTGAGACCACTCATATGAGGTTCAATGAGGTCAAGTGCCAGATCCTGCATTTCAGCCACACCAACCCCAGACAATGCTACAGGCTTGGGGAGGAGTGGCTGCAGAGCTGCCCAGCAGAGAGGGATCTGGGGGTGCTGGCAAACAGCCGCCTGAACATGAGTCAGCAATATGGCCAGGTGGCCAGGAAGGCCAATAGCATCCTGGCCTGTATCAGGAATAGTGTGGCCAGCAGAAGTAGGGAAGTGATTGTGCCCCTGTACTTGGCATTGGTGAGGCTGCACCACAAATAATTTGTTCAATTGTGGGCCCCTCACTATAAGAAGGACATAGAGGTGCTGGAGTGTATCTAGAGGAGGGCTACCAAGCTGATGAAGGGTCTAGAGAACAAGTCATACAGGAGCAGCTGAGGGAACTGGGGATGTTCAGTTTGGAGAAGAGGAGGCTGAAGGGTGACTTCATTGCCCTCTACAGCTACCTGAAAAAGTTGTAGGGAGGTGATTGTTGGCCTCTTCTCCCAAGTAAATAATGACAGAACCAGAGGAAATGGCTAGAAGCTGCAGCAGGGAAGGTTCAGGTTGGTTATTAGGAAGGATTTCTGTACTGAAAGTGTGTTCAGGCACTGGAACAGCCTGCCCAGGGAGGTGCTTAGAGTCACCATCCCTGGAGGTATTTGAGAAACGTGTAGATGTGTCACTTCAGGGCATGCTCTAGTGGCTGAGGTGGAATTTATTCTATGGGCATCTTTTGGTGGAGTATGTGTGGCTGTTTGTGTTTATCTGGGGGGTTTTTTGTGTGGTTGGTTGCACTCTGTGATCTCAGAGGTTCTTTTTAACCATGATGATTCTGTGATTCCATGTTTCTGTGAACATAACTGAATTCCTGGATCAGAAATCAGTTTGCTTTTTCTGAGCTCTGCTTTCTTTGAGACTTTCTTTTATGTCCCCAAAATATAGAATCATAGGGGTTGGAAGGAACCTGTGAAAATCATCAAGTCTAACCCCACTGCTGAAGCAGGAACACCTAGGAAAGATCACACAGGAATGCGTCCGGAGAGGTCTTGAAAGCCCCCAGAGAAGAAGATTCACGACCTCTCTGGAGAGCATGTTCCAGTGCTCCATCACAGTAAAGTTCTTCCTCATGTTGAGGTGGAACTTTCTGTGCTGTTACTCAGTGCTGTTTCCCCTCATCCTATCACAGGGCACAACTGAAAAGAGATTGGCCCATTCTTGACACCCACCCTTCAGATATTTGTAAACATTAAAGGTCCCCTCTTAGTCTTCTCTTCTCAAGGCTACACAGCCCCAGCTCTCTTAGCCTTTCTTCATATGACAGATGTTCCAGTACCTTAATCATCCTTGTAGCTCTCTGTTAGACTCTTTCCAGTATATCCCTCTTGAACTGAGAGCCCAGAACTGGACACAATACTCCAGATGTGGTGTTACAAGGGCAGAGTAGAGAGGGAGAGTTTATTCCATCATTCACTTGCACAGTATAATTGTAATTATGCTACTACTAAAATTAAAAAAAAGGCACTAACAAAAACCTCTCCTGGATCAATCTGCTAGTGGAGTAAATGAATATGTTCTCACTGATACAACTCATTTACCTTATCCCAGGGTCTGTTCCTCCACTTTTGTGCAAATGTCAAGGAGGGAGAAACAGAAGAGTGAGAAAACCAAAGAGGTGGTCACACAGTCAACCAAAGATTTCTGAGTTTAATACAGCAGATAGAGGAATTAAACATTTTCAAGCTATGAAGAAATACAACTAGGCTTGGCATGATTTAGTTCCTTAAGATGCAGCTGAGAGCTGGATCTCTATAGCTCAGGCTAACCTTGCCAAGCAGGTTCACCTGAGGATTAGGAAATCAGAGATAATTTCAGGTACATTCAAGCTTCATCAGACTCCTACCATCACACCAGTGAGAATGGAAAATAACAAGATACTGCTCTGCAATGAGAAAATATTTCAAGAAATAACATTCCGAGGTAGAAATTCTCCACCAGCTGGGGGCAAAGAAGGAGCAAAGAGCAAAAGAACACACATGGTTTCAAATAGCATGTGTCTGAAAATAGAGCAAGTGTGTGTAAGAACATTTAGCTTTCTGCAAGTTGTGCTGGACGCACTGCCCATGGCCAGAGCATCTCTACTCCTATCTGGGCAGCAAGCCACAGACTGTAGAAGTGACTTTCCTCCCATTATTTTCTCATTTTCATTAGCTGTGTTTTAGGTCCCTCAAAACAACTCTATTTTCTCTACATTTTTCTCAGGCACATACTCTTTGCTCCCAGCATAAGAATAATCTCTCCTGGCAAATAAAGCAGGCCCCCATTAATTATCTCTCTCTCTCTCTCTCTCTCCCTTTATGCAGCTTTACTTGTAGGAATACTGCCATGACTATGGGCTGTTTGCCAGGAGGCCTTACACATGCTTTTTTCATTATTAGACTACTATAACATTTAACCATATAAGTCTCCTGCGCTGCACCCTCCTGACGATGCCAACAGCCATTCTAAAATAGACTGCTTAAGGGAGCATAGAGACCAGGCTTTTTGCAACTCATTAAACCGTGGTTTATTTTTGCCTTGTTAGTAGATGTGTTCCTGCTCCTGCTGATGGGCACTGGAGCAGGCTCAGTGCTTATATGAGCATTTTTTAAAGCATCAGACCCTGTCATGTTCAGTGCTTACACAAAAATTCATTTGAGAAATCTTGCATGTCAGTAAGGACCAGATTTTGCTATGTGGCATTAAAGGATTTTGGTTCTAAATTACAGGAAAAATATTGGTGCACAAGGATAGAGCTAGCTTTGCATTTTCTCCTGAAGTCATGGAGCTTAATTGGTTCTACAAATACAAAAAAACTAAGGAAAAAATTAATGTTGAAGCAGCACTTTTTATCAGTAGGTCACAGAGTACTTTCCAGTGGAGTGTGATAGCAATTTCCCCTTATAAAATGATTGCTTGAAGTAAAAAGAAATGGCTTGCTTATGACCATTCATGGACTCACAGCAGCCTAGAAGTATAGGAGTAAACAACATTCAGGCTTTGATCATTTTAGTTCATCCTAATAAGCAATATTTTACTTGCTATAATTAATTTCCCATCAATGGTAAAGAATCTGCCTCAGAAGGAACACAGCCTCTTTTTCCAGCGTGTGAAGACAACACACATGGTAGGGACACTGGAATTTATTCTCTCAGAGCAGCAAAAGCTAGAGTAAATAACACTGTCCCTAATTCAACTTTCAGGAATGTCAGCCAGAGCTGTCAGGGAAGGGCACCAGCTGCCTGTCCTCTCATTTTGATCTATTGCATCGGGGAGGTGGTAGCCTCTGATAGAAAGGGAAAACCCAAATCTCTCACACACCACAGCAAACACCCATTGAGATCAGGATTCAAGCTTTGCACCAATTTTAAAATGAAACAGTCATAAACATGGCTTTGGCAAAACCAGGATAGTGTCTTATATTTGCTCACTAACATGTCACTTCATATATTTCATGTCACTAAATATCTCAGATATACCAAATATACTAAATTTAACAGCTTTTAAGATATGATTAAGACTCATTATCTTTGGCTGAGATGTTTCTGGAAGCTTATGGCTATAGTAAGCCCTCAGAGCTGTTAGTGTAAGCACAGCCATAGCCAAAAGGGAAGAAACAGAGAAAACCCTTCCCTCACCCACTTAGCAGACCAGCAGCATTTGCACTTTCTTGAGCTTTGTGCAGGAGCTGCAAAATAGACCCTTCGTTAAATAAAATATTTTCTGATGGAATGAAGTAAAGCCTTGCATAGCTGTTTGTTCACTGTCTTGTTGGCAGTGGTACAGGACCTCTAACTTTAGGTTGAAGGGAGAATCAAAACAACCAGACAATAACTGCACAAGGGCACACCCTGTGCCCGCTCCCTGCGTTTCTGTGTTTCCCCATCACGCCTGCGTTGCCTAAGGACGTATAGCTCAGCACAGATGGCCTTACGTGATTGTCTGAATATGCTGATAGAGGCATTCTTTCAATGTCACTGGGATTTATTTTTCTGTCTTGCACCTCTTTGTTGATTTATCTCTCCAAGATTTCCCCTATTTTCTCTTTTCGGGCAGTTGCTCACAGCTTCCTGCAAATTCCAGCCTGACTGAGCAGAGCAGGACACAGCTCAGCCCTGGAGGCTGGAAAAGGCAGGCAGCCAAACCCCAGATTTCCTGAAAACCCGTGGAAAACTGTTAACAACATAATTTTGGAATTCGTTATTACTTTCTTCTAGGATGTTTTATCCTTAAAAAAAAAACCAACAAACAACACTTTTTTTTTTCCATTCCACCAATTAAATACATTAATGACATTTTCAGCCTTACTCTCCTATACTTTTTTCCTCAAGGAAAGCACCTGCCTAGCTCCACCTCAGTGCTTGGTACAGGAGGACACCAAATCCTGCTGAGGCTGAGCCATGACTTTTCCTCTAAGAAAAATGAGTGCAGCACTGCAACCAGCCTAGTCACAGCAAGATGAAGACATCCCTGATCCTCTGCCAGAAAAGGGATTGCTCATGGTTTCCCTCACCCAAATTCTTGGAAAAAACATGGCAAACTACCAGATCTACCAGGACCTTCCTTACGCTTTCTTTTAAGCTAACAACAGCAAGTAGCCCTATAACTTCCCTGCAAAATAGTACTGGAAGGCTTCCAAAGATACTATAGAGCACTAGAAAGAATCATGCAGAGCATTAGAAGGGCAATGGATTAACAGGAGAGACAAAGAAAGGCCAAACTGACACTCTGGGAGCAAGCAGCAGGGCTGAGGACACCTTGCTGTGGAAGTAGGTCCTTGTACTGGGCTAAGCTCTGCCTGAACTAACACACCTTGCAGGAAAGCACAACAGCTTCAAACACCTCCTGCTGCCATGCTGTACCCCTGGCCCTACTGGCCAGGAGGTGACAGAAACCGTTTCTGTACTGAAGTGCTGGGAAGGCAGGGACCAGGCTATGATCCAGTTTTCTCTTTAGACAGTAAAAGTTTTTTGCAGGACTTGTAGGAAGTCTGTGGCTATCTCAGCAGCATGGCCTAACAGAAAAGATCACTGATGAAGAGCAACCCCCTCAAGAATATTTTATAATTCCATGTAAGTGCAGACAGCAAGCTCTATTTACCTGGCAACTCAGGTCCTCACCAAGAAATAGATGAACAAGGATAGGACTAACTCTTCCATTGAATTTTGGCAGTGTTTCTCAGAAATCAAGACCGTAGTAATGCTGTTTAAAAATAGCTTGTTTAAATCCATTGTAGAAGAATTAGTCAGCTTGGATATTACCTTGCAGCTTGTTGCATCATCTACACACACAGACACACAAAGGAAATACATCCTTTTTTCCTTGATGATTTATCAGCAATAGATTCTCTTGCATTAAAAAAAAATAAATAAATCTGTGCAAATTCAGCCACAGTGAGAATCTTTCCATGAGAAATTTAAAGAAAAGCAATACTGTTATCCATACATCCCTTGAGCCAAATCCGTCTTGCAAGTAGGACCATTAATGTCAGGAGGGATATAAAGTGAGCAGGATTCGCTCCATGCTCAGTAATAAAACCTTCTCAAGGAGATTAAATCTGACTCAGTGTAATGTAACAGGAGTGACTGGAAAACACAGTAGGTCTGTGTGGACAGTCTGTACCACACTACAATTCAAGGACTATAAAGCAGGTAGTCTTGCAGTTCTGTTTTATGATTTTACTGGAGATGATGTTAATGAGCGGTGACTTCCTGGTGCCAGCATTACTTCAAGTGGCTATTTTAATACAACTCACATCAACAGCAGCACTGAGAAACATAATCAAAATGGCAGTCTATTTAAGTATAAGATAGGAATACCATCCTCTCTCTAAAATTAAGAAAGCAAAAAATAGAATAATGAAAAGGAAGAAAATGCTAAAGGAAGAAAGAACCAGTATCATTTGGAGTTAAATCACTAGGCAGTGTTTACAGTGTGTGACAATCTGTACAAGGACTCTGTGTGTGATAGCATGGATACAGTCATTAGAATTTTATTTTCCTGAATTTTCTATAGCCTTGAGATCAACATGTGCCACAACATAGTGAGAGTGCAGCCACCAATGAGTGCCTGCTGTATACTTTCAGAGACTATGGGCTTGATTTTGAGCACAGCATTAATTCAGCTTCCCCCCCTCCCTCCCAATCAGGTTCTCATTATGTCGTCTAAAAACTTGATTCAGCCAAGCACTTCTGTATGTGCTTTGTTGGAACATGTAATTACTTTCCATTAAAGTCAACGGGACTAAGTAGCATGGCTAAGTGCTTTGCTGAATCAGAGCCTAAATGACATCAGCTGTGCCAGTAAGTTACAGGTGCAAAGAGACAACCATGTTTTTAAAAAATTGACCTTTTATTTTTTTAAAGTGACTTTCATAAAGGTTCTATTTGTGATTTTGTTGTGGATTTTACTTACTTGGCAGACATTACATTACTTTCTACCTTTCTTCTCTCTCAGATGTTGCCATGCTAGTTTTCACTTAGTCTCTAGAACACAGGGTAACCTTTAGAGAAAAGATATTGTACTGAGATGACAAATACTAGTCTGGTTTGTCAAAAGTAAACAGAGAAATAGAAGGAAAGTATATACATTTGTTTGTCCTTGAAATTTTGTATTGTGACATACTTAGACAAGTCTTTGAATTAAAACCAACAACAAACACAAAAAACCCCAACAACCCACACAAGCTTTCTGAGCCAGCTTATTCAGGAGAATCTGATGTGGGGTTTGCAGCTCTCTTACCAGGACAAGGCTTAAACACAGACGTGGGCAGCACAGACAGCAACAAACTGCACCCAACTGACCCCTGCCTCAGACACATGAATGATTCTGACCTGTTCCAAAGTCCTCCCAGGCAACAATTAAAACTGTTCACCCAAGTGACTCTCTTCCAGAAGCAGATTCAGAGCACTTTATAATCAAGGGTACCTTAGACACATAACTAAGGATGCTCCTAGTGCTCCAGCTAAAACTCCCCTTTGCAAAGCTTAGCACAATGCTGGCCTGCATTTGCAGCAGCAGCTCTGAAGCACAGTAAAGATACCATCATAATTTAATTAGGCAGAAATCATGTCAGCAACACCTGAAAGTCTTTGAGAAGCAGTGGGGGAAAGGATAAATCAAAGACAAAAATTATGAGCATTTGTAACTGTCAGGAAGAACAGGTTTACTTTGTTCTATTTGAATCCTGATACTGAGAACACATCCTTGGTATGCAAGTACCTAGATATATTCAGGAGTCTAACATGGAAAATCTTATCTATGAGGGAGCAGCATCATGGGTTTCACATGACTCAAAACTGGTGGATGTACCCCTAACACAGAGGTGACACAGGGGACAAACTGAAACACAAAGTGGATCAATGCAATCAAAATGACATGTTTTGAAGTGGACAAATAGCTGCTGGTAAGTAGCCAGTATTGGCATAACTAATAGGAATGCCAGTAAGAAATTAACTGTCATCCCAAAATTTCAGCCACAAGCCGTATGGGCACAAGAAGACAGATACAACACTGATGCCAAGAGAATGAGTCTCTTAAAAATATCCAACCAAAAGCAGGAGTAATATTACAAGAGAGTTTATCCTTTTATCAGTTTCCAGGCCAAAATAGGATAGGTAGCTTTTCAAAAGGCCTCCAGTTGAAGAACTTAACATATATTCTATTATTTATTTTATTTATTTATTTAGGTTTTAAAATGTGCCTCTCCAAAGATCTAGGGAAAATAGACAGATCATTTAAAATTACACACAAAACTCCAGCTAATCCAATGGACACAATAAAAAAACCTTCCCAGAACCCTGACCCTAACCCTTCCCAGAAAAGAATCCCACCTTTTGAACCCAGTCACCATCACTCATTCTGCTTCCTAAGAAAAAGCTTGGGAAAATAGTTGGGTTCTTCCATTACCAACCAAGAGGTTAGCAATTGGCCCATATCTAACATCACAGGCCATAACATGCAGTGACAAAAATTATTCCTGACACTCAGCTTTCCCTTCTCATCCTCTCTCTGGCATTTCTGCTTTATCTGTAAGTTTATTTTGACAAATTATTTTTATCAGTTGTTTGCCTTCACTCCTCAATGTTCCTTGAGACCTCAAAAATATGTCCCTGGAGGTGAGACGACCACCATCCTTTTTTCCATCTTCAGTCCTTTTTCTTCTTCCTTGATCCCCAGAGATGGTCACTCCACATGATGAGCTCAGCAGAAGTACTGAATATCATAGTGTTTCTCAAAGCCATAATTAAAATTACTCAGTTCCATTCAGCTAGCAGTGTGCCCAATTTATAGATGCATAGAAACAGAATAAGAGTCAGACAGAAATATAGGCAGTAGAAGACCTGGGAACACAATGCAGATCTCATTTCCCTTCTCTTTGGCTGAGGAGTTGAACTAAACAATAAGGACAGTCTATTTCAGCCTATTTTCAGGTACAGTTTCGCAGGGAGAGCTATTTTCATACCAAAGGTAAAACTAGGTCTATGTATCTCAAGAGATTTTTTTCCTCTTCAGTCAGTGGAAAAGAGACAAGAATACGTAAGTCATAACACATTAAAATTAAGGGGGAGGGTCAGCTTGCTTTCTGTGCTGAGCAGCAGATACATCACTATTATGCTCAGATGAGTTATCATAGACTTTCTGGATGACAGATTGCAGATAATTAGAAAAAGAACCCTGTAACTGAATGCTTATAATCCCATTATTGATTTTTAATTCATAATCTGTACCTTATTGTACTGAGCAGCCATGCTATAAATGTAACACACATTGCATGACAGCCTGTTCTTTCCAAAACTTCATTTGTAATGGGATCTGCAGCTCTTAGCTGAAGTCATTTGTAAAAATCATCAGCAAATATTACATATAATTGATGCTATTTACTGTGTGCAAAACAGGAAGTAGTAAATCTAACATTTTAGGCCAAAATTAGACCCAGTTTTTACAAAAATAAAAGATTTCTTCTTTACATAAATTTGATAGGGATAGGGCAAGACTGAAAGCAGAATTTCATCACAGAAGGCAGCATGTAGGTCTGTGCTGTAAAAGATGCTTTAACTTGCTCTAGGCAGAAGTTTGTGGTCTGTGCAAGGCCCCAAAGAGAGAAAAACTTCCCTTCTCTAATCTTCAAAGTTAGATGCTTTTCCCACTTTATTTCTACAGATTTACTGATGCAAATTACTAGCTGGTTATTTGCACATTTACATTTTTAGTAATTTATGCCCAGTGTAGGATTGACAATGAACTCCATGGTGTGGCTGAGTATTTCTTCCCCAATACCTGCTCTCATGTCTTTTCCTTGTCCCATTTGTGTATTTACTGTGAGGGACCTCTTTCCTGCAGCCCCTGGGTTTTGCCTCTTTGATCATCATCCTTTCTCTTGTCTCTTCAGAAAGCCGCTCTGATTTCACTCTTGACTATCTCTAAGCTAACCATTGAGAAATCCATGATCTCCCACTCAAACTGAGCCCATTCATGTCATGTCTTCTACAAAATATCATTCCTGAATATATGGGCACGTTACCTCAGTCCTTCAGGGTAAGCAGGGGAAACAGAAGGGTTTGAAGCTGAACAACCAGTTTCTCATTTCCACACAGTGTCCTGGCACTTCCTCACTCAGTGTGGTAAGGATGAAGCACCCTATAGTCCAGTTTTTTGCAGAGCAGAATTCAGGACAACCTAAAGCCCCTCAGGTGGGATCTCTCTGTCATGGGCAAAATGACTGGCTTTTCACTAGCTGAGGGAAGCCCTGGGCAAACACTGATAGAGAGGAACATCCACTCTCAGACAACAGCTGTAGTATTTCTCCCTTTACTTCTGCTCCTCAGAAATGGAACTCTGTTAAAGACATTATTTGGGAAACCAGAAAGCTGGTACAACCAAACGCTGCATAAAGGGCAACAGCAACACAGGAGAGACATGTCCACTGCCTTGTGTCACCAAGCTGCCCAGTTCATCCCCAGAACTGCTATGGAAAACTGAATTACGCTCATCTGTATAAACTGGTTTGTATGTAGTAGATACCAAGATTGCAAGAACAACATATCAGTAATTTTGCAGGTAGAGAGGTAACCCTAAACACTATTTCTTCAAAGTTAATCCTAGAGTTAGACATTTAGAACATCCACAAGTTATCACAGAGCACAGCTTTTACAGTCTTTGCATGACTACAGGTAGAGCTAAAGAAGTATCTTTGGTTAACCCTTTGTACCTAGGGAAGACACAAAAATCTTTGCCACTGAACTGTCCTCTGCACAGACCTTACTGACGATACTGCTGATTTCACCAGAAGCTGATTTTTTCTTGAATGCAGAATCTACCATGTAAGAACAAATGTAAATGTCTTCCACTTGGTCTTAATGTAGTAAAATGAGCGCAATTCAGTTTCTTTTGATGCATCAGCAAATAAATAATAGACTACAAGTGGGAATAGTAGTCCTCAAATCAACCAACAAGCCAATCAGCAAATACTGGACCCTCCTGGAATTAACAGGAAAGTTGTAAAGAAGTTATTGGTCTGGGGACCCTGACTATATTCTTTTGCATACCAACATTCATAATTAATTATGTTTCTCTCCTTTTACCAACTCCAAGTGAGAACACTAAGACACTAAGCCATTCAGTAATATTCAGATCACAATGATATTGAAAGTTTGCATGCTGGCTTATGAGAGCCCAGGGATCATTAGAAAAGTATTCTTCAGCACTCAGTGTGCATGCTCTGGCTGTAACCTATCCAGAAAAACCTGGCCTCAGAAGCAGCTTTCCAAGAATTTGTTGCACACGTGAAGGAAAATGTGTAAACCTATGGTCAAATGAAAAGCCCTGGCAATCTGACCCAGAGAGCCCTCAGGGTGGAGAGCATTTCCATATAGGCAGGAAAACAAAGACACAGTTTTTTCATTCAAGATTACTGCCATATATCTTTCAAGGACAGAGTAAACAAAAGGTATTTACACAAGAGGTGTCACAAAAACTGATCCCACTTAGCAATGCAGCCAGTCAAAATAGGCCTGCCACAGCTCAGCTTGGAAACCATCTGTACATCTGGCGTTGACTAGGACCAGCCAGAAAGTCTGCTACCAACTCTCACTGAAATCTACAGATCTCTTGTGATTTAAAGAGCACAATTCACTTTTTTCTCTCTTTCTTCTGAGGTTTTCCATTAACTTCTAGCCTGGAATACATAAATTACACTAATTTTCTTAAGTTTCAGTTTCCAGTGCAGTGAATCCTACAAGTGTGATTGTGCTTTAGTTCCGAGGCAGTAGATTCCTTCTTTCCCTCTCTGTCTTTCACATGGACTGATAAGTGCTTAATTCTGATTCAAGAAACATCTGCAGTCCTTGGAAAACATTAAATTTTACATGTGTTTTGAAGTAAATATTAATTTAAATAAAAACAACACAAAAACAGGAGAGAGACATTCCTTACTATGAATTAAGAATGCTTTAAGCAATAAGCTATAAGGCCATGCACATGTACTCTTGATCTCACTCACTGAGGGGCACCATGGCCCCAGTGGTCAAGTCATAGACAAACAGCTGTAGAATCCTGATCTAAGATGCACTGAAATTATCTCCACACACGTCTATAGGGACCACAGAAAATAGCTGTAACATTATTCTCTGCAGTTATCTGTAGCAAAGTAGTTGGCTGTGTAAATACAGGGAGTATCCTTTCAATATGAACCGACAGAAGCCAGTGCTTCCCAGATGGAAGGGATGCTACATTTAATGGTTTAGACAGAGATCTTCATTAAGGGGGTTAATGTGTTTAATATGGATATCCCAAAGGCTCCTTTTCTGCTAAGTTAACCACATTTTAAGCTTTGGTGATAAATGTCTAGGAATTAAAACTTCTAATTTTATACCTGAGGTTATTGGCACTTCTTCATCTGAAAAGTGTTTTAGAAAGATCCAGTCATAGATTTCCTGAATCTATGAGGACTTCAGTCCACCCCTTGTGCACTTCCACACAGAGCACACTCATCTGCAAAGTCCCTGAAGTGGGATCCCACGGCTGCTGTACAGAAGTCAGATTTCATTCAGATGCATCAGATTTGCTGCATTTATGCTTTTCAATTAAGCTGTTTATATTCAGTTAAGCATCATAATAAGCTTGACCTACCCTTTGGCATCATGAGTGCAGCTCATGAGTGTTAAAGATGTGGATTAGGAGTGCCCATGCCTGTTTGGAGTCTTCAACAACTAGAAGAAGCTGCTGCTGCTCCTACTCCCACCTTATAGTATGGGTGTAAGGGGCGTGTAAGGCACTGTTTTCAGAAATGATAGATTAAGATCCCACTTGCAGATCCTTCACTCTGGCCCTGAGCAAGGTATATCTCAGCTGGAGACCAGGACAGGATTCAAGACATTTACATGTGCCAAAAGCTTCATGCTGGCTAGCACTGACTAATCCCTGCCTCTCTTGGCAAGCATTTTCAGGCTTTACCTCTAGGTATGGGTTATGCCTTCATACATGCAGAAGGTTACCTGAAATCTCCTGTCTTTGCTAACTGCCAAGCTGGATGCAAGGCAGCTTTTGTGGTCTATGCTTCAGATAATTTAATCTGTCAGCAGCAACACAGAAATAGTTCAAACACAGGGTAATGCTCTCTCCTAAACTAAGCATAGGAGGGGAGCTCTATCTGGGCCAGACTACACTACTGTATCCTGATTCTTCCCACAAGCTGTATGAAGCCAGCTACAGCATGTGCCTTACATGTTTAAATCCTCCACAGCATCTTCCTACAATCCTCAAGATTTTCCAGAAGTGTTTCTTGACCAACATTTCATCACGGCAATGTTCACACAAATGAATTACAAAGCTATTTAAATAAATTAGTAGGCTAAAATTGAGTGTCTAATTAGTCATGGATTGCTTTCTCCAACTGAGTTAAAAGTACAAACAAACAGAGGAAGAAGATCATAAATTAAATATCTAAACTGCAACTGCAATATGGAGCTAAGAGAGCCCAAAAGCACAATATAGCATTAACATTTACAGCAGCACTGTCTCCACAGCAGCTGAATTATGTTCTAGACATCACAGATTATAGGAATATAAAGTCTGAAAATATTTATCTTCTTGAGAAGCACAACAGACTCCTTAGTTAATATTTCCTCTCCTGTCCCTGAAAATCTACATCTGCTGAAGTCTTTCTAGCACCTGCTCTATGGCTAGGTGCACTTTCAAATGTGTCACACAGAGGATGGATTTTGGGGAAATTAATAGATTTATCATTATTGTACAGGAACACAAGTAAATATATATTTCTCCTCACTGCAGATAGAAACAGGAATATAGTGCTAGTAGACATGTACTATGAAACAGCTTCCTAAGGATTCTTGACCATCATGCCAGGCAAATAAGCAAACTAAAGACAACAGCTGTACCTAAAAGAGTGATTATTTCCCACAAAGACACAGTACTTTTCTCTTTAAGTGTTGCATGTATGCACTTGCTAGAATGAAAAACTGATTAAATAGATCTGTATTCAGCTGCAGTGGAAACATCTCAAAATTGGTTTGTTCTCATTCTGTCCTGTTATGCACAGGAATTATATATTAACTAATTATTTGCAGATTGTTTTAGCTCTCTAACTATCAAAGGACAGCACAAGTGACACACAAAGTCTTTACAAATTGCCTTAATCAAAGAAGTGTGTCCCCCAAGATTTGTCATCCCCAGAGGAAGACCATAAGCTTCACGACAACAATCAAGTGTGTGACACTAATGTCTGTCTAAGCTCAGAATTTAATTGCTTATACTGTCCAGTAGCAGATGCCCGAGGAGTGTAAAAATAGTCAGTGTTTCAGTACATTGAACACAAGGACTGCATCTAAACCATCATTTTAACAGCCCCTAACAGATTTATTCTTCATGAATGTGTCCGAATTCTTTTTGAACCCATTTACATTTCTGGCTATGACAGCCTCCTGTCAAAGGGTATTCCAATTGCATAACAAGTACTGTATTTTGTTGTAAAGTTGCTGCTGGACATTTTTATTCTGTTTCTGTCATAAGTGAACATTTCTTCCTCTCTCTTCACCTGCCCTACAACATCAGTTTTATACACCACTGTCCTCCTTCAATCATCTCTCTTTGAAGATGAAATGCTTATTCAGCCTCTCCTTACACAGGCATCATTCCACATCTTTTATCAGTCTTGTCTTTTTTTTAACCCAGATCTATTACAGCCTTTTCAGACAAGATTATCAGAATCATTTGTAGTTATCAAGATGTGGGAGCATCATAGATTTATGCTGTTGCATAAGGGTGGTTTTCTATTTTGTTATCAATCTCTTTCCTAATAATCCTTAACTTCAATCCCTCTTGTCCCTTGACAGTGTAATTGCCTGAACAGCCTGAATTTTGTCAAATCTGTGCACGCCATTTTGACTAGATAACTCATAAGGCAACTGATTGGACATTAGCAGATGATTTCACATTAAAATTTCTTAATTAAACACAAAGAATTATACTTCGTTCTGAAATGCAAATTCTTCATTAATGTTGTGCTAGCAGGGAAACTAAGGCAGGCTTACTGAAGCAAATAGGAGCTGTTCAGATAATGAATGAGAAAAAGAGGCAGTGGTACTTCGAATCACTGTCATTAACACCCTCTTTATACATGTGAGCTAGGAGCCTAACCATTGGTACCAACAAACGCTGCAAGTGTAACTGCAGCTTTGCTGCTCTCCATACCTAATTAGTGTATACTGCACTAATTCATATGGGCTTTTCTCTGGGCCTCCCATAACTTGCAAGTCTTGAAGCCAGATTTTTTCACTGCAGAAGACTGAAAATGGGCATAAGCACACCTTTATGTACTGATAAAGTAAGAAGTTGCTTAACATACTGACATTTCCAGTGGGGTTCCAAATATCTCCAGAATGCTTTGCCCTCTATCAAGATTCCTCATCATTGAAATTATTTTTTTGCATATTCTAGATTTTTATTTGGATAGCAAGGAAGAGAACATTGTGTCTACAATATCTACAGTATCTCAGGTTCAAGTCTTACAACTTTCTCTACTGAGTAGCTGTTTTTTAAAAACCTAGAGAATACATATCATTTATGAAACAAAGGGGGAAAAAATACAGCTTCTATGAAGCGGCAGCTCTGCCATGAACAATATCCTTTACAAACCAAAAGCAACAAATAAATGGCACAAAGTGTTGAACTCAACAGAACAGTGACCTCATTTATTTTATTGTTCATATAATAATAGCAGGTGGGAGACTCATGTCCTAAATGAGAGGGGGAAAGGAAAGTCTCGTATAAAGGTGAACTCTCAGCTGCAGTACAAAAATACACTTTGACAAGATTATTAATTTTATTGCAAAGAAATTCACAAACACAATAAGAACAGCTGAGTTGGTAATTGCACTGGCAAAACGTTTCTCTTGTGGCCTTGTGTCTGAGTGTTCTAACACTGTGGTCTGAGTCTTGGTGCTGAACAAAGCTTAGACAAAGCAAATTGCTAAGAGATAGCAAAATATTAGAAGTTAAATGATATTGAAAGGCATGCTTGTAGCTCCCAGAAAATGAAAGGCAATCTTATTTCTTGGCCCACATTTGCTGCACCATAGGCTGATCTGAATATGCTCAAAATTTACTGTGGATCAGTCAGTTCAGTACTTGGTTCATGCTTCTGGGCCCTAATATATAGATTTATTCTTTTAGGGACACCAGTCAAAAGTTAAAACCAAAAGAAAATCCCACCTAAACTCTTAACCTTTTCTTTAACTGAAGTGAAAAAAATAGCATTTTTAGTGGCTTGCTCCTTCCTTGGCATATTGAACAGAGTTCTAGCTATATTTACCACATTAGTATATAAAACAGTTCTGTCACCACCCTCCAGTTATGCTTTTAAATAAAGCTTACATAAGGTCCTGCCACTTTATAATTTTGGTAGATCAATAAATTCAAGAAAACAGCAGCTACATCTTTCTGACAGCAATTACTAAGATTACATTAGTGGTATTTAGTGCATTTAGGCCATTAGAACATCAATCCTTATATTTTGTATAGGTGGGGCTGGTAATACCAGCTTTTAGTAAGATTGATTAACAGTTCCTATTTTAAGACCTTGTTTTAATTTTTTAGTTGCTCATAACTTTGAAAACTTTTTTGTAGTCTAGACTGGAATTTTCCATCCTACGCATTCTGCTGAAATATCATCATGATTTCACTGTCTCAACAAGTGAGGGACACTCCTTTATCCACGTTTAAAAAACAAACTCACCATCCCCCAACTTGATGCAGTTGTCTAGGAAACATGTGAGTGTACCAAGATTGTAAACAAAGACTTATAATTTCTAAGGAACGGGTATGATAACTTATGCTCCTATACAGCACAAATTTATTCAGTTCAGCAGAAGTTGCTCAAGGAGGATGTCTCCTGCAACGCTAAGGCCAGATGTAGGAACTTAAGAGCACATGCCCTCAGTCTCCATGGATCTCAGAGAGCCATTGCCATATCCAAATACAGAAAAGACAAGAGAAGGGGAAAGAAGATGAGAGTAGAGGGAAATGGGATTAGAATCCATTAAAAGCAAAATAGGAATTGATGTGCAGCACACAGACTGGGGCTAGCCCTGGGAAAAAGGCAGAAAAGACCAAGAAAGCAAAAAGCAGGAGGCACAAGAAGAGATATATCCAATAAGGCACTAGTGTGCAAAGGAAGTGCTGAGAGTTACTGGAGCAAAAAAAATGGTACCAGTGAAAGGACCAGAGTCCCTGGGGCTGAAGGAGGGGGAATTTAACTGAGGAGAGAGCAAAGACAAAAAAGGTTGAAAATCACATCTGAACAAGGAGTGAGATGGATGAAAACAATAAATAAAATGTTAGCCAGAAGAAAGGAACTGGGATTTGGGGCTAGTGTTTAAAAAGAACCAAATAACCTAAACATCAGTGCAGAGTTTGAATTCATAAAGAATGGGGGCATGTGGGTAAGAATGGAGGAGAAAACAAAATACCCTCTAGCAGCTGCACAGGCACAGTCCTGCCTGTGGCCTGGCTGATGCAGGAAACCCACAGAATCAGAGGACAGATCAAAATGCCACAGGACATTTCCAGAGATCAACTTTGCATGGTTATGAATGTTCCTTGAATAAAGCTTGTGTAAGTGTGCATGCCCACAAGCTGGTAAATACACACTCGAGAACATTTTTTCTCTCCTTCAGAGTTAGTAGAACAAAACCCAGCATTTTTAAGCTTAGATTGAAAGGTGAGGTTTTGTTTCCCCGACATCCTTGAAATTCCACTTTAAACATCAGTAATCAAAAATATACCAAATTAATCTCTGGCAAAACCTTCCACCCATGTTCTGGTTCAAGAACCGTTCCCAGTCCATTAAATTAGTGCCACTCACTTTTCAAAACACAAAGATGGAAAACATCTGAGATCACTTTTCTGTGCAGCCTCTTTTGATGTATGCTCAAGAACACAATGGAGACAGAAAGAAATCAATTCATGTCCCAGTGTTAACAGGCTATATAGATTCTAGCTTTACAGCAGCTGAGTAAATACTGCTGATAAATAATGTTACTATTAGCTTTGACAATGGGTTAAAAGCATCTTCAGGTTCAAAGCTGTTTCATTATTGAGTGAAATATGGTCAAAGAAAATAAATTATTTTAAATTTGTATTTTGTTGTAATTTCCCCATCTCAATCTTTTCTCTGACACAACAAACTAAAATACAGATTTTTTTTCTGGGAGTATTAGTCAGTATTATCCCTAGCCCATCATACATTATACTATCAGACCTCGATGTTCAAGTGTATGAATAGGACTGACAATTTTAATCAAATCAGAGGTTCCTTTTGTAGGGTCTGTATAGATCATTTGAACTGCATCAATTCTGCAAGTCTACCCATTTGACAGTAGATCTGGATAGGGATCTGCATTCTATTAGCTTCTGTATAATAGAAAGTTAGGAAAAATTCCCATCATTTTTGCCAGCATTTTGTTTCTAATTTCTTAACTGTGAACATCTTTTACTTCTGGTATTTTATATTTGGTTGGTCCTTTGTCTACTTTCTATTCCAGGGCCAAAGAGTTAAGAGTGAGACTCATTTAATGTGTTCTAGAGCTTATGTTTACCCATTGCAATTCTGTTGAGAAGTACACTTGTGTTAAATACCAGCAACATTTGCATTAAATAACAGAATAATGCACTGAGGCTTAGATTTCCTTTGCCAAATGCTTACACTGCTGTTAAAGTTCTAGAAAACTAGTACATACCAAATTTACAAAACTATCTGCATTATTTATCAATAATTCTAAACCAACACATGAAATTAATTCCCAAAAGAATCGCATACCTTATGCGGTTCTAGAATCAAAGAATGGATAGGTGTGCAATAAGTAAAGAATTTACACTTCTTAGAAAAATGGAAGATTCATAAGTGATACCAACCCTTCATTTTTGAAGGTACAGGTTGTTTCTGAAACAACAACAGAAAAAAAAAAAAAAAAGAGAAAGGAGTTAACTCTAGTTAACTCTGTGAGACTGACTGGTACCAAACTACCTTATTCTCAGATGGAAGTCATCTAATAACTGCCAGTTTTAGAGAGTTGAAAAAGTACCTTTTTTTTCCCAAATGATCTGTAAAAAGATAAGATACATATATCTGAAGAACACTAGTTTAGCTGGATCACAAGTCTCTATTTTGAGAAATCCAGTCTTTTTCAGAATTTACACAACACATACTCTTGTCTGAAACTTCAAGATTAAGGACAATGTGTTTGAGCACATTACAGAAAGAATCTGAGAAAATATTTACAAGATATATGTGTTTCTGTTCAAGATTTCTGACACACAACCACCTGCATTAATAGGGCACCTCTACACAGTACACCATATTTAATGAGAGTAAATTCAGACCATGCAGAGCACAAACGACTCAAAGGCCACTTCCAAAAGTGGCTATTCACTCTTGTGCTCCAAATTTCTGTAGGTACCAAGTCCTCTATTTTCTGCCTGGAGAAAACTTCTGGTGGAAAGAGGACCAAATGAGATTGACAATCCACCAGGAAGACAATCCACTTAAATATCTTCACTTAACAGGAAACCTGTAGAACTAGTCATTAATGTCTACTTTCCAAGTAAATCCATCTCTTCTGTCTCCTTCTATGGTGCTTTTTGGTTAGTTGAGTTTAGGGTCTTTGGTGTGGTGTCCTCTTTTTTTTCCCCTTCTCCTCCTTGAGGCAAAAGGAAAATACACTTGAAACAGGGTCACATTTTGTGCTCAATGCTCCTGTCTCTGTAGGCATCCAGTTTATTGCACATTGGGAGGAATAGCATTTGTCTTGAAGAGATGCACTCACTACCTTTCAGAACCATTTCTAGATTTCTGACGTATGGAATTTAGGCAGAAATGGGCAGCAGTGTAGGCATGTGAAGATCATGAATTTGGGAAACTTCCAGCATGGTTAAGACAATAGGAGTCAAGAGTTTTCTTATAATAATTTTCATAAGGAAGCTACAGTCCATTTGTATAGTCTTTTAAAGGCCTATGTACTTTTCAAACTATCAGGTCATTAAAAAGTACTCTCATGTTTTCAGCATTAACAAAGATTTCAAACCTTGACCCTGAAATCATCTTAATGGATCTCTTAAACCCAATCTAGATTTGGAAATTCTTCCTTGACTTACAGCTTGTTCATGTTTCTCTAATTAGCAGTGCAGTCATCATGCCGACAAAAAGCAGGTCCTTTCTGCATATGAAGACCATCTGGTCTTGCCAGCACATCACTATTCCAGTTGCCAGATGGCAACTTCATGGTAAGGCCAAGAGGTCTGATTATTCAATTGTTCTATAATCAGACACACATTTCAGTTAGTTACTGCTAGTTAAGGATTCAGTAGCATTTCTGCTATTTACTGATTCATTTTTCAAGACATTCTATGCAATCTCTGCAATCACTGCAGTATTAAGATGCAACAAGTTTGTTGCACTGGTTAAACATTTTAAAACAGAGTGAATAAAGAGTTTTATCAATGCAGGAAGTCAAACCAATTTAATTGCTGCCTAAGCACAAACTAGTTCCAGTATAATGGCAGGCACTTGATTGTTTGTAGCTAGGAATAGGACCAGAGATCTCTGAAAGGATGGGTATCCTAAGAAGAGAGTTGTAACAAAACTTAGCAAACATTTGTGCAAATAATGTAATTGAGAAGAAAAGGTGAAACAGATCCAAATGGGGTCTAGATGTATCAAAACTCAAACTATTTCTATACTCTCACCCAGCCAGAATATTTAGTTATGAGTACAGGAAAACTAGCCATTTCCCTGTTACCTTTAACATTTTCCTACATGTCCCCCCTTCACAAGCAACCTGAGCTGCCATTTGGCTTTTCTGGGAGGTTGGGAGAAACAGCCAAATCCCCACCCAAGGCCACAGCACAGACACAGATGCACAAGGACTCTGTAAATCATTTAAACATTCATGAGGAAAAGAAAGGGAAAAAAAACCCAAACTACAGAAACCTAATACATTGACACTAGTTTGTAGGTCTACATAGTACAGCAGCATTGCTGTGTGTCACCACATGATACTGGTAAGCCAGAAAACAACAGAAGGGTTTGAAAGAGGTTTACAAAGTTCTGATGGGGACAGACCCCACCACTCCTTGGGTCAGAGGTGCCATGCACACAGATGCAACTCTTGGAGGGATTTTGCACACTTAGTATTTAGGGTTTTCTCAGCAACCTGTTTTTATCTTCTATATTTTCCACTTTTAGGATTACCGTTATTTCATTCTAAACATTGATTTTATTCCTAATTTGCAACAGCATAAGCTTCCCAGCAACTTAATTTTTGTAGAGTAACAAACAGAACACAACCTTGGGTGACTAATTAGGACTCTAAACCATAAAGTCTGCGCTCAGTCAGACCTCCTGAGTGATAATGGATTTTGGCGAGGGCTGCCTGGATGTAGCTGAAGATAAAAGCAGGTCACATGAACAACAGGAAAGGCCTAAAATTCCCTCATACAGATTTGCTGAGGCATGAGGGGAGAGCTAAGAGGGTTGAACTCTCCACCACTCCTGTCATCTACTATCCAGCATGTGTCACCACATCAGGTGACACTGTAGTACAGCTCATTAGTTCAGATTTGAACTGAATTTTCCCTGGCAGCTGTGGGAACTGTAACTACTTGATCTGTCAAGTGTCAGTTTTTAAATACCAAAAGCCTCAACAATTTCATTCTAATAATATTTATATTTCTATCATATATTAGCCTTGCCATAGATTTTATGCAGTGAATTTAGAATAGATTTACAGATGAATTTATAACTACATAGGTATTACTTTATTCAAACACTATAAGTAAAGAATACTGACACTGAAACCTATTGAGATTCAGTCCCCCAAAGGGGAGATTGGTAAATCCACAGTAGCCAATGCAACCTTAATTCAGGCTTCTTGTGCTATTCTTGCCAATCCAAGTGATTGGTGGCTTCACAATTGGAATTATAGCAGGAAGTACTTGAATCAGCTCATCACTTGTCACCATTTCTTTTAGTCCTACCATTGGCTCTGTGTGCTACTCAGTGTATACTATCCAAATATCAGTTTGGCAACAGATTTTGTCAGTTTCTCCTAGCCTTCCACAGGGATCTTGTTCCCCAAGGAAGAGTATAAAACTGACAAAAATAACATTGCTAGGCTTATATTCAAAACTCAAATAAAAACAAAGAAAACTACCTTAAATGCTTCCATTTAGAGTACCTAAAGGTCATGTTATAAAGTTAACTGTAAATTTCAAACCTGGAACTAATTTTTTAAATGCAAGTGGTGGGTTATAAACAAATTTGGAAGAAATTTAATATAAAAGTGAACAGAAGATTCATCTGACAATAGAACTGCACCAAAAAAACCCCACAATCCTACCTACAGGCATCAATCTCTACCTCAAATATATACCCATACAATAATGCACCCAGATTCACAACAGTGACTTTGTGTTATAGGCTTTGTACAGACATCCACATGATTTACATTATGAAGCCCACAGGTTATTCTTTAGTAGAATCTCAGAGGCTTAGATCAATAAACACTATAGCCATTTTTAGGAGCTACCAATATTTATTAAACCTCCCAGTGGGAAAAGATATGTTTGTGATGGCTCCTATAAGTCTCTACACTATTTATGCTGCTAATGGACAAGGAAGATTGGCAGAAATTGCAGTCAGCTGAAACAAGTTTTCTTTCTATTTGTGGATATCAGATTATTCTCACTTCTCAATTCTGTGATGCATTTTTAGCTACTACCTCTTAACTGCTGGACTAGACAGTCTCTGGGCCTGATGTCACTCTTTTACTTGCTTCTTCTGAGTCATCCATAACTGTTTGGACTGTCAACTGCAAGAGGGTTTGTCCCCCTATTCTGTCAGAGAGTTTTTCCTGAGGACTGTCAGGACATGAGTCCTCTTACATTCCGATATATTTTTTCTGGCATAGGGGTCATGTGAAGCCAGTGCTTCAGGGGAAATCACCAAGGAAACCACAAGGACAGATCACTGAATCCAAATTCCTTCTCTAGTCCTTTGCCTTCTTGAGGGAGTTTCTGAAATCTAACTTGTCCTTGTTAGTCTTGCTCCAGGTGCTCCCCCCCATATGCTTTTATCTGCACAAACATGGGTTTCTCCTTAGAGGTACTTGCTTATACCATGGGGATTCCTTACAATGCTCAGTCTTTTGAGCTTGTTATTATAAAAACAGGACCTACCCATTTGGCCAGATTCACTGATCGCCTGCAAGAGGCAAGTCTGACACATACTGACGGACATTTACAACTAGTATTTCCTATATAGACTAGCCTCTGAAGACCACAAGGCAATGACAAAAGTAGTTTCAAACTTTTGGAGGAAGCAGTTTCAGTGACAGTTTGGAAGATACTCAGCAGTGCTGTTCAATGAATGGTAACTAATAATCTGACTCCATTGCAAAGTCCAAGTCTTTACGTTTTTAGTATATTGACAGTAATATATCTGTAATGCTTGAAGGTTCTGAGAGCCATAATAACAATAAAAAAGTCTCTAGTGAATGGTTAAGCTCCCTTTTTCCTTCAAGAGGCAGAGCCCAAAGGAGCAGAGCCCTGCACAGCTCATGCGCTCCATTTCTCCAAACCCAGTCATTCCAGTCACAAAATAGGTGGAGCTGACTACAGAACAGAGATAACAAGACAACAACAAAGCTCCATTCTTTGCCAGAAATCCAGTAAGTCATTATGGCAGATGAAAAACAAACAAGAGACCACTGATATTTCCATACAGAAATGTAAACACAGGGTGAAATATACCTTTAAAATGAAGACACAAGAATTGCTCAGTCATCTCCTAAAGATGTGGCCCACCAAAATGCTGGGGCTGTGTCCTACAGTAGTGTGTTGATAGGGATGAGGGCAAAGAGTCTCCCTGCCCTCTGGGTTTGGATTCCTGCTGAGCTCAGCTGCTGCAACAGCAGAAAGTTGTTCTAAACACAGTATGCTCTCATAATATATTGCTTCTTTCTCCTAAACGCATTACTTGTTCTTCTTCTGTTTCTCCCTTTTATCATCCTTTTGGATATTGACCTTCCTTCCAGCACCCATGATCTTGTGAGATCTTTCCCACTTGTGTAAAGTGAGTGTAAAACCTTATTCCATAAGAACCACTTTTATCATCCCTTTTTGGCAGACACCAAAGTAAAGGTAGGAGTAGAGGAAAGTTTTTATCATGCTTTTTAAGCAAGACAACAGCAAGATTCAAAACTGAGAAGTCACAGTAAAACTCTCATTACCCCTAGCTTGACGCCTTCCTAAGGAAGGCAATGGCATTAAGACCAATAGGTGTGAAAGCTGTTACAGGTGACACTTTGTTCTCACCCCTGCCCTGCATCTCTGATAGCCAGCACTATCAGGGTACTTCCCCTTGCCAAAACTGACATCAAGCTCAGTAAATTACATTTTCAGCCTTTTGTTCCCTCCAAAATCCAGGGACCTAGAATCTAAAGCCAAGATCTAGCCAGACTCAGACAAAGGTAAACAAGTCACACTCCAAGGCAGACCTTCTCAGTCAGAAGAACCAAGTATATATAAGTTCTAGTTAAAATAATTTCCACTGCTTTCTTTTTCCACCAGTATTATTTCTTAATTCTTCCTTCCTTTAATAGACACTTGCAGGCTGGCTGCAGGTAACTAGGTCTGAACATGTGTTTGAAGTACATTTACTTGACAGGGATGCTAAATAACCAGAAAAAGGTGTACCTTGCCCACCTACACCAGCTCTGTATCTGTCCCAGCACATTTACCCCTTCTATTATTTTTTTTCCCCTCATGACTTCCTAAACAAGCACTGCCAAGTCTCTGTAAAAGTCTTCATTGTTCTAGATCTGTCTGTATTGAAGTGTCATTGTTTTCTATTGATTTTAACTGATCTAAGTCTGAAAATAGCTTGCAATTGTGTTATTCATATTTACAGCTTCAGCCATTTATAGCATCATCCATCTGTTGTGGGTTTTTTTTTCCTTTCTTGCTTTCTTTCCTATTTTCTTTTACTTCCCCAAGTCAATAATTTCTTATCCTATGAACCCACAGAACTGTACTAGAACAGCAATCTAAAGATAAAATAGCAAAATCAATTTTGCACACAGTCTTTGGAGTTTTCCTTATGCCCTCTCTACACTTACAGAAACTTCTGACAACCCGGAAGAGCTTTCTCCAGTTCACATTGAGTATTTGTTATTAAGCCTATTAAAGTAACACACCTCACACATTGTTCTTTTGTTCAAGACAAAAACATCATGATTCGAAATGAGAAATGCAATCCTTTATCTCAAGCACAGCTTTTATCATTGACTCTCACCTCATGCTGGCTTGTTAGGTAGTTCTCAATGAAGAAAAGTGGCATTCATCACCATTTTTTCCCTGTAAAATATTCACAACAAAATAAGAGTTTGAAATTCTAACAGCTTTTGGAAAAAAAAACAAAACAAACCAGAAAACAACAACAAACAAATAGACAACAAAAAACAACCCTCCCCCCAACATAATTCTTATGTACATCTGCTCAAATGTAAAAAAACCAACAATATATTTACTTCTATACCGTTGTTTTGTAGCAGAGTGAGAGAACCACAAACTAATCAGTAGTGTTACAAAGGATCTGTCTTGACCTTCTCTGTAAGGAGATCTCCAAAAAAGTTTCCTCAAAGCAAGAGGTCTTATAATTACTTCATCACTAGGAAAAAACAAATTTTGAGCAATCACAAAATGACAAGCACCTGTCTCACTCCCTCACATTGGGCTCCAGGCCGTATAGCACCTGCTTTCCAGCACCACCCCAGTCTCTCTTAAAGGAGAGTAGCAACATTGTAACTGCAGAATTAAAAAAAAAAAATCCTCCCTATCCAAAAGGGGTGCAATGATTTCATTATTTGGAAACTGCAGCGTTTCAAAGACCTTTCAAATGTATGTTTCCTCCTTGTTGCCAATAAATGTAATTCCAATGAAAATTTAAATTATTTTAATTTCATTTTAACATATCTGTTCAATTTATTTTACAGAAAAACTGAGTACGTTCGAATGCCTCAAAAGGAAAAATAATGCAGTTTGGTCACTGTAGAAATATTATAGCGTTTCTGACCAAGCAAGGAACAAAATTGTATACAAATCTCTTAAGTTAAGCAGCCTAAATAAGGAATGGAAAATAAAAGAGTGAAAACAAAAAATTAACTTCTCAAAACATTCTATTGAGACTCACTATGAAATTAATCGCCACAAACTGAATTTTCACCTTAATGGCTCACAGGTGGAGAACTAGGGTATACCAGGAGGTCTAGATGTGCAGGATGACTGACTTATGTATTGATCACTTAAATGACAAAATAGAATCCTTGGCCCATGCTTTCTCTGGAGATTACCTTGTCCCTAAGGCTTCTCTGTCTGAGCCACACACAGAAATACTTTGACACTGGGGTTGCAGCTAATAGGGCCCAAGTCCTTCCCCTCCTGTTTAAACCAGGCTGGCACTGTAGATCAGCTTTACTCCTCCCTGCAAAGACTAACACCTGAGCAGTGGGCACGGCATTGACCTACTTCCCAGGGCAGCTAAGATGGTTTGAAAAACACCTAGGAAACAGGAAGAAAGGCATAGCACATGTGGGCTTTAAAACAAGGAGTTTCATGGTCAGGAACAGAAAACACTAAAAATTGTTTTCATTGCCTCACTAAATCAATGCAGGTTTGGAGACTGAAGAAAGTAATTGTCTTTAGAAGAATAAATTCTTTATGATTACAGAAAGTAGAGTTTCAGTAAATAAAACACCTCTCAGTAGATTAATAAAATTGGAAAGCAAAACACACCAAAATCATGCGTCAGAAATTACTTCGTTCTCATTATGTGCAAAGCAGGTTAATCTCTCCCACATATTGAATAAAAGGCATTAATTTTGCCAAGCTTTCTTCAATGCTGTGGAAAAACTTTCTGGGAATAAAACATATTAGTCCAGTCAGTGCCAATAAAATCAGTCAGTTTTCCATTACTGGGGACAGGGAGAGGGGGATGTCTTGGATGCAGGCAAAGTGCCCAGCAGGTGCAGGGCTGGGCATGGAGATTGGGGCAGCATGAGCCAGCAGCAGAGCTGGGAGCCTGGCAAATAACCCTGGCTCTACTAAGCTGGCTCTGTGCTTCATCCCATAGCTGAGGGATCTTCCTGTGCTTGGATGAATAAGGGACCATGGCTCAGGGATAACTCTGCAGCAGCTGCTCTAGGTCTGGAAACAACAGTCTTATCTATTATTCAGATAATGGACACCCTGCCAAAGGCTAGAACAACCAGAAGGAGTGGTTCGTCAGCACTTCAAAATGGATTTTCACTGTTGTGCTGTAACAAAAAGTTATTTTTGGAAGCCAGAATTTTACTCTGTACCTTTACCTGAAATGGATTTTCACTGTTGTGCTGTAACAAAAAGTTGGTTTTGGAAGCCAGAATTTTACCCTGTACTTTATTTGTTGGTTATAAGGACCATGTAACAGTTTTATTATGTTTTTACTGACCCCAAAATGTCTTTTGTTTAAAAAGAAATAGATTTTTAATAGATATTTATATAATAGATAAATAAAAACAAAATGGCAGTCAACAGATAAATTATAAATGAGATTTAATAATTAATATTCACTCATCTAAATGGATTTGTACCCCAAGAATGTAGTTATTTGGTGTTCAGCATTTGTACTTGGCATGTTTTTATTTACTTGTGTACTTATGCCTACAGACCTCAGCTGAGTTGTGGGGTTTTTAGTGCCCTAGGGAATAAAAGAAAGGTCTCTTTCTCAAGGAGGTTGCAGTCCAAGAAAATACATCAAGTGCAGAACAGCAGTGCCCAGTGCACTCTCATGCCTTTCCAGCATATGAAGAGTAGCTAAGAATTTAGCTAAAATACAGCATGAAGCTTCAAAAAGCATCCAGGATTCCATGGGGTGCATTTCTGCAAGACAACTGCCCATGGAAATTGGTAGCAACCAAGAGAACCAATGATCACAACCACAAAGCTTTTGCAGATCTGCCCCATGTCTCATATAGAGGTCTTTTTGCAGATTAGAGGAGGTACACAGCTGGCTCTATGGACAGATGAAAGCATGGACAAAGCTGTAAAAATTAAACAGAGATAGAATGTCTCATGGAAATCATAGTTACTGTTGTAATTTTAAATACCTCAATAATTATCTTGCAGGCATTTGGAGAAAGTAAATTACTCAGATGACTTCTCCTGAAATGGTCTTTCTCATCCCTAGTAAATACATATAATTTTATAGAAGTTAAACCTGATCAGTACTTTTATTTATATTTACTACATATAATTACATTCAAGGTTTGCCATCTGAATAAAATGCATACTTTCCTTTCTAAGCCATAGTTTATACATTATTGCATTTATATTTAAATCTAGTTCTGCTGGCATTCTGTTAAATGCTACATGAAATGAATATAACCAAGGATCAACATCAAGGGCTTTTCTTGAACATTTAAACAATATTTCAAGGTAGCTTTGTCAAAAATTTTAATAACTCCTTAGTCAGTTACCTTGAAATTGTAAATGTATCATAAGGGCAGTGTTATCAGAGACATAAATGGGCTCAAAAAAGGGCACAAGACAGAAAAAAAATATATAATTACAACCCCAAATCTCTTGATACTTGTCTATTCAACCTCTGAAAGTCAAAAAACTCAAAAAGCTGATGCTAGTATCTAAATTCATAATGCTACCCAAGAGAATAATACTCTTCTCCAATGCTTCTATTTGTACAGACATTTTGTGAATATCAACCAGTTTTCCACCTCTATGTTTTTAACATTACTTTTTAAACAACACAAAATGGGAAGTAAAAATAGCCCTGACTCCATTATGCAGCAAATGCAGGCAGACCTTTAACTTCAGCATGACTCCTTAACAGCAGCTGTCCACCCGTGTCCCTACACAGCCCTTTTTGCACAATCAAGTTTGAATTAGTAAAGACATAGGATGCATTAAGCCATGCACATTACACTGTTCAGGCTTGAAAGTGCCTAATATTGAGTAAAGTTTCCCACCAGCTGTTTTTGTGTTATTTGCTTTGTGGTCTCATTTGAACTATTACATAACGTGTTGAAATGAAAAATTGGCACGTACAGGTATCATGCTTTGTTTTCTAGAGAAAAAGCAGTGTATCACTTGATTTAAAAGAGACAGAGAATAAAACAGATCTGTAATTAAAATTGAACAACAAAGGGGAGTATGGCAACTGACATTGCAACTTCATCACTTTCAGGAAGTATTCTTATACTGTGAAGACAGGTCGTCATCACTTCATTGTCATAATTAATATTTTATCTAAATCAACTTCTTTTGGACTGAATTGTCACAGCCTAGAGCCATTATGTACACTAAGTTGCTGCAGTATATGCAAAGGAGGACAGAAAAATTATAACTAATATGTTGCACAGCATTTTTATGCCAAAGATTTCCAGGGAATTCTACAAATTTTGTGGGATGTTGAAACAGGTAAAGTGAGTGTACATGTGCACACACAGGGTTTATTGCAACAGCACTAACATTTTGCCCATTGCACACAGAAATGCAGTCTCCTCTGAGATGGAAAATGGAAGCCTAATAATTAGAACACATGACAAGTGCACCTGCCATTAGGCTCTCTCTGAGTTATTACAGGAATGGGCTACAGTACCACCAGCTGGTTTTGAAAAGCTTTGCTGGTGTTTGGGAAAAGGGCACAGGGTTTATTGCAACAGCACTAACATTTTGCCCATTGCACACAGAAATGCAGTCTCCTCTGAGATGGAAAATGGAAGCCTAATAATTAGAACACATGACAAGTGCACCTGCCATTAGGCTCTCTCTGAGTTATTACAGGAATGGGCTACATTCTCACTATGCCAGCTTCTATGGATTCCCCGACTTTCTCTGCAGTGTAAAGGGAGTATCAGTATCTAACCTCAGTGCTACAAAATTCACTAGTGGCCCAACCTTATGTGGTAGCAGACTTTCACATCAGGAAGTGTTGTCTACACAACTCACCCACACCATAAACTGCAACTCTTACAGCGGGCCAGCCTTAAATATGAAAATATTCTCTTCAGTTGGCATCACTTCAGCCTTTTGTCAGGAAGAGACAGAGGTTTTCAGCCTTTGTTTACTGCAATGCGACTTTCACCACCGTATAATTTCATTATTCTAATCTCTGTGGGAGACAGATTACATGCTGGGTCAAAACTAAACCTATTTTTAATAAGAGGCAAGTCCAACAGCTAGGACCTTTAGCAAGCAGAAAAGCCCAAGGGGATGGAACTGCTGTGATAAATTAATCTTACCATGTAGCAAGTGAAAAATAAGGGTGTTTTTTTTTCTTTTTTAATGCTGCCTAATCTTAGCAGATATGTGT
Organism: Chaetura pelagica; assembly: GCF_000747805.2. Classification (NCBI taxonomy): domain Eukaryota; kingdom Metazoa; phylum Chordata; class Aves; order Apodiformes; family Apodidae; genus Chaetura; species Chaetura pelagica. The sequence continues at coordinate 8,872,599 of NW_009952974.1, read as the reverse complement.
TTTTGCCTAGAGGTGAGTGTGGGCTTAGTGTCAGAGTCTAACTCTTAGTGCATATACAGAACATAGACTTTTTGGACAGGAAGAGGCAAAGTTGTCATCCAGAAGTAACAGTGGGGTTTAATTTAGGTACAAAGCAAGTTGAATGTGGCCCTTGGAGCTGGGTATATCTCTGGCAGCATGTGGGGAAAAGAAGAGATGAACTCATTGCCCACTCGTACTCTCTTGAGTGTACTTTTTAAAGTAAAACAAAACCAGTGGTTTCATTTCCCTCCATCCTGGATAAGGAGACCAAAGGATCTGTGTGGTCCATAATTGTGCTTAGCAATACCAATTTCAGTCTAGCTAAATGTAGTCAGCAGTGGGAAGCACTCATTCAGACTCAAAGGAGAAACATTTTCCAAGTAGAGTCTATCTGTAACCTCATTTCCATGGAGTTATATTTTGTTTCAAATCTTTGAGCACGGGTGGGGGTGAGAACACTCAGTATCAGGCAGAGGGAGATGACACTTTTTTAAAATAAAGAGGTCAGAAATTCTTCAACATCAGTTTCTATGTTCTCAACACCCTCTTTTCTATTTTTAAGCACCAGGCAGGCACTCTTACTGGTAACACATCTACACAGGTTTCCTTGGCATCCCTCAGATCCTTCCAGCACTATTAGATGTGAATGCTGCACTTTTTCCATCAATGGACAAACTACTCTGTTTCCAGTCCTTGTAATACTACACCCTCAGAAGACACTTGTGTTTACTGACAGATATCTCTTTTTCTCCTTTTTTACTGCACTGGGATTGGAAGCCTGCACCTCAGGAAGGTTAATATTTGTGGTTTTCCCATGTACACAATTAAAAGCAGTCCCATGGAAAAACAACTTTATGCAAGGGGAGAGCAGTTTAAAAATACAAAATCCCAGGATAGAGGAATGTGAAGAAGTTCTTCAGCACCTTAGTTTAAATTCAGGCATGTAAAAGCTCACATGAAGTATTAATACTTTAATGTCCACAAAGTAGTTTAATCTGATCTGCAGAATCACAACGCTGGCAGTATAATGTGTCCCATGCCCATACAAAATGCTGAAGTGAGCAGAATATGTCCATATTCTTCTGCCAGAAAAATTCTGACCTGCAGGCAATGGTGCAAAGCATTCACTAAACACTCTGTATAACTGTTTAATATATGTGCCCTCTGGAAATGCTGAAGGCTTTTCTCCTTAGGCATCTGCTTCTGATCTTAGCAACGGACACTGGTTTTTTGTTCAGTGACCTTATGAATAAAAGCATTGAGGTCCAGAAAAATTGCTAGCAGCATCACAGACTATAATGAAGGCCAATGGTTCTCCAGATTTCACTCTAAACATAATTATGTAGAGAAATCCAACTACAGAACTTCTGAGTTCCTCAAAACACTTTTCTGTCATCACTTCATTGAACCCACCCCAATTATTTGCTTTTGAAAGCAACTCTAATTGATTTATCTGTTGCTCAGAATAACACTGTGATAAATAAATTATCACTTAAACACGATGGATTACTAACATTTCCTTTTCTAATTATATTTATGACATATTACTAAGTCCTGCTTTGTTTAAAAGCTTGCATATGTTTTCTTCATCCCTGTAATCTAATCTAAGGTGCAAAGACTGGATTTGTGCCAGTAAACCCCTTTGTTAATATACTGCTGCACTAGCAGAGTCCATCTGGAGTTACTGTTCTGCTTGATGTCACATGGCAGATCCTACCTGCATGGAAGATGAAAGGGCATTCAAGGCACGTATCTAGGCATGACAGTTTTCTTTGTGATGAACCACAGAGTCACAGCTTGTTAAGTAAGACTGTGACAGTGATAAAAGACAAAGCCATCATTTTATAGCAGAATATGGCCTATCTGTACACAACAAGCCATACTATCTCTGCTCACACATGCTGACATCTCATAATGCATTCTCCCAAGTGCTGGACAGAAATAGTCCCTGAAGACAGCACCACTAGAGAGTAATAGCAGACTACTTATCTAGGAGCAAACGAATGGAAAAAAACTGAAGTTTACAATGTGTCCCTATTAACATCGCAGATAAAGGGAGCGTTCTGTTTGAAGTATTTTCTATTTTCATTAGAGCTGCAATAGGTTTAGAATCAAACAATAGGGACAATTAAGTTCCCTTCATTGGACATTATTTTGACCCTTTCCATTATTACTTTGTTTTAATGTTGAGGGTAAATTTACAAAACATTTGCTGAGAAATCTCTTTTTTAGAGAGCTCTGCGTCCTTTCTGTGCATGTGGCCTTATGCTGTACTTCACATTCTTCACACCTGATGATTGTCCAGACTGACCAACATCACTAGCTGGTGCTCAGGCTCCCAGGCTGCCCTGCAGGGTGCGAGCCCACAGGGGTGAGGTTATGGCAAGAGGTTAACTGCCAGGCACCTCCCAGAGAGGGTGACATTAGGGAGACAGGGAGGGAACAGTGTCAGCAGGGGTAGCAGCAGGGAACATGAGGCTTGCTTGGGAGAATGGGAAAGCCTGGTGGTGTCTTGGGAAGGAGAGATGAGGGAAGAGCCAACAAGAAGGCAAAGATTTAGCTTGAAAGAAAAGGAAAATATGTAAAGGGACTAAAAAGCAGCAGGGAAGCATAAGAGAAAATCAATTTTGCCTCTAAGAGTATTCCTCAGTTAAGTAAGGCCCTTCTCTTGGTTTTAGCCCAAGTCTTTTGATATTGGATGTAAAACTTTAGTGATACATTGACCCTGTTTCTGGTAGAAATTGCAACTCATCTGAATCTAGGCAGAAATTAACCCATTTGCTCCATGTGAAAACCTTTGGCATCCTACACTCCAACAAGGACAGAGTATGTCTCCTGCAAATGCATCACATAAAGCAGGAAAAAACAGAGATAACCATGGGTGGCTGCAAAATTAGTGATGATGATGCAATGCAAGTGCTGCTTACCAACATGATGTTGTTGATGGGGTTAACATGGATGTTTAGACTGAGTACCAGTCACATGGGCTAACCTGAGAAGTGTGCCTAGTGCTCTTGTACATTTGAGACACATTGGCCAGGATGTGTAGATCTTTAGAAGTGACAGTGAAAACCTGTCTGCCACTCTCGTGTTGCATGGTGCACACATCTCCCTTTCCTACTGTACAGGCAATCAAACCTTCACTGAATCCTTCCACCTAGCACAGCCAAAATCCTCATTTGCAGTGCAACCCACTTGTAAATACCTGCAAAATTCACTGGTCAATCACCTTCAAAATTTTCCTTAGTGTCACCTAAAAAATACTGAGAAAGGTTAAGCAGCCCTATGTTTTAAGACTGCAGCCTATCACACTGATCAGCACTGCATTCACTGTCTGTTTGTACCCTCCCCATCTGTCAAAAGAACTTGGATTCTTGGTGGTCACTTATATTGCTATTATAGTTAGCTCAGCATTTCTGATATTGTCACAACTTTCTTTATGTAGATTGTTGGGGTTCTTTTCCATAGTTGTTGACAATCAAATAAACACTTTATCAGATTTCTCCTCTTCTGGGCTCCAGACTCTAAAACCTATATTGGCAATCAGGTTTCAGTACCTTTATTTCCATTTATACGTTTACAGTACTTTCCTCACTTATCATACTGAACACTTCCTGAAGCATTTTCCTTCTGCTGTCACTTTCATGCCTTCCTTTATGGAGCTTCTCAGTCCTGGAACCCTCCTGTCCCTCCTCTGATTTTGTTTTGCAGGAATCTCTCTCTGCTAAAGGAAACAGCAAAATTATATTCAAAGACAAAATGTTTCATAAATAAACAACTCTCAAAACATTTCAGGCCCTTCAATTTATATTTCACCATCTGTATTTGAGTTAGACAGAAGATGTATACGTGACATAATGGATGTGTTAGAGTTGTCATGATAATAGATTAGAAAGCTCATATAATACAGTTGCAGCTGGAGTCCCACCATCTGCTACACCTCAGCTAATAATAAATGCTGCAGCTCAGCTTTATATGAGCTTGGACAGACAGATTCCAGCTCCAGACCTACCACCACTCACAACTAATTTGATATCTCCACTCATGCACTGCTGCAATACAGATATAACCATCATTAGTCTGATGTAGGTCTCCATCCTGTAAAGTCTTAGCTATGTATTCACCTGACTATTAAGGATACGCAATGTTTTGTCATTTCCAATTCTTATGTGGGCAATGGCCATATTTTTGAAAGTTGTCAGTCCTGAAGTTGTGTGAATATGTGAGTTCCAGTTTTCATTTGAAGAGAAACTTCTTAACCTGTAAAGAATGTGCAAAAATCTGAATTCATATACTGAGAACCCATTTTTTGTTGGTTTTTTTTTCCTGACTTTTCAGCCATTGAATGATTTTTAGATAAACTGGTCTTGATGCTTTATAATTGGGTTTAGCTCTACTAAAGCACTTTGATGAATTGAAGCAGACTGAATTTTTTAGCTTATCAACTCATTAACAAAGTTATTTTTTTATTCATACATTCTGAGCATAGCTATAAATAACAAGTGTCTTCCAAACAGTAAATTCTCAAGAATATGAGTTCTTAATAATTCATTTTGAAATGTTATAACTTATCTGTTTCTTTTGTAGCCAAGACATCATATGATTTTGAAATAGGAATGGACAAACTGTTTCATGTTTCATTTCATGTGAAAAAACCAGCATTTTTTAGAGATTCATAAAGTATATCCAGGTTGCCCCTGATTTTTTGAGCTTTCTACATATTGTGGTTCCAGTCTGGATTATAAATGCCAAAATGCCACAAAAAGGACTGTTCCACTCAGTATTTTTGGTTAAGTGAGAGACAGAAAGTGCTGAAAATTTTGTAAGGGAAAAAGCCATAGTGAGAAATCCCTCAATTTTCAGATAGAAAGGGCTGACTAAGCACTGGGGGGTTGGGGAAGTTTTTTTCTATAAAACTGCTGAATTTTGCTGATCAATTTAGTAAACTGATATAACATTGATCAATTTTTATATTCTGGGATGGCTTCATGTATATATTTAGAATGGAGTAGCCTGAATCCTAAATCTGCCCCCAGTGACCTTTGGTGTCTGGTGAGTGGGAACATGCAGAAAATCTGTCTATTGACAAGTGAACCCTGCCAGTGCCATCGCTGTTAACTACACATTTGTTTATCCCAACAAGCAGCACCCAAAGTTACACAGGAGAGTGGTGAAAGTTGGAAATGTTTCCTATGCAGGGCAGAAGCTCCAGGCTCTTTCTGTGGCTCTTGGTGAAGCAGAAGCTGCCATGGTGCCCAGGTTTCCCTCAGCCCAACACAGTGCACCAACAGAAATTGCAGGGCATGAAGAAATGATCTGTGATATCAGAACACTTTGGCTAACAGGGACACAGAATGAAAAAAAAAGCAAATACTAGAAGCAGTGGAGGACTAGAGTTGGACACTCAAATCAGACTAATATTTCCCACTCTTCTGTTGTTTCTCCATGCAAAGTTTTTCAGATTCACTGCTGGCCTGGAGCAGGAGGAATGCTGAATCTCAGGAAGACTTTCTGCATGCCTCAGGAACAACCACTTGAATGTATTTAAGATGACTCTTGTAATTACTTGACTTTAATCCTGATCACAGATTTCCTTTCCAAAACATATGTGAATACTCCAAAATGTACACAAGGGTTTGTTTGTTGTTTTTTTTAAACAGCAACATTGGCCAGAGTTTGCGAATTTGCAACACACTAGTTACTAACGTAGGCACTCGATGCACAGTCACTGTGAGATAACCTCCTCCATGTCAAAAAGCTAAGGTGTGAACTCATGGAGGCTTTTGGGAACTGGAGTAAGTTACTTCACACTTATTGCTAGCTAAGAGGGAATCCACAAAAGGAGTTTGTATGGAATAGCTTATGAGCATTAAATTTACACTTTGATTTTTTTTTCTTTATGGCTACTTTTCATTTAGAGAAGCATTCAGACATTTTTCTTCTGAGTCTTAGTTCAAAACGTGTTCAGTCTTTAAAAAAATGTAACAGTGCTCCTGTATTTTCTTCTGCAATCCCTCTCCTCCATAAACTGAATTATACAGTTTTCAGGTAGTTCTGATACAAAATAAAAAATAGAATAATACACATATTCAGAGATAAGATGAGACAGTTCTATTGAAAAATTAAAAATGTTGTCAACATAGATCATTGACATGCTATAGACAATTGAAATATAAGGAAAGTTCAGTTTGAGGATATTGACAATACTGAAAATCTTAATTAACTTCACACAGTTGAAGTTTTGCATCTTGCCTGGCATCTTGTCTGGTTTCCAGCCTTTAATAAGTTCAAAACCAAGGGAATCTTTTCTCTTGAAAAGCAGGAGCTTCCAAAGCCAGCCCTATCTGGCACACTGGGAAGAACACAGCAAGAGAAGCAGTTCCCACAAAATCCCACTGTCATTCCAGATGCGCAAGAGTTTTTAAAAGCAAGAATCTTGAGCTGGAGAATAATTCAGGTCAGGATGGACCTCAGGAGGTCTTAAGATGAATCTCTTGCTCAAAGCAGGGTCAACCATATGGTCAGACTACGTTGCTCAGGATTTTATCCAGTCTGGTATTGACAGCCTTCAGGGGTGCAGACTGCACAAAATCATCTGCAAAGAGGCAGGCTTGTAGCCATATTTTAAAATGTTTCAGTCAAAGTTTCCCTTCTTTTAAAATGTTGAAGGAGGTAGAGTGCTAGTGTACTTGCCAACCTATTTGATATGAAATCTACTGAAGCATAGAGGAAGTGAGGATGCTTACATAGGGAGGGTGCTCTGGGCTAGAAAGCACAAGTCATAGTAAACTAGGTAGAACAAGACTCTTTGAGAGTCTCTGAAGGATCAGCAAGAAAGTATCTTCATCACTTTTCACAAGGTCCTAATAACAAGTGCTTTATCCAAAATTCCAGGCTTTTCACCTAGCAATAATCTTCCTGTAAGAATAATTTCCAAAGATACAGACTCTGGTTAAGGATTAAAAATCAGCCAATCTGATAGATTAAGTAATTATAAGCATAAAATAAGACATAAAACCAAGTAAAAAAAACCAAAAAACAAACAAAAAAACCACCTTGATTTTCTTGTAATTTTTTCTTTCAGTTGCAGTGCTGCATTATATTGCTATAGGTTTGAGGTCCTTTAAATATAATCACTTACAAGATAATTTTAGGTGTTTAACAGAACAACCAGCATTCTTTTAAAAAACTTGTTTTTGCAAGTTCAGCTTTGTTACTTGATACCTGATTTTCCAAAGTGCTGAGCACCTGCAGCTCCCACTGGCTTCATTTGCAGGAACTGCAGTTACCTAGGAAATCAGGTCAGATCACACTCATACTCACGTGGCGAGGCCACAGTTTTCAGTGGCAAACTATACATTTTGAAGACTAGGGTGTTTTTTACTTTGCTACACCTTCTGCTAAGAAGTGTCTATTTGTCCACAGCAGATGCTGGAGATGTGTCCTTTTAAACTGCCAACATCCCAGATCAGTTCCTGAGTTCATCTAGTTAGAGAAGAATGAGGGTTGTCATGCTGGAAAGTACCTTAAAAACAGGGGTCTGGTGCAGGGTCTAAGCACAGCTCTTTGGTTATTCCCTTCTGTAAGCTAATAGCAAGGAAAAATAAAAGATGGACACTTGCTTTTGCCCCTCTGCAGCTTCTGGCCAGACAGACTATCTGAGCTGGTGTAATCTAAGCAGTTCTAAGGCTACAGACACTTACTCACAGGAACAGGGGGCAAGAAAGGAAAAAAATTACAGGAATTAGGACTGAGAATAGTACAATTTCTGGTTAGAACTGCCTACAAGGTGACACAACTTTTCACCTATCTGTACGCAGAGGCACCAGCCAGCCTTGTGCTATGTAATCTGCAGCACTGGGACAAATCAGGGTAACACAGAGAGTGCCTTGTTTCAGTGACTCTGCAGAGCATAACTGGAGCTTAGGAAAATAATTATACATTGTAAAAGGAGTGTATATGGCATTAATTGAGATTATAAAAAGCTAGCTACATCTGGGGCTAAAAACTGGTGTTATCCCAAATTCTCATTAATAGCATCCAATTACTGGCTGTGGCTATATAACTATTCATCTCACAATGTGGCCACTTACTGCTGAAGTCTGTTTGCTGCTCAGCAAAAACTGCACAGGGCGTAGTGTGTAAAAGGCACTAATGGCATAATGGCATTTTGCAGTACAAGAATAAACAAAAAATATTCTAAAGCAAAATTAAAGGGGGAGAGTACTCCAAGCAAAATGTATACGCTGTAAAATTAGCTCAGTTTTAGTTTTGGATCAGTTGAGGTATAAAAGAAAGTAAATATTTTTTGTTTAAAATATGTAGTAAAAATCAGTACACTATCATATAAAATATACAATTAATTTTAAAGGACTTTTTCCCCCTGAATGCTGTCCAATCCAGAAAACCTTACAGAGATCAAAGTGCCCATCATTAGAATACAGGAACTTTTACTGAGAAGTCTGTGTGCGGGTACTGACAAAAAAAAAAAAAAAAGTAAATGAGCCTCTGCTGATAAGAACAGAGCAGAGATAATGTAAGCAGAAAGATCTGTGAGTCAGTAAACACTGCAAACAATCATCACAGGTGAGGCAATTAGCAGAAGAAGAAAACACTGGTAAGTTCAACAAATAAAATGTGATCCCCTCATAATCCATGGATATGAGAGGGAATGGCAGTAGAATAAAGGTGGAGTTCACAGGATATTAACTTCACTGAATGGAGGGCTGATGATTGCTGTTGCATCAAATCCAACAAACAACCTGTTTGTACAGCAAAAACCCCATTTTCTTTGTAGAAATGAACACAAAGTGAATAGTAAAGCTACTGTGAGAACCAAGGAAGCAAAATCAATGAGCCAAAACATGAGGGAATGTTTGCAAACAGGAACAATAAACAGAAGAGTTATGAAAGACCAAAACCATAAACTGAAGCAGCAGAAGAAAAAAAAAAAAGGCAGTAATGATTTCTGAGGAGATGGTTTTTCATTTCCTTCATGGTTAATGGCAAGATTTCTTGCTGGAGGAGGATCAGGCATCTTAAGACAAACAAAAATGACTGAAAAAGGATAAAAAAGTAGAACAAGAAGTGAAAGGATTCAGTACGAAAAAAATGAGTTGACAATTACTAATTTTCCCCCATTTAAGGCAGAATTTCTGCCTGTGTTGGAATGCAAATTTCAATTTGCTATTATCTACTGAAAAATAATAATTTAACTAGAAGGCACCACAGGGGATTTTGTCATAAAGAACAAAACATGCAAGAACTCATTCTCACAATAATAACAGTTCTTAATCCACAACACAATACCTGCAGTCTGAAAGCACCCAGCTGATCCTCAGCTCCTTTGGAAGTGTTTGTGAAACACAAACTGTTTCCCAGAATGTAGCCCATAAAGATAACCCTAAGGAAATCAGTATTAGCTGGTATTCGTGAGCATTCAGCTTAACTTCTTAAGTTACCCGTGTAAGGAAAAAGCAAATGCCTCCTGATTTATGAAAATGAGCATATATCATGAGTAACAATAAGTAGTCAAACTGAGAGTTTTGAAAACACAGACATTCAGTTTTATTCAAAATAGTTGTTTGATGAGCCATGACACAGTCTAGTGGGATAAAAGCAGTCTTCTAAAATCAGAATTAAGCCTTGTCAATCAGCTCCTATGCTACTTTACCTAACAGAGCCTCAATATATAAATTAATTCAACATGTATCTTTCAAAATGCGTATTAACTTAACAATGGTAGCATGGTATAAGCCATATTCAACATGTGCTTGCAAACAGCTTTTAACAAAATCTATTTTTTCTTGATAGAATTACAAATTCAATAGAGGGAAGTGAACCGGTAGATTTAAAAAATATATCATATTTGTACATTTAAATATTAGAAAGCCCTTTAAAAAGCACCTCAGGAAGTGCTACATGCAAAACAACCTGTAGTGGCCTGTGAGAAAGGATTCTAATATGTTAAAGTCATAACTGAGGGTTCTCAACACATGTAAATGCATCAGAATAATGTAGGAGGCTGTCCATGAAGGTATAAAAAGATGGCATTTTGCATTTTTCTTCTAAGGAGTGAGAAAACAATATTGTTATAGCTGAAAAAGATATATATATTGACCTGAAGAGAGAAAATATTTCTTAATAAAACAATTACAATTACATTTTAAAAGTTAATTGTCTCAAGAAAAACAGTTTAATATATACATGTCAGAAAAGGGAGAAAACTGTGAAGAGAGACATTTGTGACAAGACTCATTAGCAATGCAAACATCATTTTTTAGTGTAATAAAAGGATAAAACAAACAAGTACACGCTGCTCTATTTCTGTTAAATCTCAATACCAGACAGATGTACAAAGGCAAGAAGTGCCTCAGAAAAAGAAAACTAAACACGACCAAAGGCTCAATGTGTAATGCTAGCTGAAATGTCCAGAAAAAAAAAAAAAAAAGAAAAGAAAAAAAAAAAAAAAAAAAAAAAAAAAAAAAAAAAAAAGAAAACAAATCCAGAGTAGAACTTAAAAAGCAAATGTTTCTAATATAAAACACTCCTAACCTTAAAGTTACCTTCTTAAAATCTGGGATATTTCCAGAGGAAAAATAAAACAGGTTTGGGTAAGGTGCTAGACTAACCTGATCACACAGGTATCAAATACACATTTTAGGAGCCTGAAACTAATAATGGACCCCAATATTCACATATTGCTTCCCTTGAGCTCTGCACATAACAAGTCGGGATGATCTGCAGATGTTCCACCTGAAATGCTGGAGGCTACAGTGAGGCCTCATCTCCTTGGCCAGAGACTCTGGCACTCCTTGCCACGGGTCAGCACAGCTGCAGGCAAAGGTACAAGGGCTTCTCCTCTCTTTCCTGACAATACATCTTATGGCCTGAATAGTGGTGAAAGCACCTTCCTTTGAGACACAAGCCATGTATTTAATGTTACCTGACTGAGGAAGAAACTGAACTTGGGCTCTAATCTGTGAACTGCTGAACTCTAGAATCTGATAGAGAAAAATGGACAGTATTGGGTTTTTTTCTCCTTCAACTTAAAGGGAGGACTGCAGAAGGAGCCAGCCTGTTCCTGCAGATATGTTCTTGGCATGCTGCAAGTAAACCTCTTAGGTAAAATCTCAGAATACATTCAAGCAAATGAGAGACTACTCCTGGGATTCCAGTCAAATAAATAATAAGATGATTACAGAGGCATCATCTGGTCTGAGCACCCACAGAAGCACAAGTTTAGGTGTTTAGGGATTTTAAGATGGACAAGGGAGTTCCTTACTGAATTTAGGCTCCCCAAAGGTTATATAGTGTCTGAATAGATTTAGATAATTTCTATCTATCCAACTGTTGTCTTAGGTGCCTAAATCCATTCCTGGATCTGGCCCAGGAGAGAGCAGAGTGTTGAGCAGCTAAGTGCTCTGCTTTTACAGAAATCAATGCCTAACTCTCACATTTTCATCTAGAAGATACTCTCCCAGCATTTGTACAGCTTGCCTTTATACAACTAATTGAACACATTATAAATGCTTAGAGATATTGAACGGCGTTAACAAGGAGGAAAATGCAATTATTTAGTCTAGTACAAGACAGCATGAAAATCAGAAGAAAATTTATATCTACAGGAATTATTTGATGGTGAACTATGTTCAGGTGAGGAACATTCTCCTTACTAAAAGGGCAGAAGCTTCAGCATTTCCTTTGTTTCAAATGAGGATAAACAGGACACTGATAAGCAGAACAATCATGGTACTGAAGGGCAGATGAATGTATTGTGCCATCTCTTCCTCTAATTGATGTCACTCTCTGAAATCTGCTCTATTTTCTGTTTTGAATACATGGTTTTGGAGCAATTAGTGATTATCAGAGAAGACTGTGTACTTGCCAACAACCTCTGAATTATCAGTTTTTACTTGCTTGATCCAGGATGATAAATCCCTGCCTGGGATGTTCTGAAGTTACTATTTTTCTCAAAAATAAATAGAATAATGAACATAGAACTCCATGAGACAACAGCTTTTTGTAAAATGGTGATACAGCTTATTAGGCAATCAATAGCACAAATTCTTTATCTATTATCTTGTCTGTAAGATCCAAGGGAGAGGAAGTGTGGAGCTCCAATGTTCTTTAGAAACTTTTCTTCATACCTTGGGAAGCTTTTACAGTACTGTAGGTTGACTGCCAAGCACTAAACGCTTCCTTGCTCAGAAGGTGACATTACACAGCTCAGAAAGGTCTGTCCTTTCTGCAGGGTCCTTTCTGCTTCACCCCAAGGAAAGCAAATCACTGAGGTCTGGTTCATTGTGGCATTTCATTTTCCTTATTTCTCCGTGAGATGAAGAAACAGGAGGGCTTCTGGACTGGATGTTCAGACTCCAGAAAAGAGATGAGACTATTAAACACAGAACAGAAAAATTATCATGCAGACAGAGAAAGTCACTCACCTCTGGAGGTTCATATTATTTTCTTCAGGGTAACTTTGATTAAAGTAGTTATCCTATAGCCAGTTTGTCCAGCCGAGCAACTAAATTTTAGAATAACATTCATATATTTAGATACAAAAACAGACAAGAATGTAAAGAAAAACATAATTGGCAGGCATTATATACAAAATTGGTTGACCTGTTTCACTCAAAATATCTTTCCTAAAAAAAAAATAAAAAATAACATTTTATAAGAAAAAGTTTTCATGTCATTAACACTTTTTTTCACTTTTCATTTTTTCTACATTTTCTTCAACACATTGTATGTCTTTTTAAATTCTTAATTTTTTAAAAGCCTTATACTTTTACTGAAACACATGGGCTTTCATTAAATGAAAAGTAAAAATGTAGGATCTATATTGACAAAGTAGAAAAGGGAAAGAAAAATGGGAAAGGGGCTAATACTGAACTCCATGAAACTGAAAAAGCTTGAAAATGTTAGAACACAGGATGCCTTTTGACAGGTAAATGTCATTAACCATATCAGTAGTGAAACGTTCATTGTATGGACTTCCAAAAATATAAGAAACATAAACTACATTTTCTCTTAATTTATCTTTTTTAAGCTAAATGTGCCTTTTTTGTATCCCTACTTAGTATTTTTGAACACATGGAGATGATGCATAGTGACTCTGATACTAAATTATTTAAAAGAAAATTACTTCCCTTTCCAAGAGATCTTAAGAACATGGTGAAAGTATTTGAAAGTTTCTATTTATTCTCATCACAGCAAAGGCTTTGAAAACCATTAAAGAATAATAGTAAAAAATGTTGCTTCTGTTGTTGTGTACCTATTATATTTATAGTTTACTAAGCAGTATAAAGGATGGTATTTCCTTTGTAAAGCCCACTAAAAGACATAAGGATCACTTCCTGAAGGCAATATACAATCATTTTCAGACAAGGAGTATTTTATTTGAAATATAATGCATTAATTTTCCAGATAATTACCAAGCTTTTATAAATAAATAAATAAATAAATACTCTGATATTTGTTTAGCCCTCTTAACTGCCTCCTTATTTTTAAAATACATTAATTTTACTCACAAGAAATAGAGACTCTGAGAAACATAAGTGGCTTTTGATTTCTCTGGCTGCCAACAGTCAAATGGAGGTCTGTCAAATCCAAAACCAACGTCTTCAAAAGCCCAGATGACAACTGGAATCTGAATGGGACAATGCAAAGCATCACAGCCACTCCCCCAGATTAGATATTGCCTGTGCTCTTTCAGAAAAGTTCAGGTGTGTTGCCTACATCTTCACCCATTCCTTGTCACCTTTCTTCTTCTAACTGCACTAGTTATAGTAAGCAGTCTCCTTCTCCTTAGAGGCAGAAGATCTTCTGGAACAGAGGTGACTGGCGGACTGCAGAGTAGTATCCACTGGAGATGAGTTATACATAAAGAAGTCAACTCAGCCTGTTTCTTGACCCCATCACGTTTCTCTTTCCATATCAATGGGAGAACTACCAAGCTTTATGCCTGAAAACATTGCTGCCTTCTGCCCTGCTG
>NW_009952974.1:8841061-8858254 GCF_000747805.2 Chaetura pelagica | reverse complement strand
AAGGAATAAAAGTTTCCCAAAAAAAAAACTTTGAAAGGGTAAATGCCTGGTTTAGATGGTTTTCATTATCTCTCCTTCATTCTTAAGTTTAAAAAAATAAGAGCAACCTGGATATGAGGCACCAGAGCACCAATGGCTGTAAAAGCTGAGCTCAGGTGCTCCTGAGCTCAAAGGGTCAGTGCAGTATGAGTTAGAGCAGTCCCAAGGCAATGAGAACATAAACTTTCTCCTGGAGAACAACCTATCTCTTCAGGAAGACTGTTGTTCTAATAAGCACATGGCATACCATACTTCTTAATTGCTGAATAAATGCATTTCCTAATGAGTTGTGACTATATTACATTCATTTGCATTCATTCTGGCAAGCCTTAAGGCTTTGAGTTTGCTGTATCATCACACAACTCATGACAGATGTAAGATTCTGTGTAAAATACACATTATTTGAACTAGTGCCCTATGAAGAAAGAGGCAGGGAAAAAAAAATCACAGATTTGTTTGGATTAGAAACCAAATACCTTGGGGTTTGTATCTATATAAGGTTTTATTTTTTTCTTTGTAACTACAAATAGCTTATTCTATGTTAGGGATAACCAAGACCATTGAAATATTATTCATTGTCTGTCAGAGATGGTCAAACAAAAATGTCCTTTAATGTAATCAGTAAATATACCTCCCATCAATCACTGAGTAAATTATTCATAATTTTCCCCTGTTCCATAAATTCATTGTACATAATAGCCATTAAACAGCAACAACAAGAAAAAGAATCAAGATCTTTTTTTAACAATCTCAGATAAGTTATCCACAAATATTTGCCAGCTCTACTACCTGTCATGTCTCTGAGCAGATGTTAAGTATTCCCGTCTCATTTCCTAAGCAAATTAATATTCATTTGCACATTTTTTTCTATGTACCACACTTACATTATTTTAATCTCACTTTCTTGCCTGAGGTCAGGTAGTGTTTCAGAGCAGGTGACCTGCAGTCACATTTCCTCATTTTTATCTGAATAAACATTCTCCAGCTGTGAATAAAGAATTATTTTTATTCTTTCCTTCACTCTCTTCTAGCTTCATTCCCATTAAAAATACTGCTTGCAAGCACACCTTGCAAGGCAAAAGACAGAAACCTAATCTGTTTAACAACTCTCTGTCTGATGGGTTATTCACTTTCTCTGCTCAGAGGTGTTTAATGGGTGTTTTGCAACAAGCAGTATTGTTAGCTTATATGCAGATCTTTAAAGAGTATGTCCTACAATCTGTTTTCAAACCTAAGGCAATCAGGACTAGGTCAAGTTATCTCAAGGTAGTCTGCGTTGTATTTCCAACTCTTAAACCCAGGCAGCACCTCTTTGCCATATTGGTGTGATAAAGGAAGAAAAACTTGATTTTTTTCTCATAAACACACGGGCATTTTTATTCCCTCTAAAATAATGCAAACCCTTATTTTTTTTAAGAACTAGGGGAAAATAAAAGTTATTCTAGTTCTAACACTCCAAGCAGCTGGAGCAGCTCAGGGGGCCAGGGAAACAGGAGGACAAGGCTTTCCCTATTCCTGAAACACAGAAGAAAGAACCCTTCTTTGGGTTGCTAACATCAGGGCTCCACAGTGTCTTCCTCTCATTTTCTAAGTAATATGGTTGGTTTAAGTGTTCATAACCTGGCATTTCTGCTAGATGAGAAAGTTTTTCTTCCACCATCTCTTCTGAGTTGATTTCAACCTGGGCTGTGAGTACATGAACACTTGTGCTGGATACAGGGGTAGGCAGCACAGGAGCAAAACAGGGAGACAGAGATGGGAAGGCAGGGGTTTTTTGGAAGCAAATATAATTGCTAATAGATTCTTAAGCCATGATGCTAAAGTCAGAACTCCAAAGCAGTAATGCCCTGGAATCATCTCTCTTAGAGCTACACCATAAAATTGCTATCAAACATAATAGTTAAGCTTTGCTTTGTAATCACAAGAAAGGACTATTTATGCTGATTTAATGAGTGATGAGACACTTAAGGACTCTTTGATAGTTTCAAATCTGATGATCCTGCAAAAAATATAAAACTGCTTTACCTTAATCCAAACCCAGGTATTATAAAGACAATATAGTAATGATCTGACTGGAATCACTTAATGCTTCAGTGTTGATACTGTCATAGATTCCTATTTTCTGATGTTTCATGGGGTAGGGGAGGACCATGCTTATGTATCTGACTTGTTTCAGTCTCTCTGTGAGAGTCAACACTGTATCAGTTTTCATTTCTTAAGCTTTATTTTTCAGTAAGGTTTGGGCCAGCTATCTGAATAATATAAACTGTCACAGGCTTGTTCAAATTAGCACAGCTGCGATCTTTTGTTCCAGATAAGGATCACAGAATTATCAGAGTTGGAAGGGACCTCTAGGGATCACCTAGTCCAACTCCCTTGCTAAAGCAGGGTTGCCTAGAGCACATTACTCAGGACTGCATCTGGGGTGGGTTTGAGTATCTCCAGAGAAGGGGACTCCACAACCTCCCTGAGCAGTCTGTTCCAAGTGATGCACAGTATAAAACTGTTCTTTACACATCTTGTGAAATTTAAGGACTTAGAGTTGTAAGAATTGGATTTTCTACATATTGGGTGGCTATAGAAGAGAGAAAAGCATGAATAATGCTTATAATCCCTTTAAATCCCCAATCAGTCACAGTGTTCAATTGATTGTTACAGTCTTGGACATTGCAGTGGTATCTGACACCACTGAATAACACTGAACTGCTTAGAACTTGAGCCAAATTGATAGAAAAGTTACTTAATATGTTTGCCTGCTCATGCTGTTCCTCCTAGCAATTTTTACTCTTTTATTTTTTTTTTTTACCAAATTCTTTTCACATACCCAGGGAATTCCCATTTTGTCTATTTTTATCCAGTGTTTCTATGCTTCCTTTGTGTGAAATGCTTTAACTGCACAGTTTGGTTTTCATTTATTAAATTGCCACACATTTATTTTGTGATTAGAATTGAAGTCTATATATTTTGCTGATATTTTTAATCTAATAGAAGCTAATATTTAACTCTATAGGTCCAATAAAAGTTTCCTGTTTAATTTTGTGTCACTCTGACCAAATTCAGTTGGTAATTAGGGAATATGCATTTGTAAGGAGTCTTTTATTTGCATTCCACTGTACTATTTAATGTACTTTCAAAGTGTTTAGCATTATTTAACTGAAACTCTTTGTGAATTCTTAGTGTGCTAACTGAAAATTCAGTATTTGATTAATTTCTTTAAGAATGTTTCTAGAATAAAACGTGATCAGTATCACCGAATAAAATTTTCATGGGCCCAAATATAATGTATAACAGTACCTTGCTAATAATTTTAAAGTTCTTACCAATTGAAAGTTTTAATTTATTCTTGTCCAAGCAAGTGGCAGATATATCCTGACTAGCTCTATCAGCTTTCTTTTTTTTCCTTAATAATTTATATAATTTGAATAATCACATGAAATCCAAAATATTAATACTTTCCACAGCAGTACCCTCCTTGTTGCTGCCATTTCTTTAGTGAGTCTATTCACAAACAAGATTAATATAAAAGTTAAATTTTTCACATTTTTTCCTTATTCATTCCTATTCATTTCTAATGCCTTTGGTTGGTGGCTGACTGAATTGGCAATTGCCTTGCTTTTAAGTGCAGATCCAATGCACTTCATTCCAAAATGTTAAATTATCACTGCTTGATTTCTTTTTAGCTTCCTGGGTATATGCCATTTAAGAATGTAAACACCCAGCAGACATGATGTAAACATGCAAGGATTTTAGTCAACAAGCTGTTTGGGATTCCCTTCACATTAGCAAGGACAGCACAGACAATTGGCGGCTCCAAAGTGCAGTCATGCTTTAGATTTTTTAAAATCTGTGACACATATGCAGGAAAACTACATTTCTCTTTAAATAAACATTTTCTGTTAGACTTTTCTTACCCAGATGCATAGCACATTTATTTCCCTGGGTCATTTTCCATTTTACAGTGAACAGATTATTGCAACAGCATAGCAATCTGATGGGAGCATTTCCCTCTATCAATAGCATTTCTATTTAAAGAGGAGGATTCAAATCAGTGTTGAAAGTACATGTTCTCTCTTCTCAGGGAATTCACTGTATCTGGTCACAACTCATCACCTCTATTAGTTTAGTAAGACTAAGTTTAAAATTCAAAGAATCCTGGCACTAAGTCTTTTAAATTAAATCTCTACTGCTCTGCAGGTGTGACTCCAAACCTGTGCTTAAAGCCAGCTCTACTGTCTGACCATATTTCTTGCCTACAAGAATGCTGGTGGCACCAGAACTGTGCGTCTAACTGGTACCCATGGAGTGGGTTTCTTTTTGAGAAAAGAATCTTCAATGACATTGTTAAGCTTGAGTCACCATTCCAAGACAAAAATCTAATGTATGTAGTCTGAAAAAGAAGGGCTCACATTAAGTGGCTGCCTCCATCCAGCCTGCTTGAGCAAGTGTCTCACTATCACACCACTTTTGCCTCCCTTTTCTTTCCTACTTTCTTATTCTTCCACTTAATCTTTGAGCTTTCTTTTAGGAAAACAAAGCTCAGTTTAGCTGGTTAAGAGGCCTGGGTACATGTCTGTACCTTCATTGGTTAACAGTATGACAGTAAATTAATCAAACGTTAGTTGGTACCAAAACCAAAAAGTGAAGGAAACTTTCTTTCTAGGAATGTAAACTGTCATCCAAAAAAAAATGAAAGAATTAGTATATTAATCTTAAAATGCAACCATCAGACCTGGCTTTTGTTACTACCACTTTTCAGCATCAGAATCCAGACACTTGCTGCAGTTATTAACTTGTTACATGGAGATTTACCATAAAATACTTTAAAAGTGCAGTTACTATCATAAAACACACTGGAGTACAATTTAATTTCTCTGATAAAACTTCATATTCTGTTATCTCACATTCTTGATTGACTTAAATGATGCA
Organism: Chaetura pelagica; assembly: GCF_000747805.2. NCBI lineage: Eukaryota > Metazoa > Chordata > Aves > Apodiformes > Apodidae > Chaetura > Chaetura pelagica. Next base: position 8,853,289 of record NW_009952974.1, on the reverse strand, counting down.
GCTTCCACATTATTGTAAAAGATAAGAGATTCTATTTTACTGTAAGAGACTGTATTTAGGTTCCAGACCTGCATAGATGTATGCAGATAATTAAATCCAGATTATTTAAAGTTAAATCTAGGTATAGGAGGTTGTAGGACTCAGTGGGAACTTGCATTGTAATGCACATGACATGTGGGAGTAGCACTTACACTGAAATGAACAGTTTATTAAAAACTGAAATAAATTAGCAGAGGGATGAACTGATGCAGCCAATAGGCCTTCATGGCCAGTGGAATCAATTATGAACTAGAGCAGTAAAACAGGGCAGGAGAATATTTATGCTACTTCCAATCTTTCTGTTCCGCAAATAAGAGAAATCACGGTTTCTATAATTTTTCAAGCTATCATTTTAGAAAGAATAGGTGTATGTTGACAAGATTGTGTCTGAACTTGGACAAACAGTTACACCACAGTATAGTGTATGCATGTATTATGTATTTATATACATACATACAATATTATAGTGTACAGTATAGACAATAAATAAATGTATCTCTATGTATGCACATGTAGATATAATGAAAACTTTAGTTCATAAACTGTCCTTGGGATAGATAATTCTTTTGTCAGTGGCACACATTAGGGCCTTGTCAACTTAGGCAAAGATGAGGGTTTAGATGAGGAATAGGAATCTTCACTGCAGCCAGGTGTACATGCTTAGCATGTGACTGGGTGCAAAAGGTGAGGGGAGAACTTACAAAGCTGGCCAAGCTCAAATGAATAGCCTGGCTGAGCCATGATCCATGACGTTCAGTAGCTGCTACAGGCCTTCATGGATGATCTTTGATTAACACAGCCCAGAGTAATTACATTCTTGTAGATTACTTGTTCCTATGATTGTAACTATAGGTACTCTGTTATTCAAGGATTAATTACTGTGTAACTTGCAGATTTTTGCTTTTATAATATAGTTAGCTTGGAAGCAAATATAAATATGATAGAGAAATAGTAATCATGGAGACATTGAATAAGCATGTAATTATATGCCAAAAAGTAGGCAGAACTTAGACAGACGATACTGTCCTGGAGGCAGACATCTGTATCTAATTATAAGGTTCAATGTTTGTGCTATGAAGGTAGAGGACCATGGCTGCACTTAACAATCTTTTTATTTGTTTCAAGTAATTGCAAAAGAAAATACCACAATAGCAGCAAGTTGAATATCTAGCTAATATATAAGAAAAAAAATTAATCAAAATAGACCTTTAAGGTCTCATCTGGCATTTTTGTCAGCCTCTTGCTGCCACCTCAGATGGCTTCTTTCACTTTTTCCTCCACCTAATTTTAAAGATAGAAATAGAATTCCATTGGAACAGAGAATTATTTTAGTATACTTGCTCAGCACCTAACAAATAGGTATCTCAACATTGCTACCAAGATCCTTGGTAAAACTGGCTGGTGCTTTACGATCAGAAGGCAAACTCCTCAGAAATGAGGCTGGATGTCAGAAATCTTACTTCATGTAAACCCAGATGCCTCATTACTGCTGTAGGCTAAAAAAAAACCTTTTTGGTACCTTTTTATTAACTTGGGTATGTATAAACCAGTTAGTCTCTAATCCCATGGCACTTTTTTGTTTCACCTGAGGATTGGGCAATGATTGTTCCCTTTAATGACCCTAATTCTGTACTATATGGCAGTATTGACTTCAGTGGAATTACTCTTAATTCACAGAGCTCTCTAGAGAGAAAGTGTATAATCAGGTCCCTTAAAAATTACTAAAAGTGAGAGAGTAATGTGAGCTTTAAAGTTGTTGATTTGCTGTATTGGAATGTTTAGTAGCAGCAGGTTGCAGGGAAGTCTATTGTCGCTTGCTGTTTATGTTTTAGGCATTATTCTGCCTAAAGCACAACTGTGCTGAGGATTTTATTGGTAAGTATGAGTTATGCACACATATTTAAAAAGCAGGGTAGTGTTTAAGAAAAAAAATAATGAGAAAACATAAAAAAAATCATGCTGATACCTCCCATCTAAACATAAACCGTCTGCAAAAGGCTACACAAACACAAGCTAGACAAAAAGTGGAATGGTGCCTGTTAGAATCTGATTGACATATCAAACCCACAGGGACAGGGACAATAGAGATATTTATCCATGGGAAGTTAAGAGTTCAGAAGAGATTTATACTAGGCTATGATCTCCTGAAAAAAAAGTGTGTGTCTTTTCTTTTTTAAAACCCAGTCCTATAATTTATTTTTATTTTATTGAATCAGCCTCACAGTAATTTAGCTAATAGAAACAAAAGGGGAAAAAAGTTACCATTACAGTCTGAAACTTCTGGTATCTTTCAAAACTTTCCTAAAATTGAAGAATACCCAAAACTAGATACCTTCACTCCAGCTATCCCATCATATGGAATTTACACAAGAAACACAGAAACTATGGGGAGATATTATACAGCACAGAGAGTAAAAAGAGAGGTAAAATATATTGTTTGGCTAGTAGGTGTTGAAGATAGCAGATGTTAAAAACATCTTTTAACCACCAAACATGGAAGTGAGTGCCAATTTGTCATTTATCTGGAGATTTAAAAGATTTTAGAACTAAATAAGAAGTAAAAACATAGTAATTGACAAAAGTATCACTCAATGTTGCATTATATAATATATTATGCATTGTATATTATAAATTATTATAATATATTATATATATAATATATAGTTTAATATTATATGTAGTGCTATACAATATTTTATACAACATACTTTTAGAGAAAAAAAATATTATTTTCTCCCCTAATCTAACTTCTTTTCATTTTCTCAAATAGGGTGTTCTGGCTTGAACAATATTTTGGCAATGATTGTCATATAGCACTTTACCATCCTTCCTGAGGCATTTTCACATAGGAAAAGCAGAAGGTATTACAGCCAGGGCTTCACTATTGGATTATTATATCCCGTGGTCTGTCTCAAGTATGAACTACTTGGGGAGGATTTTTATGCTGTATACATGCTTGAATTAATAAATTGATAACATCTCCCAAGACCCATAGTTGTCCACTTTCTTGTAAAAAATACATGTCATTTTTAAACTAAGCAGGTATGGTCTTCTAACTGGTATTTATTGACTTACCTGAAATTCACCCAAAAACGTGTTCATTCAAGCAGCAGCAGCTCTAAGCCTGCCAATATTAATGTAAAACAGAATATTGGTGATTCCTTTTTCACTTTCATGGATTCTTTCAGACAGCAAAATGTTCAGTAAAAGACCAGCAGCACAGACTATAACAGGCAAAACACAGAGATGAAGTTAATGAGGTCTAAAGCAAGTGAAATAAATGAGACATTCATTCCAGAAGGTGCTGAATGGCAGAAACTGGATCTCGTTAGTTTATGAAAACTTATATGAATGAATTTTTCTCATATGAGTATTTAGTATTTTAAACATGACTATTCTGATTTAAACTATTATGAGGGACCCACTTTGGTTCTCATTTGTCCACATGCCCATCTCCTTTGAGCACTGGCTGGTGCACCCACCTTCACTGCCTGTCATAGAAACAGAACTAGAACTTAGCTTGTTGTCCTTTGTCAGAATTCATCAAGAGTAGTGCTGTAATTTTTTTACTCTAAGACGGAGGAAGGCCAATTAAAACTACAGAAGGCAGACAGTGCTCAGTTGTTTCAGGTAATAAGAGCTGCCTAACACTTGCCATCTGATTCTACTACTCCCTATCAAATTACATTACACATCACAAAATTAAATCAAATTATTTTTGTCTTTATCTCTGCAGCAGTTATTCAAATTACTCTGCTCACATGACTACTGGAAAGAAAATCATGTCAGTGCTGAGGACAGAGACACCAAATAAAGAGGAAGAGGGAAATCAGGTAACCAAGCAATGTTGCCACAATCTTACACCTGTGAGAAGAATCAACAAATTTCCTGCTAGCACAAGGGAGCTATAGAAGAAATAAAAGTCTTCTCCTTGAATGTAAAGAGAGAATTACAGAACTGGAAATACTTCATGGCACATTAATGAATAACACTGTAAAAAATCTAACTCGCATTAGTGAAAAGCAATGCTAGTACAAAGGAGATCTCAGAGCCAGGAGAAATGAGGCTGCTGGCTGGATAGTTGAGAAAGAAGTACAAAGGGTACAAGCTGTGTTTTTACATTTAATGTTTAGTCTCAAAACATTTCAGATATCACAAACAAGTACCATGTTAGCATACATGTGTATGACAGCCTTTTAATTGTTAATCAATAATGTATCACTTATGGAACATCTCAAGCCTCGGGAATTAAATTCATACCAGTGATAACTTCAGTTAACAGTTGAAATGGATCCACGTGCTTCAGGGAGCCATGTGAGGCCACCACACAGATGTTACAAGCATCAAGCAGAAGTAGCAGAATTTATACCTCACCTGCATATTCTGGATAACCAGAAATCAGGTCTCAGTGTAACTGAAAATATCAAACCTACTATCATAGGATCACAAGCTAATACAGTTATAAGCAACCTCAGGAGGTATCTAGTGTAACTTCATGCCCAAAGCAGTGTCAGTGATTAAGTGTGAGACCAGCTTGTTTAGGGCTTGATCCATTTTGGTCTTGAGAACTTCCAAGGAAGCCAGCTGCACAGCTTCTCTGGGACATCATGTGGGATTAGCAGATAAAGGACTATTGCAGCACAAAATGGGATTATATTTTTGTCTGAAACTGAAGATTTATTTGGCTTTCAAAAAGTGCACCAGAACAGTTTGGCTGTTATACTGTGAAAATAAGCAGTATATATTTAGTAAAAATTATCATAATCATCAACAGAATGAATACCTCTAATGAGATCTAATATGCACCTGTTTTAAATAACTTAACAAAGAATTATATGTAATAAGATGCAAAATATATGAATGTGTAATGATGAGGAAATATTTCTATTCCTGAATGTATTTTTGGGTGTAGCAGTGCTTTTATTCCTCTTTACAGGCAGAAAAGTTGACTTTCGTCTGAAATTATTACTCATCCTGCCAAACAACTTGCATTGGGTGGTAGAAAAGTGCTGGAAAATCTAGAAGAGGGGAGACTGGACAACATATGTCTTACTTGTATTGCAATTAAATAGACATAATGGCAGAGATAGGAAATCCAGGAGAGACTACTTAAATGAATTCTATACGAGGCAGGAAAAGACCTTTTCACAAAGCAACATATGTCATTTGAGTATCTTTTCCTGTCATCATAGATTATGAGCAAAACTCTTACTTGCCAAGTACCTGCAGTTGATACTGGCTTCAGCAGGGTTATTGAATACAGTCCTTAGCACTGATGAAAAATCTAGCTGTTCATTTGCAGCTGCATCAATATAATTCTGGAGATCCTAGCTTTAGACAGGCACCTGGATTTGGAGATGTGGCCTATATTACATATATTTTTCTGCAGAGACAGCAGATCAGCTCATACACTGCCTTTGTGGCAGAAAATGCTGTTTCAGGAAATGGGTATCTCTTCAAATGAATTAGACAAATACCAATTTTTGTAAATTAATTGGCCATGATCTCATGCTGTGATATTATGAAGGAAAACTGGGAATATTTAAAGATAAATATGTGACCTGGATATACACAGGTTATTGTTGACAGCAACATTAACAGGAGCATTGATAAGTACAGTGTCAAGAATTATCCTATACAATTCTGGACTCTACATAGTTACAGAAAAAATATTATTACTGTGAGAATAATACTGAAAAATTACATGTGGAAAAACACAGTTGTAGGGAGAAAATATACATGCCAGGTGGAGAAATTTCGCCTACAGAACTGAGTGTTGGAATATGCTAATAATAAAATTGTTAATGACTAAGTGAGTGCAGTGTAGAAACTGCAGTTCCCTTATTTAGATGAAGTGACTATGTGAAGTATGTTAACTGTGCAGAAAGAGCAAAGAAGGTACAGAACACTAAAAATGAAAAAGCATACTCTGCTTGCTAGGGGTCTTTGATTAACATAGAAATACAATGTAATGCTACTAAGATATTTTTTTTTTTGAAAAAATATCAAGCCAATGTGGAGCCATCAGCACTACAGGCTTGTATTGTTTTGGTGGGCTTTTTCTTCTGATGGAAATAGGAATTCATTTGCCATGCTGAGTTCTGGGACACCATATCCAAATTCATCAAGGTTACTGCTCTCTGACTGAAGTGTACAAGGTCTTTGGGGATGTACATCAATCATTCTTAGAAAACAGAATGTAGAAACATCATTCTCAGGAAACACTTAAGATGAACTAAAGATCTGAAACAGTAGTTAGAGTTGGTGGAAGTAAATTTCTTTTCCCCTAAACTGTTTGAATTTATATTTAATTTTCACAACTAAAGTTTACTACAAGTTATAATTTCTCGCCAGTTTCAGTCTCGTCTCTTACACCTTTTGATCCTGAATTATGAAACTGTCTCTCTGCCCCTCTTCTTCATATCAAACAGCTGATTTCTGGTCCATTTATACTTACATCTACCTGATCTCTCTTTCACTTTGTCCCTAAGGGTGAAAACAAAAAATAGCTAGCTATAACAAGTAAGAGTCAGGCAGGGAAACAGAAAGCTGAAATTGATGGGTAACATCACCACAAAGGGTTCTAGGTGGAAGGAAATTAAATTTATCCAAAATTATAACAGATCAGCCCAAGGAAAGGAAGGAAAATAAACCCCATACTTATCTATTAAAACTAACTAACTAAATAAATAAATAAATCTGCTAAGATTATTTATATTGCCAGGACACAGGTGCCCAAAAGGAACCAAACTACATTTTACTGATCTTAAAGTGAATGTGTGGTGGAAAGAAATTTATATACGAGTGCTCATTAAAAACACATTAAATCTGATATTGTCCATAGCAGATAAAACATCTCAATGCTTCCTGGTCACTTGCAAGAAAAATGTCTAACATGACCCAAGCTCCTTCAGAGCAGCTGCCGTCCTTTCGCCCCTACAGCTGTTCAGCAATGCCTCACTGCCAGTGGCTGCAGGGCAGAGGAAAGAAAAAGAAGAGCTCTGGCTACCTACTGCTTGCTAAACTAGCAGCATATGGAAACACTATCAGAGCAGGAATTCGGCTGCTATGGCCTGATCTGAGGAAAAAGGCTGAGGAATGGAAATAACCATCTTCATCTTGCGACCTCTCTGAAGTGAACCCTACCAGTAAAGATGACTGAGTCTACAGAGCTGGTTGGGAACAATGATTTAATCTTGTGAAATATTTTGCTACAGCACATTTTTATTTATTATTGCTTAGAAAAGAAACAGTTTAAAATTGTATATGAAAGTGTGCCTGCACAGAACGTGCTGGAGTTGCACACACTGAAGATCCTAGCTCATGCTAGCTCAGCTCATGGTTTTCTCTGAGGTCACAAGCCCTGGAACCCTGCTTCAGCTGAACTAGGAGGAACACCAGCAAAACCAGAAACCTTGACACCTCAATAAGCTCTACACCACTACCATACCTTTTACTGGCATCAGGGTGAGAGTCAGTAAACACCATTAACCCAATCCAAATACAGGGTGCACTTTTTCGTCATCATTGATAAAAACATATGCAGAATGTGCAGACATAGAAGTAGAAATCTTAACTGCACATTTTACTCAAGGGAGAAGCTAAGATAAAGAATCAATTTCACCTGACAGATGGTAATCCTGCCACTTCATGTTTGAATACACTGTGGAGAAGGTAGTGGGAAATCGGGTACAAAGAGAATTAGTTTTAGAAATACACGGATGTAATGAAGTTAATAATTTACAGACAATAATTTACTTTTTTTTCCCCTAGCAATGAATGCACACAGATCAGATTTTGTCCTTTCCAGCTCACTCCATATTTGTTAGATGCACACTGAAGATGTGTGATCTAGTCATAATACTTCCTATGTGAACTGTTATTCTAAAATACCATCCCTGAATTTCTGTTATGATGTAAAACAGATTACAGATATATATAAACCAATATATAATAATAAGAGATATATAAACAGATATACAGATGTATACATTAATCTTCAATTACATTCCCTGTGGTATAGAATTTCAAATATAAGGAGTGGGTACTGCTTTTGCATACCACTAACATCCCTCTGTATACAGCATAAGGAAGACAATAAATTAATATAAGTATGTTTCATGTCTTGCTTAATCATAAGAAACAGTCTGAAATGACAGCTGCCAGAATGATGGACATAGCACTGTCATCTAGCTAGAAAACCTTTAAGAGGCACAGCACATGCTGGAGTAATTTCTGTCACTCTTAATTGGCCAGAGGGGGTCAGCAAGGAGGCACCCATTTCTGGCCAAGAACCCAGGGAAACAAGATGAGCATTTAAATAATGTAAACCCCCAAAGCAAAAGCCCACACCAAAACTGTGGTTTCATATGAGAGAACGAAACCCTGTGGTGAGACAGAGAGATATTGAAAGAGTCTCTCAGAGGAAGAAGTGGAAGCCTCATTGATTGAATAATTTAAATCCTAAATGAATAATACAAACACAAATATACTGGAGGGAACAATCCACTGGCAGGGCATTGAATAGATGGGTATATTGATGCTTTTTGTAATTCTGCTTTCATGATCTGTACATAATACTTCCAAAATGACCCTAAATTATGATGTTTTTTAATCCCTAAGTGTTCTAACATAGCATATAATAACAGCAATGTATGCTGTAGAGCAACAATTAACTTTTTATTATTCCTTCCAGAAAAGGTAACATTTCTTGTTGTCTTACTGTTTTGCCATGTGATGTTACCTCTTTATCAGCCTAGGAAATTAAGCTCACAGAAGTTCTGCTATTATTGATTTTGTATTCGTATTCTTGTAATCAAATGACTGTTCCTCAGAGAGAATTACATTAAAAATGTACATTTAACAAAATCCAAAATAAGTATCAGGTAACTTTTTTTTCTTCTTCTTTTTTTTTTTTTTTTTTGTTCTGCTGAGAGATTAAACTATCTGTAAAATTAACTAGAAATTTTTTATCACTTTTTAAAGAATAATTTGATGTGGACACTTCTTTTTTTCCTTTTGTGATACTAAAATACTGATATCCTTTCTTCAACTGTGATATCTGAAGTCCTGAATTTTAATAAGATCATATGCAGACACAATGAAGAAGTAAACCTTAAGGCCAAATACAATAATCACACCCGTGCAACCTCACTGACATCAGCAATCTTGCCAGAAACGGGAGCCATTTTTTTAGAGAGCAAAAGTGAAACACAAAATAATGATATAATAATAATTGCTATGTAGGTGACTGTGTGGCTTTAGAATAAAGAAAGACTTACTGGTCCTGGGCCACCAGAGCAGTGCAAGCAAAGACAAGTTTCTGCTAGGAAGAGCCAGCTCTGGTAGCAGCAACTGCCACTACATGCACCTAGTGCCTCTCTCATTAGCATCAGCAGAGATTTGCTGTTTAGCTGCTCATGAAGTTCAAATAGCTGATTTCTATCTTCTTCAACAGAGGTAACGTGGCAGTCTGTTATCCCAGGCAACTGCATACTTTGCCTGTACCTAAAACCCAGACAGTCATGAACCAATTGATAGTTGTTATTTCATGAAAGATTAAAACTAAATCTAGAGCTATAACTTAAAATTTTGGAGAGACATTATACAGAAAAAAGATAAGAAAGGAAAAGTGGTAAAAAACAAAAGGTGATGATTAAGAGACATAAATCTGGCAAGCATTCACAAAGGCTACCTTAGCTTAAAATGGGATTTGAAATAAAGTTTCAGAATTTCACTTGGCAGGTCTGAAGACACTCCCAGCCTCATTTAAAATTGGAAGCATATATAGCATAGATGGATGACTAAATGACAGGTCACACAGGATATAAATGATAAAAGCATCACTGCTAGATGGAAAAATGAAAAAAAGAACTATCAAGACTTATCGCTGTGTTGCTCCAGTACAAGAAGTGTTTATCCAAATGGAAGCAAACTTCTACCTACAGGAGGGCAAACCAAGGAAGCACAAAAATAATTAAATGGAAAACACAGGACCTTGAAAGTTAACAACATATGGTTAAAGATTATCTAAGCTGAAACAGGAAAGACATTTCTTTTAGGGAGAGTCTCCCGTTGAATGAAAGAGCAAAAGGCATAGCCAAGCATGAAAAGAAGGCTGGACTGACTTTCTCCTTTATGTTGTTTTTTCTCCTAAAATATGATGGGAAATAAGATTAGCGCCATTTCCCCAGATTTATACTTCCCTGACAAATACTTCCTTGAGGCAGGAAATGCCATCTATAATTTCGCTGTAGGGCAGCAGGGTTCACTGGGGAGCTACTGTTGGGCTGTGGCGAGGGTGGTGCCACGAGAGGCAATGCCACAAGGGGGCAGAGGACAAGGGATCCGCCGTGCCGGATGGATTTTAGCTCCGGAGACACCCCCCCTCGGTATATCGGTCTCTTGCAGAGCTGGCAAGTGTACAACTTCATAGATAAAACAGATATCTCCATGGCATTCTCCACTTCTTACATCCCTCTAGAGAGGCACATTTATGATTAATTCAAACTTTCCCACTTACATGCGTATTTTCCCAATCGAATGCAAATTCTTTCACATTACTTTCTGTGTGCTAGTGGCAAATTGTCCATTCTTGGCTTGCTACAGAAATGTATAAAGCATTATGCACAAGGACTACAAAGCCCTCCAGGAGCAATAGGTTATGTGCAAGATTGCAGAGGTGTAAATCACCTAAATGAAAGATTTTCTGACGCCACCTATTGCTTATGTAGTTGTTACATCTTATCATTCTTGTGAATTCATCCCCTGCCAAAAAGCACATCTTGGATCTTGTCTTTCAGTAGCAGTTATCTTGTTTTGACTGAGGTTATCCTGATTAGGTTATCCTGATCAGGTTTTAAACTAAGGGGTGAGGGGAGGAAATTGAACTCTGCTTAATGTATATTCATATTCTCATCATCAAATTTCTAGCCACCATCAGGAGACAGAACAGAAAAGGACTTCCAGAGTCATGGAGTTCTGGCCTCTATTTCTGAACAAACACTGGTTGTTCAGTACCCAACACAATTTTATTGTGATTATTTTCTATTGCAGTTATAGAAACATCAAAGTGCCATTTTTATTGTAAAAATGAGAATGAAGTCATACTGGACTTTATGACTTGACTAGATGTTAGGTATTATATAAAGTGCTAAAACAAACACACTTCTCTCATTTTATGTGCATGACTTTTACTGCTGTCCTTTGGAACTTGTGTACATTTTCCAGGCAATATGGGTGTTCTCGGCCAAGACAGAGAGCAGGAAGAGAAAAATTAAATCTGCAGCCTCATCCACTGTCCAAACAAAGTGAAAAGTGAATAAAAATTTTGTAAGAGTTTTATTCTCTAGTGTTGATCAGAGTCACAAAAATGTTGTACTTCTCCAAATATTATGACTAGAAAGAATGTATGGCTGATATTCCTTTGATTCGTTCTTCCAAGTATACAGACTACAACATTTGCTTCTGTAAATAAGCAACATTACTTCCTAAAATTGATTATATACCTGATCACACACCTCTTACTGTAGCTGAGGCTTTGTAATTAGTATACAGGCGACTAATATGGAGCCTTCGAAATAAATTTATATATACATAAATGATATTTTCAGACATCATTTCCAATTGTGTAAATCCAGAATGATTCCTCTGAGATTAAAGAAATTGAATCCAGAAATGTCCCTTCATACTCAATGTGTTGTGTCAATCCTCTGATAAATGTAGAAGTTGACACCCGGCAACAGTGAAACAAAGGCCACACCTGAGAAAAACCCATGGGAATAAGGAAACACCTGTTTGTGTTGCAGGAGAACAGGTGGGAGGCAGTGGTTTGCCGGCTCAATATCCTGTGCTTGTCACTACAACGAACGGTGAGCAGGTGCCTCTCTTTTTTTTTCCCTGGGAGTTTATTAAGAAGCCGCCGCTGCTTTGCACGACCCAGGAGATCCCTTTCCTGCCTCGCATGGCTGCCCCCAGCTCCCTCCCCGCATCCCCTCGCCGAGGTCCCCCGGTGCTCGCCGTGCCCGAGCTGAACGCGCACCGTTCTGTCAGCTGGGTAGTGCGGGAAGCCTTAATTACAGCCTGAAAATGATACTCGCTTCCCCCGGGAGCTTCGCGAGTGATTCCTGTGGGGTGGGAGAAACTGAGAGCAGGGAAGCGGGACGGAGGGGGAGGCAGCAGCTCCCGGGG